>NC_053155.1:65892216-66209716 GCF_016835505.1 Polypterus senegalus
AAATAACAAAATACTCACAAATATGAAAAATGGACATAAAAGGATACTGTCTAAATTGCAATCCTCAGCGAAGAAGTCCCAACACAAAAACCATAAATTAGAATCTTTAAAACAGTAGCCGCAGTCACAAAAAACAGTAAATACAAAGAAGCAAATAATGAAAATTAGAGCTCACCAAACCACTACGCACATTCACAACGAACAACCACATTTCTCATAAGGCTTTTTAAGGCCAGAAGCAGCTCCTCAGTGATGTGTGGCCTCACCTCTTGGGGAAACACCTACAAAAGACAAGAAACATCAGGGAACATATTCACACACATGTAAACTGCAAAAAAAAAAAGCTAAATGGAATAAAATTAACAGATATTACATAAATGGCCAAGTAATGAACGAACAGAACAATATTATATAACAAAACAGAAAGAAATAAAGAATAAGGAAAATTATACAAATGAGAAAAAAAGCAGGAGCCAGTGAGAAAACCCTGTCTTGAATATAACAATTAGTTGGTAATTTCTAGTTTGACACAAGAAAACATAAAAACTAGGAAATAACAGCTTGCTTAATTAAGACAAGTTAAATCAACAGAAGAAATTGAATAGGGGCCCTGGGACGGAACTGAGAACCACTGGGATAATCTAAAGAGGGCAATTAATATCACCAAAACATGTGTTAAGTGCAGATGAAATAAGGCAATTTGATTTTACATCTGGTAAAAAGTAGAGTTTAAAATTGGAACCCAAGCACAGAAGTTTGGCACCCTTTCCCTGGCCTCTGTAAAATTACAGGCATGACCAGACACACTCACATGTTGGCACTGTACAACTTAAGAGAGTACAACATCTCATTAGATGTTTTTTTTAACTTTTGCTTATATTCACAATATAAACTGCAGAGAGTTCTTGACTGATCCATTAGGATGTGCAGTTCCTTATGTTATTCACTGGAAGGAACCTAGTCTAGAGGAATTACAGTCTTTGCCTTGCATTAGCCAGTTTTCTATTACAGTTTTATAGGCCGTTTCTTGACAAATCTGATTGACATGGCGAAGACTTAGAGGTTTAGTAAGGAGCTACTACATCAATGAGCAGCATGTAGAATGGCTTGTTATGTGTTACAATGATAAGTTTGCATTTTTTTACTTAAAAAATTATTGAACACTGAGCATTATCATAATTTATTAAATAATGGGTAAAGGAAAAAAAAGCAAGGGAGAAGAGGAGAATAAACCTAAAGATAAAGGTACTGTGCATAATCACAGAATATCATCTTAAATATGTTTATGGTAGGTTTTTGGCTTAGTATTGACTAGTTATCATTATCTAATGTTAGATAAGATATTATTACATATAATACAGCTGAACTATATTTCTTTTAAAACATTATCAGACGGCTGCCTCAAAAGGGCTAAGCTATAAAGTTATTGGTTTTGTTTGTTTCCATCTTGATTACCTTGATCCAACAGATGAAATCAGTTTGATGTCTATAGGCACATAGCTAATTTACCTGATTTACCTCCGATTCCAGATTAGGGTGATATGTTTCATTATTCACATGAAAGATTGGCTGGCATGATAAAGTTATGCAATTACCTAAGTGCTGGCTGAAGCAACTATGCCAACTGAAAAGAGATTGTCTTTTCATATAAATTCTGATGCACTTCTTCTTAAATGTTCTTAGTTATTTGAGAGCTACCACTTCAGTACTTTTTCTTTCTGATCACCTTCTCTTTTTAGTCTCCTGTGACACTAGTATAAATATCATCCTTTACTCCAATATGTTGGATCTTTCCTCCTAACAATGAAATAAATAATGAAGGTACTACAGTGGACCAATTGTGACTCTAAAAATCCAATCTGTAAAAAGTCTCATCGACTTAAAAGCCATTTGTTTAAGAAGGCATTCGGCTTACACCGGATATTCTGACCCTCTTTGCTACCTTTACTTTCTCTGATCAGGTCTTTGTCATCCCATGTTATACCTAAAACTGTGATTTTATCTTTTTTAAGAATATTTTACAGATTTATGCTTGTGAAGTAATTGTTTATTGGATCATGTACCATTATTTCAATTTTTATTACTCTAAGATGAATAATCTATTAAAAACTTTAGAGATAGAAGACACACTTTGTAAATAAAATGTATTTTTATTAATATAATGTTAGCAAGTGGACATCAGAAAATATTTTAACTTATGCTACTAGAAGGCAGTTGAGCCTCCCTTCTATGGTCACGTTTAGCTAATAACAAAGGAGTTGCAGCCAAACAGCAGTCTAGACATTGGCAGGAAATTATTGGAAAATTTGGACATTTTTCTTCAGTGTAAGCAGTTCAAGAAGAGATCTATACCTTTTTTAAATAAGTTAATCATTCTTTTCTTTTTGCGACCAAATTAGTCACACTAGGCCTTGAATTAGTGCTCAGATTTTGCATCTGATCATTGGTTTCTGCATGTTGGTAATAAATAAAAATTATTGAAAGGGAAGTTCATGGCCCTGCTTCTGGCTAAGTTCCTTTTCAGCAGCGTGACTTGGAGAAGTCAGTTAACCTGTTTAATGTCAAAACAAAAACCTCTTGTGTGTGTCTTTAGATGTTATTTTGTGTAAGATTTTCTGCTAGAAATGGCATACAAATGCCATTTATCTTTGATAATGTCAGTAGAATGTTTTTGTAATTCTAATAACACTACATATTTTATTTATGCTTTATGACCATGTTTACACCAACCAGCACCCAAATTCTATAAATACATCTATCTACTATGTAATAAAATGCTACTATCTGTTGTGTGGTTTTGATGTCTCAGTGGCAGGGATGATGGCATGTTATGTAAGGAATGCAAAGATCCATTCCTGATTGTGGCATTTTTTAAATTTTTTTACAAAAAAGGATTTAAAATTGAGAATTTTAACATCTGAAAAAGATATAACAAACTGAGAGATGTTCAATAAAAACTAACAGGATTCGCCTTCAAAGGACGGAAGTATTCTCAAGAATATGAATAATGTTTTCACAGTGGGTAATGGTGGCCCATCTATCCTTGGTGGCAGTCAAAAAACAGTCAGGAGGCAAGCAGGGTGCCTTGAAATGACAGAGTCTGAGAAACAGGTTTTATAGGAATGTAATTGAGAGAAGAAGTGCAGACAAGAGAGACTGAGACACATAAGGATACAGAGGAAAGATGTAGAAGGAACACTGAGTGCACACATAGGGCATAGAGGTTGAGGCATGCTTGAGACACACAAGGATACAGAGAAGAGGTACAGAAGGAATGCTGTTTTTCTTAATTTACTCTATTATCTGCATTGCTGAATAAGTATAATTAGTATGTGCAAGACAGCCCGTCTTCTAGGTTTTACCAGAATCCCAGACCTTTGTCTGTTAGCCCATACAGCAGCCCTCTCAGGTCAATAATGATTTCCTTGTTTTTTCTTTGATTTTTTCTTCTTCAGTGTTAGTTGTCGGGGATAGGAAATCTCTGTTGGGCACCCAGTATGGTTTAGGATGTACATCTTCTAGCTTGTGGTGCAAGAAAGTATAATGCTGAACCTTTGAGCTGAGCTCATTTTATATGCAATGAGGGAGTTACCTGACCAGAGGTGACAGTCTATTCTTTTATTGATCTTCTTGGGCCAGACAACATCTTGTATAGTTCCTTTGACTACACTGGGTGTAGGAATGGAATACTATGTGTGTTTGGGTTCAACTGAATTGTAATTACCACAATGCAATATCTGGAATTCTGTGACTGGCTCCCTTCAAAAAGTGATGGTTCTCTTGTTTTTATACATTTTCTGGTAATGTTTTGTCAAAAGCTATCTGACTTCCAAATTCTGCTTTGTTTATAAATCATCAAGAAATACAGGAATATTAGACTAACAGGCAGCTCTAACTTAGCCCCATATGAGTAAGTATGAGAGCGTACATGTAATCAATCTGAGCACCATTCATTGTGCATTCCTAGTTTGTTTTGGACATTGTCAGAATGGGTTTAGACTCCAATACTGACTGAAGTTGCCCAGCAGACAAAGCAAGGCATGATACTGTAGATTGGCACAAGGCAGAGATAGGGCCAAAAAGGTAACATTGAGGCAAATATGTACTGGCAGTTGTGAACACACAACTCCCCAGCACAAAAAGAAGGCCATTACAATAGGGCAGTAGCTGCTGTAGATTTGCTAAGATTCCTAGAAAAGCAACAGTCCATAGTGAATTATTTTCATCTAGTCCATTAGGAGGCATCAAACAATCTTCAAGTTATATTTTTAAGGAGAACGTTAAGAAGCCACCTAAGGCTACAGAATGCTCAGTATTGCAGTGGTGTCAAAGGCTACCAGGGGGCAATGTAGCTCGTTAATTCGGGTGCCTGGCTCTTTCAAACGTACTAATGCCCAATTACTGTCCTTCCTTTTCTTTCTCCAAGTAACCAATTGCCACACAATCAGCTCAGTAATAGACGTCAAGCCATCTGTAAGTTTAGAACTCAGATTCTTCAAAACTTTTAAGGAACATTGAAATATACAATAGTACATGTTTAATTATTCTATCCATCTATCCTTCCAGTGTTGCGCCAGCCCCAGCAAGAATACAACGCAAGGCAGGAACAATCCCTGAACTAGTTAGCTCTGCAACACCGTGTCCTCACATGTTTAATTATTAAAAATACAGATTATTTAAATGAGGTTAACATTTTATCTGTATAATGTAATAAACATGTTTTGTTGCATTTCATCTTTAAAATGATATTGTCATCATATGTAAATACGCGCTTTATAAAGTGCCTCAGGTTGTGCAATATTATAACTGTATCGCAAGTTTACAGTGAGGTAATTGTATGTATCAGTACAAACAGTTCTACAAGGAGCACTTGATGGACTGATTAATTGCATTTATAATTCTTGGGATGAAACTGTTTTTGAACCACAAAGTCCATACAGGAAAGCCTCTGAAGCGTTTCTCACATAAGAGCAGTTCAAATAGGCAGCATGGCTGAGGCAGCGTGCTTTAGATGCTGTATACCAATAATTCTCTTTCCGATCAGCTGCTGTAGAGCTGTGATTCCACATTCAGATACAGTGATATAAATACTCAGAGTGGTGCAGTGAGAGTAATATGGAAAAAGATGATCCTCTGTGGCAACCACTAACGGGAGCAGCTGAAAGAAGAAGAAGAAGGTGCAGTGAGAGTAACAACGCTAAAGCAGCTATGGTATTTGAAATAGTTTGGCAATTCTGTGGACCATTATATTGTTACAGGTTAATTACAATCAGATGCCTTAAACTAATAAACAATATGCTGTTAATTTCAGTGTATTTGATAAAGCCGTGTCAGGGATGTGGAGTTTAAAAAGAAAGGGAAACCACACTGGAACAAAAGCACTGCTTTGACGCTGGGTGCCGCCAGTTTACAAAACCGAGTGGAGTACTTGCGTATGCCAAGCATTTAGCTGGCGTGAAAATGTGAGAGGCTATATGCCAAGTTTAGGTTTTATACATTGCGATGTGAGTGTGGAAACGGGAGTACGCAACATTTATACATGAGGCCCCAGGTGAAGTATTGTAAACTATGACCAATGTCCACCTCCTTTATGTTCTGCTCATGTGGGACTCCTTTACTGAGTCTTGCAAGTATTTAAATTGACCAAGGCAATTTACGACGCTTGCGACTTGTGCTGTACCCAGGGCTTGAAGTGTACTGGTATGCTGTACTGGCAGTTCTCTGCTTTGAGAACTGGAGCATAACAGCGTATAGCTGTCTGACCTTGAAGTGGACACCCCAGTCCTCTGTAATATTGCACTTATAACAATAAGGGTGCCCCTCAACTTCCAATAAATAAAATAATCTTTGAAGTTTATATATGCTGTATGTAAATACACTTGACAATACAATTCAGCTTGAATTTGTATGTATTTTATACTGTATCATGTGGAGTAAGAAGAATCTGACGGTCTACAGCATTATTACCAAGAAATATCAACAAAGAAAAAAACATGGGTCTGCTTCTCTTCACTTTTTTCTATGACATCACCAATTTTCAATCAAATCAGTAAAAGCATTTTGAAATTTTGGGCTATTTAGTTTTACTGTTGGGGTGGAGGGTTACCCCTAAATATTGATATATTGAAATGTTCTTTCTTAGCAAATACCTACGGGCCTACATGTACCATCCCGCCAAATGTCAGCTTTTTAACTAGATGGGAAAAAGTGTTTTTGTTGATAAGTGACTGACTGAGTTCTTCAATCAGTCTTCATTTTTAAATCAAGCCAGTGGTATGAACTACACTTCTGTTTTATTTCTTATGTGTAATCCTACACCTTTTTGTGAGGTTTGGACTTGATTTAATCACCTTGATCACAAATTTGTCAGTTTGATGACTGGTGGCATGATTTTGACGGGAAAAATGGACATGGACTGAGAGGAGCAAAACACTTCCGGGTCAAGGACTATAAAGGACTCGGAAATCCCAGACAAACAAGCTGAGCTGGGTGAAAGGGTGGCAACGCGTCTGGGAGAGAGGAGGATTATTGATTATTGGGAATTGTGTTTATTTGTATGAGTATTGTGGAGAGGAGGGTGCTTTGTGTACATTATTATTATAATAAATCCAAATTTTGGACTTTTACCTGGTGTCTGACGTTTTGTTTGAGGGTTTAAGGGAGCAATACCGCCCCCTATCTGTCACTGCTCTGCTGGAGACTTGGTTTAGTTTTATTTAATTAGGAAAGTTTATTTAATTTATTTGCTAATCTATCATTTAATTGACAGTAGTTGCTATACTTTGTCATTATCTGCCAGTGTTTCGTTTTTGTTTGTTTTAACTATATATAATACATCAGTGTTTATCTGGCAGCTGACTACCTGCCTTCTCCAGATGGAAACTTTCCACAATGTGGATTAACATACTGCTTCTTTGGAGCATGTTTACCTGGATTATCCTTTTTTTATACTTCATCCAGTAACATTCATAGTCCAATACACTCCAGCAAAATTTCTTCAATTTGGGTGTCACCCCTCTAAGCCACCGTTGGCACTGTATCAGCACTGGGAAATTCTCTGTCATTCTTACTGGAAATATTTTCACTGCAGGTCTCGATGGAATTTCAACTATCATGGCCAAAAGCCAATGCAATCTTTTTGGTCTACTTTTCTTCATCCTTCATGGAGATCTGGATGGACTACTGACCATAGTATGCTAGCAAACCTGGTGAGGTCTGCTACCACAACACATGGGAAAAGCTTACTTTTGGTCTATTTAACATCCATTCCCTCACTAGTAACAGTCCTATACTTTATGATCAGCTAACTGACCGTAAGTTAGATTTTCTTAGTTAGACTGAACCCCGGCAGCAACCCAATGATTTTTTACAGCTAAATTAATCTATCCTTCCTGGTTTTGTTTACATCTTCCAACCCTGTTCCTCTGGTTGGGGTGGCAGCCTCACGATACTACAATGCAAAGTGGTAAACTATCCCTCAGGATGCTTACTTTGAGTCTATTGTATTACAAATCAATGGACCTACTCCCACTATACTTGCTACTGTTTTATCAATCACCCAAACTGAATAAGGATGTTTTACATGAGTTGTCTGAATTTACAAATGCACTTTATTCTATGTCCTCTAATGTAATTTTGCTGGGTGATTCTAATATACATATGGACACTGTTATTAATACTTTTATGAGGGATTTTTACATCATGTCTTGATAGTATTTGATCTGCAGCAATTTATAGATTTTCCTACTCACAGTAAGGCCATATTTTTCATCTTATCTGCTCCTCTGTTGTTATTCCCCATAATTGTACAGCATTTGATCTGTCTATATCTGACCACAAACTAGTGTCCTTTAAGTATGAACAAAAAATCCAGATGCATAAATCTGTGTGTACGCCAACTTCAACGTTCTTCCACTACATAAATCTTGGTCAGCGTGAAATGTAATGCATGTGCACACGCCTGCTGCCCCACCCAAACTCCTCACAGAATTATACCTCTTTGAATATGCAAATAAATATAAATAGCTTCTTAAGTTCAGTGTTCTGTGAAAAGATGATGGCAAAAGCACAGGAAAAAAAAGAATTTCAGTGAATACCAAGTGGAGGCATGGAAAAATATACTATTTGTTGGTTTAAGCAGTGGTATAAGCGACAAAAGAAAGTTGATTGAGTGACAAAGAGTGACGGTGAAACTTGAAAAACACAAGTTGTAGTGCACTGTAAGAGTGTCATATGGAAGTGTATTAGGGTACAGAAAAAAGAAAAAAAAATAGGGACACAGGGACACAGTGGAAAAAAAGTTCGAAATTTCGACTTTAATCACATAGTTTATTTTGTCATTAAAATAGAACATCATAAACTTCATCTGAAAATCATTTACTAGTTTCTCAAATCCCATCATAATTAAGGCAACACATTAAATGCTACATATTCTATGTGTTCTTCTATGTGCTCTATGTGTGTGTGAATCACTATGTGCTTCTTAAATGGGCTTTCTCTTATGCCGAAAGGACACAGAATATATTACATTCATGATATTACAGCTCTCTGAACAATTTTAATACTAAGATGTATACTTGATATCATTTTCATGATGAAATGAATTAAAGTATGTATTAAACATGGGGACACATTAGTGCAGTGGTAGAGACGAGCTGGCGCCCCATCCAGAGATTGTTCCTGCCTCCCGCAAGATGCTTGCTGCACTGTGCATGACCCTGTGCATGTGGGTTAAAATAGTCTGAGTGGTGCACTGAAAGCAGCTGTGTTATTTGGAATAGTTTGACCATTCTTTGCACCATTTTGTGGTTACAGGTTGATTACAATCAGATACCTTAAATTAAAAAATGATAAGCAGTTAATTTCAGTGTATTTGATAAAGCTGTGTCAGGGATGTGAATCTAAAAAATAAAGGGTAATCACACAGGAACAGTAGCACTGCTTTGACGCTGGGTGCTGTCAGTTTGCAGAACCGAGCCGTAAATTTGCATACACAATGGTTTGAGCTGGTGTGAGAATTTGCATGGCTTTACACTGTTTAGTTTTTATACATTGCGATGTGAGCGTGCAAATGGGCTTACGCAACGTTTTTGTGTGTACACACCATTTATACATGAGGACTGTCTCTTTCAGCCACTCTGCTCTCTTGTTTCCCTTGAATGATGCCAACTTAAAGTTAAAGATCGCCGCTTGGAATGCCTTTTTACAAAGATGAGCCTGGTTGTTCATAAGAATATGTATGATGAACACATGTGCTATTATAAGGATGCTTTGTCTGTAGCAAAAACTACATACTGTATTATGCAACACTAATTAGATCGAGTAAATTAAATAGTAGGTTTTTATTTTCTACTGCAAACAACATCCTACGGCCACCTGACAATCTTCCACTTCAATTTTACTGCACTGAACAATGTAACTTTTTTATGACCTTTTTAAAAATAAAGTTGGAAATATCCACCAGCAGCTGACCTCTTTAGGAAACTCTGCACATGGAAAATTTTATGATCTCCCTCTTCTTTTCTTTCTAGTTTTAAACTCCCAACTGTGGAGGAATATCTGCTATTATTAGAAAATCGAAACTCTCTATCTGTCAATTGACCGACTTTCTATTCATTTGGTTAAATCCTGTTTGCCTTCTCTTTCTTCTTTAATTAACATTGTACATTCTTCCATTATCTCTGGTCGTGTTCCTTTATCTTTCAAAACAGCCATGATAATTCTGATTCTTAAGAAATCTGGTGCAGATCCCAACAACCTAAATAATTATCTGAATTGAAATTACCATTTTAAAAATACTTGAAAAAACTGTTGCCATGCAGGTTCACACTCATCTTACTGAAAACCATTTGTTTGAACAGTTTCAGTCCGTTTTTTTCCGTTTCACACTACAGAAACGGCCCTTGTTAAAATCACCAAAGACCTGCCAATGGCAGATGATTCTGAGCTGTTAACAGGGCTAGCGCCACCATTAAGCCGAATTAGGCATTTGCCTAGAGGGAAGGGAAAACCTTGCCACATACCGGTATGTTAGTTACCGAACAGTCAGTTGCTGCTTTAATAACCTTGTCCTAGTGTGCAAAATAACCTAGCACCAGTACTGGCTATTAATCATACTTGTGATCCTTGATCTCAGCTCTGCCTTTGACACAATCTCTTACAATATTCTCCTACAGAAATTAAAATCAATTGGTATCTTTGGAATTCACCATGCCGGTATAAATCTCATCTCTCAGATCATACTCATTTTGTACAGTTAAAAAATTCCAGATCACAAGTTTGCCCAGTGGTCTTCCCCAGGGCTCTGTTTTAGGCCCCATTCTATTTATTATTTATCTTCTGCCTCTTGGTCATATTTTTAGGAAATCTGATAATCATTTCAACTGTTATCCTGATGACACCCAGCTTTATCTGTCTATTAAGCCCGATTCCACTCTTCTACCCTCTTCCCTCACTGACTGCATGAAGGAAGTTAAATCATGGCTGCCTGCTAACTTTCTCAGATTAAACAATGATAGAACAGAGGTTCTTCTGGTAGGTACCAAAACTGTTTTGTCCAAATGTGGTAATATTTCTTTAACTATTATTAATTCTTTAATCACTTCTTCCTCTCAGTTTAAGAGTTTAATTGTTATTTTCAATAGTATCTTAAAGTTTGAAGCTCATATTAATAATATAATTCAGTCTGCAAATTTCAATCTACGTAACATTAGCCATCTACGCCCATTTCTTACAGCTAATAGAACTTATTGTTGCACATGATCTGGTTACATCTTGCATTGATTATTGTAATTCTGTCCTTTCTAGTCTTCCTCACAAATTCCTCCACAAACTCCAAATGGTTCAGAAGTCTGCTGGTTGTATCATTACCAGAACCCCTTCCAAAGAACATATTACTCCTGTCCTTTAGGAGCCTCAATGGCTCCCTGTTAAATACCACATTGTTTTTAAGATTTTGTTGTTACTTTGAAGACCATCCACAATTTGGCACCTCCATATCCCTTTGATCTTCTTCATATCTCTAATCTTCCTGTATTCTAAGGTCCCCCCCATTAATCATATTATACCTCCTGCTTGCCTAACTATTATGGGGTTTAGACCCGAGTCACCCCTTGTCTCTGGAACTCTCTCCCACAAGACATCTGTAACTTTGACTTTCTTGACGCCATGATACTAAGTCTGAACAGCATTAAATCTCAGTCTAGACTTTGCATACTTTAAGCTGTAAGGGCTAATGTCACAGTGCCTGAAGATGATTTAATTATCCCTCAGGTAACTGCTATCCTAATGACTATAACACTTAAGCATTTTGTCCTAGTTGGTGAAATGAGGTGCTCACCTTCATTTGTCATCCAAACTGATGCTTACTCAATTAGGTTGACCTCTGTTGTAATTTGCTTTAAATAAAAACATCTGCTAAGCCAATAAATGCAAATGCAAATACAATGTGTTTCCTACTGTACTGGGTGCTCCTCAACCTATTCCTAGTGATGGTGTGATATTGTCAGTGATGAACATAAGCTCATCCACAGAAAGCTTCAAAACATCATGTGGACAGGGATGCAATGTACAAGGGACATTAGCAAGGGGTGGTTTGGTTCTTGTATGCGAAGAGTGTGTCACATATGAAAGACTGGAAGTTCTTTATCTAATTAAAGGTGTGATTCAATCACTCAAACTAAATCTGTTATATCCTAGTAAATATCAGAAAGTGCTTTATAAAAACGAAGTCGCAGCTGTACCAGGCCAAAAGTTTTAACTGAACTCTTTTTTTTGGTACAATGGGAGCTGGAATCTTCACTAGTAGCATTAGGCCGACTATGGGACCCATTAATTTCTACTGGACCCTGCATGTCCAATCACTCATTGTCTAGCTCTTGTGTTTTTTCTTGCACCACATTTGCAGATTTACTTTGTTTATTCCTCAGACCCTTGGTGACAACATTTCAGATTTACTCTACTCATGAGACTCTATTAAACCCATATCTGCCTCGCATCTTGCTGACAATCAAATTTTCAACACATAATGACCACATTGTACCAGCAGCTGGTTAGCTTCTTTCAAAATTTCTAGAAGTGACTGGCATGGTGCTTAGGTGTTGGTGAGACTGAAGTTGTACAAGTTAAAAGTAATCAACAATATCATAGATTTGTAGCAATAGTCCTTGTTACTTGTATATTCTTATGCTTGAGTTAAGGAATAAATAATTTAAACTCTTATCTTTTATTTTGCTCACAGCATGCAGGGGTGTTAAAATTTCCATGCTTATAGTAAGCCCTAAACATTTTGAAATAAAGTTTTTCCTTTTAGCATTTTGTGACATCCCCAAGTGATTACATTTATGTTCTTTCTCTATGAATGATCATTCCAATCTAAAAACACTTAAAAAATGGCTAAGTAAAACATGTGCCTGATATTATCCATATTAAAGGAGGTTTATTTTCAAAAAACAAAATTTCAACATTATTATTACTTCAATCTTCAGTGCATGCAATTTTTAATTCAATACAATAAGAAAAGTTTTGAAAATGTAATTGTCTGCAGATGTAGCAAACAATATTCTAAAGCAGTTCTTAAACTTGCCAGCTAATTCTATCTGATTGTAGTCGCTGCCAACAGACAGCCGCCAGCCACAATCACATTTAGATATTTTCCATGTGACAAATGAGAAAACTAATGAAAGCAGCTGCAGGAGCCATTCTAAGGAACTGTGATTCAAGGCCTCTTCTCAGGCTATGACATTTAATCCTGGTGAAGTACAGGGGACATGTATGTTGTTTATTTATATAAATATACATATAAGTATACATACTTATATTTATGGTAAAAGATCTTTGGTAAATTTAAAAGGGTATTTCAAATATGACTAGTTATTGTTTCTCAAATACATAAACACTTCATAATAGTTAGATGCATGAAATTATAGTACTTACCAATGCTTTGAATTTGTTCACAAATTTTCACAGTTTATTTTTATTACAATATTAAATATTAATAACCAGTGGATTCAAAAAGTATTCAGGCCCATTCACTTTCTAGATTTAATATTAAATTGATGCATAGGCCATTTTTGGCCAGCAATCTACACACAATAACCCATAATGATAAAGTAAAAACATGCTTTCAGAAAGGTTTGCAAATTTATTAAAAATCAAAAACTGAAATCTCTTATTTATATAAGTACTTAGACCCTTTACTATGGCACTACAAATTGTGGTCAGATGTATCCTGTTTGATTTAATTATCCTTCAGATGTGTCTAGAACTTGAGTGGAGCCCACCTGTGGCAAACTGAATTGATTGGACATCGTTTAGAAAGGCACACACTTTTGTATATGAGGTCCCTCAATTCACTCTACACGTCAAGACAAAGACCAAGCCATGAAGTCCAAGGAAATCTCTGTAGACCTTTGTGATCAAACTGTGGTGAGGCAAGGGTATTAAACCATTTTGAAAGCCCTGAGTGTTCCCAGAAGCATTTTGGTTCTCAATAATTATGAAATAGAAGAAGTTCTGAACTACAAGGACTATTCCTAAAGTTAGCCATCTGGACAAATTGAGTAACTGGGCAAGAAATTCCATGGTCAGGGATGTGTCCAAGAACCCAATGGTCACTTTAACAGAACCTCAGAAGTCATCTGCTGAGATAGTAGAACCTATCAGAAAGACAACCATTTATCACATATTTATGGTAGCTAACTCCTGGTTGGCATTTCCCAAATGGCATTTAAAAGACTCTGAGAACATAAGGAAAATGATTCTGTGGTCTGATGAGGCAAAAACTGAACTCTTTAAACACAATTTCAAGCACTATTTTTGACAAAGACCAGGCACTGCTCATCACCTGCCTAATACCATCACGATGATGAAGTATGGTGTTGGGAACATCATGCTAATGGTGGTGCTTCTCTGCAGCAAGAACAGGGAGATTGGTCAGAATAGAGGGAAAAATGAATGCAGTCAAATACAGAAAGGTCCTTAAAGAAACTTGCTCCACAGTGCATGCAACCTCAGACTAGGGTGATGTTTCACTTGAAGCACACGGCCAAGATAATGCTGGAGTAGCTTTGTAATAAGTCCATTGCTGTCCTTGAATAGCTCAGGCAAAGCCCAAGTTGTAACCCCATAGAGCATCTATGGAGAGATGTATGGATGGCACTTTACAGACAGTTCCCATCTAGTCTAGCATAGCTTGAGATGACCTGCCAGGAAGAATTGGATAAACTGCCCAAATCCAAGTGTGCAAAGCTTACAAAGACTTAGCCAGGAAGACTGAAAGTTGTAATTGCTGCCAAAAGTGCTTCTACAAAGTACTGAATTAAGGATCTTAAGACTTATGTGAATGAGAGGTTTTCAGAGTTTGATTTTTTGCAAACCTTTTTCACTTTGCAACTGTTTTCATTTTGTCTTTATGGGTTGAACGTAGATTGATGGGCAAAAATGGTAAATGTGTCCATTAAAAATGAAATCTACAATACCATAAAGTGTGCAGAAAGTGAAGGAGTCAGAATACTTTCTAACTCCACCGTATACTGTATACAGTGATTAGGATTTTTTTCACTGATCAACACCAAATAGTATAACATCTAAGTAAAAAAAATCTAAAGACCCTTATAAATTAATTAATATATAAAAAAAACTACTTAAATAATGTTTCCACATCTTTTTCTTATTTGTTTGTAGCACTTCTGCAAAAACAATTATGGCCATGACTCATTTTAAACAAGTCTCTATAAGCTTTATGTTATGTTTTGTGTCATTGCAATTCATTTGACCATTCTTTATCTTTTGTTAAACTGGCCAGACTTTGTGAACTCTGATGAGAACTACTGGTGACTAGTGTTGCTTGGCAAAATTCGTCAAAGTGTTTTTTTCAGAGAATATGCTGTATTTGCCACTACCCTTCTTCGCCTAAAATTTTCCTAGAAATTCACTGTGCAGCCGGCTTAGATGAACATTGTTTTTCCATCGCCCCATGATGTTTTGCAAGGCCAGCGTGATATCAAATAGTTGTATGAGCTATGTGTAGAACTTTCATATGTGCATACTGTGAGATTGTTGCCACTCTGCTTCAGGCACAAATGTCAGGACCTACTCAATTCTCCAGCTTTCCACACAGCATGCATTAAAAAAAAAGAAAAAAAAAACTTGCAGTATTTTAATTTGATGGGTACATTAGCTGACTATAATGAGAATATTTTGAGTACAGGTATCCATCGACTTGTGTACGGGTTTTGTTTTGTCACTGGGAACAGAACTCAATGTGGGCTTATCTCAGTAACAGGGGAAAGGTCAAATATGCTGTACAGCATAAGATACAAAAATATCACTCGTTTTTAAGTAAACCTCTTTGTTTTTCAAAATTGTTATCATAGAGTAGGACTAGTCAAAGTTTCATGTGATAACACTGACTGCTTTGCTACTTTCATATTGTTTGATAACTTTTAAGCTTGTGTTGCAAGTTGACCTGTGTTGCAGGTATAAGTCTCTGCAGAGGCCATGTGGTGTGAAAACTCATGGTGACAGCGAACCCTCCCTGAAGACGAAGAAGATGAGCAGTGGACTGACACAACGACATGCTGTTAAGCAGCTGTTTAATGGTCCTTGAAAGGTCAATTAATTGTCTCATTAAGAAAGGAACCTGGTCATCTGTTAACTTTGCCGCTCATCCTCTTTGTCTTCAAGGGGGGAATGAGTGTACTCATGAGTCATCACACCACTTTCTTTCTTTTGCCAGCCTGGCGTGCTGTTCATCGCATCTCTTTTTAAGTTTAAGGCATTTAAGGGCCATGATGCACTTGTTTTTTTTTTATGGAAATATAGCAGCTACAAAATACAATATGGACACAGGAGATGCAAGTGGACAAGATTGACACAAGGAACTGGTCCCTAAAACAGGTAGCAAAAATGTGTACAGTAGAGTGTTCTGTTTTCTTTGTAAATTGAGAAAGTACAAATTAACATATTATAATAAGAAGTACATGCATATATATCTGTAAATTACTTGTTTATCATAGATGTTAAATATGTATACAGGGGTGAGCAAAAGTAGGTATACAGTAGGTTTACATACACATAGTTTATGAATATTACAATATCTTTATTAACACAATAGCTTTAAGAAGAAGATAAATAATATGAATACATAATATAATAATTAATGAATACATTATAATACAAGAGTAAACTCTGTGTTTCGGTACTTACAACTGTAAACCTACTTTTGCCCTGTATGTATTATGAGTTAGATATGTATTGCACCTTTTGGTGCTGGGCGATATGACGATATATATCGTGGGGACGATAGAAAAGTGTCTATCGTCCTATTTCTCTTCTATCGTTTCTATCGTTTCTAACCTAATTTTATCAATTACTAAAGAAAATATTGCATTAAATAGGCTATGACAAATGAATGATAATGTCTTGTCGCTATGCAATGCATACTCTATTCATCTCTTATATAAGTGATAATCAAGAATAAAAATGAACTTCAAAATAAAGTTGCAAAAAAAAGTATGCAATGATATTTTTGTCAAACTTTTCAGAGAATAACTGGAAACGTACTTTATTGTGGGTGGTATATCGTGATATATATCGTTATTGTGATATAAAATAATCCATATCGTGATATATGATTTTTCCATATTGCCCAGCACTAGCACCTTTATAGAGCTGGTAACATAATCGATTTTGTTTGGATTACACGTGATGTGTTAGGGCAGAAATAAGATAAGACAGCAGCTATAGAGAATGGACATAAGTAAGAATTGGACGTTACAAGTCATCCGTTGATTGATACCTATGCTGCCACTGAATATATAATTCTGATTTCTGTGCACTGGTAGCTCAGCTCTACATGGCTAATATATGTAATTATTAATATATATTATTAATATATATAATAATTATTAATATGGGTAATTAGCCTTGTGCTGTAGCTGCCATACAAAACAAGCCTTAAAGGAGCCCTTCCACTCTCCCTCTCCTGATCACAAAATACAGGACATGCTGTGAAATAATAAAAAGTAAAGATTTATTACTATTTATAAGGTGTTTATTTCTTCCTGATGGAAGAAGAAAATGCAAAGTACTTCCACAGACACAAGAGAAACAAAAAAGACGTGCCCGCTTCACAGAGTCAAACAATGAAATGACACAGTCCCAGCCCACTGTTTCGTTGCATGGCCAAAGTGTGCACCCCAGATTCTATATTGTGATTTTTTGTTATAAGTTATTCTATGTGTGACTTTGGATGAATGTTTTATGTCACTAAGATACAACAAGATTTGGATTCTCATAACTGTCTGCTCTTTTTTTTGCATTTTGATGCCTTAACCTTGCCTGCTGGTTACTTCCTATATTTCCTGCCACAATCCCTTACTTTGTAGTAGCACCAATTTAGGATTACTTTTGGAAAATGTATTTCTCCCTTATTTTAGGTTCTACATTTTTTTTATTACAGACAGTCTGCATGTTTAATCACTAATTAAATCAGTTCTATTCAAAACTGTGATTCTGAAGCTCATATTAAAGCATTTTCCAGCATGATAAGGATGCTTTAGTCATGTAAAATATTACTTCAAGCAAAAAATGCAGCTCTCAGACAGCGTTCAAGCAGCCTAGCACCTCTGGTTGTGGTTTAGTGGATTGCGTTCTGTAAAGTTGCATTTTTCTTTTTGTTATTGTTAGTTTGACATATTCATTTGTTGGCAGTACACTAATAAAGTAGTATGTATGATTTCAGCAGCTGTATAGGTCCTCCTTCTAATTTCCAGGAATTTCCATATGTGACAGCAATATTAACACTGGAAAATGATACTGGTGCGCTTTAGCAATGCTGGCACTGAACTAGAAATCTTTAAAAAATGCATTAAAACATATGAGTCAATATTTTTAATCCTGATGGTAAGGGTAAATAAATTTTATGACGTCACCAGGAAAAGAAATAAGGTTGTTATACCAAGCTAAAGTGTAAACTCAAAATTACTCACTCCTATCTTTCAACAAAACCCAAAGGATAAATAAAATCATGGAAAGAAAAATAAAGCTTAATGCACCAACAAGATAACCAGGAAGTGTGTAGTGCTGATTTCATAATGTCACAGAACTTACAAAATAGTGGCTCACATGAAAAATAAAATAGTGTTGGAACAAATTAAATTATTGCAAAAAAGCAATTTACCTAACTTTAGTTTGTAACAAAATTATTTTGTGGACACCAGGGGGCGCTGCAGCACCCCAAACACCCAATACAAACAGGCACGGGCACCAGGTAAAATCACAAAGAGTCCTTTATTCTGGGTAAACTCTTTCAACCAAACGTTTCCCTCCACCACTGCAACAAGTACAATTTTATCTTCTTTTTCTAGATCTCTCTTCCACTGACTCCTCCACTCCTCCTCACAAGCTTTGTCCACTTTCCACCTGACTCTGGCTCGTCGTTGTGAGGCAGGCAGCTTCTTTTATTTTCCGCCTGGAAATACTTCCGGTCTTTCATATGCATGGTCCAAAAGCACTTCTGGTTGAAGTGAAGTTGGCCTCCCTAGTCCCTGCAACACTCATTGGCAGCACCAAATCCAATGATGCCCTGTGAATCACAGGGGGGTGTCATCTTATCATTATGGGGGAGGTACAGTCTGGAAGAGAACAAGGTGATGAAACAAAGTCAAAACTGTAATCAAAGTCAGAGGGAAAAACAGTAAGATCAGAAACCAGAAACTAGAGTATATTTGCACTACGTTTCAATTGTGTTTATATCCAAATATGGATACCGAATGAATTGTTGCACCAGTATTTAATAGGTTGTGCTGATGAGATAAGATGCAGCCACATCCAAAACCACATTCTTTGGTAACTGAGGACAATATACTGAATATACTGGTAAGAGAAACCATAACATGGTGGCAATCAAATGCAAAACAAAATAATGATCTGGCACTGAGAAATAAATACCCACAATTCTCTAGAAGCACTGTAATGCAAAGTAACCATGCAGACATGTTCTCAAGACACAGAAATCCATATTTGCATGATCTTAGAAAAATGTATTCTAAAACAAATACATTTTTAAAGTGAACAACTCATAACAAGGGGTGGTTGATCAATATACGAGATGGGACATATCAGTCTTCCCCAGTGAAGTGGAAATTATTGTTGTTCAGATATTATAATCGTTAATGAGGATTTTTTTCTACAGGAACTGTGGGATAATAACTTTAATAAGGTGGACTTTTATGGAGACATAACTCTTTAGCATCTGTGGTACCAGGTTAACAAATGCTGAAGAGATAGAAGTCACATCTTCTTCAGGGATTATCCCTCAAACAGCCAGCCAATCAGACTATCCTACAATCACATCTTGCAAAACCCCCCGGTAGAATTTTATAAAAAATATGCCTCATCTGAAGAGCGACATAGGAGGCAGGAAGAAGAGACAAAGACATCAGGAGAAGAGAACAGGGCGACATCAGAAGAGGGCACCGGCAACATGCTGCCGTTTCCATCTGATCTTTAGAAATGCATATAATGAACAACTACGAGTGCTAGATCACAAGCCGCCTGTGATATTCATCCTTGTCATCTTTACTTTTTCGTAAGCTTTTTCTAAAGACTATATATATCCAGACTTTACTATCAGTACAATTTTCTATTATTCTTTATTCTACAGGTATTATTATTATTCCTGTAATAAATACCATGCTCCTTTTAACTTTCTATGCTTTGTCTTAATGTCTAGAGTGATTGAAGTAATAAGGTAGATTTCTTTGAGCACCTAGTGCAGCTGGAGATTTTCCATTACCTCCGAGCCTCGAGGTTTATTAAGGGCCAAGGGTGAGAGCTTCACCCAAAAGTAGGGAACAGTACGTAAAGTAAGGCATTCTTGGCTGATAAATGGCCTATAGTCAAGAATGCTGAGCCTTTGTATGTTTAAATGTATTCTTGCATACCAAAAGTAATATTTAATTTAATTAATATTATATTAAATTATATTTTATTTAAGTAATATTCTGAGATATCTTTAAAACATTTTATGTTGTTCATGCTGATAATAAGTAAGTCTCTTGAAGTGCTGAGAGAGTGACAGGCTGTGTTATTCCTAAGGCACTTGTGTGGTTTAAAGTGCCAGAGGTTAACCAGCTGTGTGTTTGTCATTCATAGTGCACTGTTGTGATTAGGGTCTGTGTGTATGCAAGTCTCATGAAGTCCTAGGAGAGTGACAAGTTGTGTTATTCATAAGGCACTTGTGTGGTTTAAAGTGCTAGTGATTAACCAGCTGTGTATTTGTCATTCATAGGGTACTGTTGAGTTTCTGTGTGTATGCGTACAGCTATGTATGCTTGTGTTAATCTTAAGGTGTAACTGTAGATCAACCGGTAACAAATCTGATGAGTACACTTAGGTAAAGGATATGTAGAGGAGAATATCATGATAATACACTGTGTAAAAGTGTATTTTTCCTTTTCTGTGGCAGAGGATGGTGACTAGCCAGGATTGTATGAAATAAAGTCAGCTCTGTACCTTTTTTAGGCATCTTTTTTGAGTCTTTTTCTGTAGTGACTGGGAGTTGGGATCATTACAAGTTTTTAATTCTGAAAGCTCTGTAACTTGATTACTTGAACCTAAATGTTGTAGTTTGTAATCACTATAGTTGGACAATATTCTCAAACTCACTTAATCAAATTGCTGTAGCCTATTCCAGCAACACAAGTTGGGAAGCAACCATGAACAGGGAATCCATACCTTGCAGCTACCAAATACACACAATAACAATTTAGAATCACCAATTAACCTTATTTGTCAATGTTGGACTACAATACACACAGCTACATTTATAATAATAACTCCCAACAGCTTAAATGGACTAAGTTCTTCTGATGATGGACGGGTGGATTTTGTATTTACAAGATTTGTTTGTCTTTTACCATTTAACAGTTTTGAAAAGATTACACAGTTTATCTTTAAAATTTTCTTAGATCACATTGACTTCCACTGAGCTTGACTTATTTCTCTCAGGTGTTTTTGCTTTTGATAATGCATTATCAATTCTGAGTTCATGTCTTTATTATACGTACTTTGTTTCTGGTGAAGCTATTTCATTGTATCTAACTACACCATGTAACCAAATTCCATCAATATATCTTTTCTGTACCTATTAGTACTTACTATGAATGCATTTGAAGTACCATGCATCTCTTCTCACAATTCATTGAACCATTTAATTTCTCAACCTGCTTTTAATTTCCGAGATTAAAAAGAGTTTTGAATAAACAACAGGAGCCAATACCAAAGGTAATGCCAGCCACTCATTTGCAGGGCACATTTACATTCACAAATTTCCAGCCAGTTAACTTGTAGCCAACAAAAGATGAAAATATACAAAAACATAGATTATACTTTAATCTATACTAATAAAAGGCAACGCCCTCACTGACTGACTGACTCACTGATTGACTGACTGACTGACTCGCTCATCACTAATTATCCAACTACCCGTGTAAGTAGAAGGCTGAAATTTGTTAGGCTCATTCCTTACAGGTTACTTACAAAAGTTAAGCAGGTTTCATTTCGAAATTCTACGCGTAACGGTCATAACTGAGTCCTACTTACAAACATATATACAGTACATCCATAGCCTGCAGCTCGGTCGCCGTGTGAGGCGGCGTTATGTCCCCCATCACCATGCCCCCCACGTAGTTGGCTGCCTGCCTATATTGCGTCCCCCATCCCCACGCCTCCCACGTAATTGAATGCCTACCCATATAAGGCCATCCTTCGCTCGTCTCTCTCCATTTCCTTCCTTGGTTCGCCACGATATTCACGTCTCCCTGCTGATAACTGCAGCCTTTTTATTTAATCTACAGCTTCTCCGCTGTTTTAATGTTCGTTTATTACAATTTTAGTTATTGTGTAGGTATTTTAGACTTAGTTTACTGTTCAGGTACCCATTTCCTTTATCGTTCCAACCGTACCCCCATTAACATGTCTATTGAGGCCATTAACATGTCTATCGAGGTGATCACCATCGATCAAAGGACTATCACTCACTGAGTGGTTTCCATGCCTGGAGATGGCGCCTGCCTTTTCCATTCCGCGTGTTACATATTGCACGGACATATCAGGCTCACTCTTGATATCCGGAGGAACATTGTGTCTTATGTATTGAATGACTGGGACAGGTTCAAAGTGTGGGCTGATGATGGTACAGGAGATAATTATACTACACATGAGCACTATAAGAGTGAAATGCTTAAGCCCTTCACCTATGGTTCTGCATGTGAGTTGATGGCTGCCGCTGAATTGTTCAGTTGTCGCTTTCAAGTGTACCGAAATGGCCAAATATTTTACACCTTTGGAGAACCGCCAATGCCTGTTAAACATCTTAGATTCACAGGTGACAATTTGAGTAGTGGACACTTTGATGTTTATGAATGTTTCAACTCTCAAAAGTTGGATAGGAAGTTATTGATAAAACCGGTTGTATGCTTACATTGCTTGACAGATGCCTCAATTACAACTAATGTAATTGAAACAAACCATGAAACTCAAACCGATTATGACAGCAGCAATCCAAGCTGTGAGAAAACAGTAAAAAGGAGGCGTGTCAGACGTTGTGGTGCATTTTCTGATGCAGCTAGACGGAAACAACTTCGTGCCACTGCCGCCAAATACTTACAGAAAAATCCACAAGTTAATAGACACGCTGTTGCGAAATACTCACAGGCAAATCCACAAGTTCATAGATATGCTGTCGCTATATACTTGCAGGCAAATTCACAAGTTCATAGAGACGCTGCCACTAAATACTCGCAGCGAAATCCACAAGTTCATAGAGACGCTGTCGCTAAATATTCCCAGGCAAATCCACAAGGTAATAGAGCTTCTGTTTCTAGGTACGATCCCAATAATGAAAAGCGGCTCAAACGAAAACAAGCAAACGTTTGAGAATAGGGATATTGTCTTTAAAAGCAGAGACAATAAACTGCAACGCATTAAGGAAACCCACAGATCCTATTATGCACTTCAATATCCCCTCATGTTCTGCTATGGTGAAGACGGCTATTCTGTGTCTATACCTCAAGTTCATGCTGCCAGTAAGTTACCTATGAAGAAAACCGTCTCTGCAGCAAACTTCTATTCATACCGGCATATGATCAGACAACATCATAATAATACTATCCTTTTCTTCCGAACTTTATTAAATAAGTTTTTAGTTGATATGTACACAAAAATTGAATCCGAAAGACTAAATTATATCAGACTAAATCAGAAGAAACTACGAGCTGAAAATTACGTCCACTTGAAAGATGCTATTGACAAAAACGACACTCATTTAAGGGAACTTGGTCAAGCTTTGATATTACCATTTTCGTTCACTGGAGGACCTTGCTATATGCACGAGTGTACACAAGACGCAATGACATATGTATGTCAAGACTGAACTTCTCCTTCCATGTCAAAAACCTCACGATCGCCACGACCTTATCAGTCGTGTATTTCATCTCAAGATTCGCAAAATGATAGACTTGCTCATGAACACCATAGAGTGGCAAAAGTGAGGTATTCCCATGCACACATTCTGTTGTGGCTAAAGGATAGGATTAAACCAGCTGTCATCGATCAAGTCATCCGTGCGGAAATTCCTGATCCACAAACTGACCCTGCCCTCCACAAAATAGTAAAATCCACCATGATTCATGGCCCATGTGGACCTCATAATATCAACTCACCCTGCATGATCAACGGAATATGCAGTAGGAAGTACCCGCGTCCCTTCATCTCAGAAACTCAGACCGGAGAAGATGGTTACCCTCAGTACAGCCGGCGCGCACCTGCTGATGGAGGTCATACAATTAACATCAAAGGAGTACATATCGACAACAGATGGGTGGTCCCTTATAGTCCTGTGCTGTCCCGCTTCTTCAATGCTCACATCAATGTTGAATTTTGCAATTCAGTAAAGTCGATCAAATACATCTGCAAGTATGTTAACAAGGGAAGTGA
The DNA here is from genome assembly GCF_016835505.1 of Polypterus senegalus. NCBI lineage: Eukaryota > Metazoa > Chordata > Cladistia > Polypteriformes > Polypteridae > Polypterus > Polypterus senegalus. The sequence continues at coordinate 65,916,217 of NC_053155.1, forward strand.
CCAGGCAGTATTTACAATACAAAATCAAAATGACAAAGTATCTTGATACGAAGCTGGGCGTTACATTAGTAGCTCTGAAACAGCATGGCGCATTTTCTGTTTTCCCATTAACGAACGTTACCCTCCGGTCGTTCATCTTGCTGTGCATCTTGAGAACGGATAAAGAATTTATTTCACAGAAGGCAAAGTTGCCGATAAAGTACATAATCCACCACAGACGACCCTTTGCAAAACAACTTCATTATAATGAAATTACATCATATTATGTGTGAGCAAACAACATGTTTCCTCGGAGGAAACAGTGGAACCCTGTACTAGGACATTCGGGAGTGAAAAAAGATAATGTGCTGGGACGGGTCTACACTGTGCACCCGAATAACTGTGAATGCTACTATCTTCGACTGCTGCTCAATGAAATCACAGGTCCCACGTCTTTCAAATCTCTCAGAACAGTTGATGGTGTCCTACATCCAACGTATAAGTTGGCCTGCAGGGCACTTGGTTTTTTACAGGACGATATCAACTGGGGTGAGACTCTACAGCAAGGCAATTCAAATGGCGGCCCGCAGGCCACATGCTGCCCAGAAGCAACCTCCAAGTGGCCCAGTCCATGGTTCTTCCATGGCTCCAGACTACAACTAAAATGCAACCAAAAATAAGCTTTGGCGGTTATCATTTACACTTAGTTCATCAGTCATCATCGAAACTTTAAACTAATTATATCGTTAAGCGGATGTGCTGTTAACAATGTGTCAGTACAGGCTCCACCTTGCATATATCTGAGCAGTATAAAGGCTAGTTTATATCCCGCACTGGGTGCGAGGAAGTCCCGGTGAAAATGACATCAGACTTGGAGACGTGCACGGGAAAATATTTCTAAGTACATGGTGCTGCTGAGGGGTCGGCTGTGAATTTCAACGACAGGCTGGTTATGCTTGTGCCGGAATAATAAATAAATGGATAAATATGATGCAACCAGTCATCAAAACAAAAGATAGCCATGCAGAACATTTGAAATTCATCTGCCCACCACATAGGCCCCCTGTTATGAATATCTGTGCTCTGTGGAATTCAGTTGTCGTTCTGATTTGGTGCAGCACAATAAGGTATGATTGTCCCAATCACCTTGTGTTTGCACATCTTTGCATGCTGTTTTTTTTTTTGATTAAACCTTACTCCATGCAAAATGCTGGCCTGTCTGTTAGTAAACATGTACGAGCAGTTGCCTGCCCGCTGTTTCTTCACCCACAGATGTGATGAAGTCTGCATTTTAAGGTTAAAGGTGTATTAAAGTCGTTTTATCAGGATGCTCTGTGATTGATGGCAGACAGTAGACTTTGTTAAAATTCCACTTTTTTAGTTGTTACTTCAGTCATTTTGGCAACAAATTCTTCAACGGGAGCTCTTCAACAAAGAAACAGGGAAAATAAGATTTATTAAAAAAACAATACTACCAATAATTATAATTAACCTGTAACGGCACACTGCATGATAGCATGCAGTGAATACACTTGACTTGACTTGCCCGCTGCCAAGAGTTGATTCTACAATAAAATAAAATAAAAATATAAAGAGTAATAATTCCAAAGCCCTTTGTTTTTAAAATAAAGCTATAGTGCAGAGTTTCAGAGTAGTATATGTGTGCCAGATTTCAGGCTACAGGTTATTTAATTTTGACCTTGACCTTCCTGGGTTGATCTTTGACGTTGGAGGTCAATCATCACCCCAAAAGTAGACAGCAGACATCACGTAGTATATGTGTACCAAATTTCACGTCAATAGGTCAAACAGTTTGCAAGCTACAGGTGATTTAAAATCCTGGACAGAAAAACGGACAGCCATGGTACCATATTATATAAGAAGATAATGCATTACTTTACACCCAAGAACTCTGCACAAAGACATTTTAAAGACAAATTATTAAAATAAATGTACTAATCTATTTTCATGTCATATGTGGTGCCTTGCATTTACTGAGGTAGTTTTATTCTGGGGGGTGTGGAAACAATTTCAACAGGAAAGGCTTTGTGATGGAACTTAAATTTAATCTCTGTCATATGACTGATTAAAACTGTGTGAATGAAATAGTTCTATGAAAAAAAGAAAAAACCCTTGCCTGTCATGACCACCCATTTAATACTAGAATTCCTGAAGCCAACGAAAAAACTTGTAATCCCGGCCCACCTTAAATCCATTTGCAAATCTCCATCAGCATCTTTTATTTTGTAAATATGTCTATCAGCACAAGCAGCAAACCATCCCATCCCCCCACCGCTGGAGATCATCTTGGGCAAAAAGTTCTCCCAGCTCAAGTCAAGGCTCCTTATATGCGCGTGTGGTGCCTGGAGTTGTATAGGGTAAATAAGATATCGTCATTTGGAATGCATACATTTCATGTGTGTTCCATGTCTACAATGATCTGTGTAAATTGTAGGATGAACTGCAAGGCAGGAATAATTGAACACATGGCTAAAAGAGAAACGGTTTTCATATTTTAGTAATAATTGACAAAATGTACACATGAAGTGTATAATGTGTGAAGACTGAAGTCCAAATATCAAATAAACAATTTCACAACAGGTACAAATATAGTAAAACAAGTGCACTTTTACTCAAGAATATTACCGTAGAAAAAGAAATTGGTTTAGGGTACAACACTGACATAATATAGCTTTGTTGACACAGTGGTAAGAACTGCTGAATGGCAATCAAAAGGTCGCTGGTTCGATTCAGAGTGCACCCATTTTGAGTAGTGAGCTGCTCTTATTCTTACTGGTATACAATAAAAACATACATTTGATTTGTGACCAAATGTAAAAGGGAAACAATGAATAAACAATACTAGTTTTTAAATACATTTATTTGTGTTGATTTAAAATTTGTCATTAACTGCTGCTGAAAATTTCTTGGTTTGAAAATCTGGCCCAACTTAAATTATAATTAAATAGCCCTGCTCTACAGGAAGCTGCTCTGTCTCGGTCATCTCAAAAGATCCTCTCTTTGCTGTCATGCTGGTGTTCTGCCAAATGGCAAACCCCTTAAACCTATGGGAAAAACATAAAGATAGCACAGCAGAAGATTTTAGGAGACAGACTGAAAGAGATCATATACGAACAGAGGTCCACCAGTGGTTACATTTGATCAATAACAAGTGTCTACAGTTGCTTGAAAACTACATAATTGCTATTGGAGGTCAATCTCTTGATCATTACGGTTTGCCTTCACCTTTCAGAGAACTGGCAGAACTTATGTCAAATCCTGTGTACTTGAAAGAGACATCCTACAACACCTCACAATTGGCCAATATAGTTACAAATAACAAGCTGTTGCTAAATAGTGACCAAAAGTCCGTTTATGAGCAAGTCATGAGGAGCGTTGTCTTGGCCAGTCTTGACACAGTGTTTTTTCTTGATGCTCCAGGAGGAACTGGTAAGACATTCCTCATAAACCTTCTCCTTATGAAAATCCAAGCAAAAGGTAACATTGCCATAGCTGTGCCTTCTTCTAGCATTGCTGCAACTCTTCTTGAGAGTGGCAGAACTGCCACTGCCACAAGCTGCCTCTGAACCTCAGCCATACTGAATCCCCCATGTGTAACATATCAAAGCAGAGCAACATGGCTGAAGTGCTGCGACATTGTCAGCTTATTGTCTGGGATGAATGCACTATGGCATACAGAGGAGGTGTTGAGGCTTTAGACAGGACCCTCCAAGACATGCGAAACACCAACAAACTTATGGGAGGCTTGACAGTGTTACTGGCTGGAGACTTCCAGCAAGCCCTACCAGTCCTGCCCAGAGGAACGCACGCTTGCGAAATTAAAGCATGTCTGAATTCTTCATACCTATGGCCAAAATCAATGTTGTTACCTTAAGAATAAACATGAGGGTTCATTTGAAAGGCGACAAAAAAGCCAGGGAGTTCTATGCTCTTCTGATGAGTATAGGTGATGGCACCCTCATTCAAGAAAATTGTAAAATAAATATTCCTACAAAGCTCTGTCTCCTCGTGAATACCTTACAAAGCCTTCTTCAAAATGTTTATCCCAATCTACAAAATCTCCACGAAAACAACGTGTCATGGTTGAGGGAGAGAGCTATCCTGACACCAAGAAATACTAGTTTCTCCACACTCTGAATCCTCCAGGCACTCTTGAGCATAATCTAATTTTGAAGGTTGGGACACCAATAATGTTACTGAGAAACTTACAGCCACCGAAACTTTTTAACGGCACGAGACTTCAGGTCACGTGTCTGCAAAAGAACCTAATTGAGGCAACTATTTTTACTGGCAGTGGCTCAGGTGAGAGAGTTTTTATTCCTCGCATCCCCGTTATACCCTCTGATCTCCCATTTCAATTCAAATGCCTTCAATTTCCAGTAAGGCTCTGCTTCGCAGTGACAATTAATAAGTCTCAGGGACAGACCCTACAAAAGGTTGCCATTGATTTGAGACAGGATTGCTTTTCACATGGCCAACTGTATGTTGCGTGCTCAAGAGTAAGCTCAGGGCACAGCTTGGTCATATTACAACTGGAGGGCCGAACTGACAACGTGGTATACAAAGAGATCCTTAACAAATAATTATTTGTATATTTTCCCTCAGTTTAAAAATGTTTACTTTTTTTCTTAATAAAAATTTTAAGGCAGTACTTCGCTGCTGCAAAGTGCAGGTATTTTGCTAGTATCCTTTATATAAGTGTATACAGTCATATGAAAAACTTTGGGAACCCCTCTCAGCCTTCATAATAATTTACTCTACTTTCAACAAAAAGATAACAGTGGTAAGTGTTTAATTTCCTAGGAACATCTGAGTACTGGGGTGTTTTCCAAACAAAGATTTTTAGCGAAGCAGTATTTAGTTGTATGAAATTAAATCAAATGTGAAAAACTGGCTGTGCAAAAATTTATGTCCCCTTGTAATTTTGCTGATTTGAATACATGTAACTGCTCAATACTGATTACTTGCAACACCAAATTGGTTGGATTAGCTTGTTAATACTTGAACTTCATAGACAGGTGTGTCCAATCATAAGAAAAGCTATTTAAGGTGGTCAATTAAAGGAAAATTAATGGAAGGAATTATTAAGGATAAGATTGAGCAACACATGACAAGGACAGGAGTTATTCTGAACAGTCAGCATGGGTTGAGAAGGGGGAGGTCGTGTTTTACTAACATGTTGGAATTCTATGAGGAGGCAACAAAAGGATACGATCAAAGTGGAGCTTATGATATTATTTATCTGGACTTTCAGAAAGCATTTGATAAGGTGCCACATGAGAGGTTGGGCATCAAGTTAAAAGAAGTGGGAATTCAGGGTGATGTTTTTAGATGGGTGCAGAATTGGCTCAGACACAGGAAGCAGAGGGTGATGGTGCGAGGAACCTCATCAGAACTGGCTGATGTTAAGAGTGGTGTTCCACAGGGGTCAGTGCTAGGGCCGCTGCTATTTTTAATATATATAAATGATTTAGATAGGAATATAAGTAACAAGCTGGTTAAGTTTGCAGATGATACCAAGATAGGTGGATTAGCAGATAATTTGGAATCCGTTATATCATTACAGAAGGACTTGGATAGCATACAGGCTTGGGCAGATCTGTGGCAGATGAAATTTAATGTCAGTAAATGTAAAGTATTACACATAGGAAGTAAAAATATTAGGTTTGAATACACAATGGGCGGTCGAAAAATCGAGAGTACACCTTATGAGAAGGATTTAGGAGTCATAGTGGACTCCAAGCTATCAACTTCCAAACAGTGTTCAGAAGCCATTAAGAAGGCTAACAGAATGTTAGGTTATATAGCACGATCTGTGGAGTACAAGTCCAAGGAGGTTATGCTCAACCTTTATAATGCACTGGTGAGGCCTCATCTTGAGTACTGTGTGCAGTTTTGGTCTCCAGGCTACAAAAGGACATAGCAGCACTAGAAAAGGTCCAGAGAAGAGCGACTAGGCTGATTCCAGGTCTACAGGGGTTGAATTATGAGGAAAGATTAAAAGACCTGGGCCTTTACAGTTTAAGCAAAAGAAGATTAAGAGGTGACATGATTGAAGTGTTTAAAATTATGAAGGGAATTAGTACAGTGGATCGAGACTTGTATTTTAAAATGAGCTCATCAAGAACACGGGGACACAGTTGGAAACTTGTTAAGGGTAAATTTCGCACAAACATTAGGAAGTTTTTCTTTACACAAAGAACGATAGACACTTGGAATAAGTTACCAAGTAGTGTGGTAGACAGTAAGACGTTAGGGACTTTCAAAACTCGACTTGATGTTTTCTTGGAGGAAGCAAGTGGATAGGACTGGCGAGCTTTGTTGGGCTGAATGGCCTGTTCTCGTCTAGATTGTTCTAATTGTTCTAATTGTTCTAATTCTAATTGTAAGTTGTGCTTCCCTTTGACTCCCCACTGAAGAGTGACAGCAAAGGATCCTCAAAGTAACTCTCAAAAGATCTGAAAACAAAGATTGTTCAGTATCATGGGTTAGGAGAAGGCTTCAAAAAGCTATCTCAGAGGTTTAAACTGTCAGTTTCAACTGTAAGGAATGGAATCAGTAAATGGAAGGCCACAGGCACTGTTGCTGTTAAACCCAGGTCTGGCAGGCCAAGAAAAATACAGGAGTGGCATATGCGCAGGATTGTGAGAATGGTTACAGACAACCCACAGATCACCTCCAAAGACCTGTAAGATCATCTTGCTGCAGATGGTGTTTCTGTACATCGTTCTACAATTCAGCACAATTTGCACAAAGAACATCTGTATGGCAGAGTGATGAGAAAGAAGCCCTTTCTGAACATTCACACCACAAACAGAGTCGCTTGTTGTATGCAAATGCTCATTTAGACAAGCCAGATTCATTCTGGAACAAAGTACTTTGGACTGATGAAACAAAAATTGAGTTATTTGGTCATAACAAAAAGCACTTTGCATGGCGGAAGAAGAACACTACATTCCAAGAAAAACACCTGATACCTACTGTCAAATTTGGTTTAGTTTCCATCATCCTGTGGGGCTGTGTGGCTAGTTCAGGGACTGGGGCCCTTGTTAAAGTTGAGGGTCGGATGAGTTCAACCAAATATCAACAAATTCTTCAGGATAATGTTCAAGCATCAGTCACAGTTAAGTTACGCAGGGGTTAGATATTCCAACAAGACAATGACCCAAAACACAGTTCAAAATCTACAAAGGCATTCATGCAGAGGGAGAAGTACAATGTCCTGGAATGGCCATCACAATCCCCTGACTTGAATATCATTGAAAATCTATGGGATGATTTGAAGCAGGCTGTCTATGGTCGGCAGCCATCAAACTTAACTGAACTGGAGAGATTTTGTATGGATGAATGGTAACAAAATACCTCCATCCAGAATCCAGACACTCATCAAAGGCTATAGGAGGCATCTAGAGGCTGTTATATTAGCAAAAGGTGGCTCAACTAAGTATTGATGTAATATCTCTTTGGGGTGCCGAAATTTATTCACCTGTCTAATTTTGTTATGATGCATATTGCATATTTTCTGTTAATCCAATAAACTTAATGTCACTGCTGAAATACTACTGTTTACATAAGGCATGTCATATATTTAAAGGAAGTTGCTACTTTGAAAGCTCAGCCAATGATAAACAAAACTACCAAAGAATTAAGAGGGCTTCTCAAACATTTTCATATGACTGTAAATAACTTCAATATACTAAAGATTTCAACACGAAAGGAGGGCAGGACAACAGCAAAATAAAACAACAAAAGAGCAGAACTGTGGGAGCCAAGCATTAAATATTCCTTTAAAAAGTTATTTTGTAAATGTGCTGTGATCCTGTTGAATTTTAAATGCCAAAGTAAACGTTTTCTTTTCTGCTGCCAACAAAATCACACTTGAGTCTTTAGAACAGGAACCATTATTTGAAAAGCAAAGGAGCAAGATATTGAGCATTGGTATCTCAATTTAAATTATGTGTGAGGTTTGAAATTGTAGTACTATGGTCATCAAGATGATTTTGTTGATGGGAAATGAAAATGTTACATAACTTCATAAATGACTGCAAACATGGACAGTAAAATATGGGTGTGTTGCGAAGGGTACAATTTGAATGTGGACAGGTCAGGTCGTGGAGCTTGCTCACCACATGACAAAACATCCTGGGATCCTGGTTGGCAACCCCTCAGGCAGATACACGGTCCAGTCCCACCAGGAAAAAATCACAATCTAATTATCTATCTGCTGCAGCCAGGTGTTGTGCGGGCATCCCCTTGGCCTGGTCCAGCCACTCAGGTTCACAACAATGAGGATCTTGTGAACCGGATCACCATCTGGGAATAATGCCACATGGCCATAGTGCTGTAAATGATGCTCCCTCACAATGAAGGCAATGAGCATCATTTGGAACTCTGTGAGCAACCATTTTTTGACACAAAGTCAAACCAGCAGTACTAATGGATTTTCCAAAGAAATACAGTACCAAATGATTGCAAAACAGGCAACATCAGGACTCTAAAAACTTGGACATTCATTCTTTTGCAGAGATATCTGGAGCGCAGCACACTCCTTTCCAGCAACCTGATGACCAAAGCTGCCCCAGTCCATCTACTTACTTTTTAGGAAGAGTCACCAGAGACATGAATGTCACTGCTGATGCAAGTAAAGCTTTCAACAAGGTCAACGTTCCCTCCGTAGACAGACACACTGCTGGCGGCTGTGCCCAAGAAGACATTAAAGGCATGGAAGTTGGTTTTTATCCAGGATGCTTGCAAGTCCAGACACTCAGACTCCTCACTCAGTTTCTCAACAGCCCAGATCAAAGCCTCCATTGACTCTGCAAAAATCATAGCATCATCGGCAAAGTCAAGATCAGTGAATCTCTCTTCACCAATAGATGTCCCCCAGCTGCTGGAATTCATGATCCTGCCCAACATCCAGTCCATGCAAGCACTGAACAGATTCCCAAAATTAACTTAAATTAAAGGCTGGCCATAATATCCAGCAACTTTGGGGGGGGGATCCTTCGAAGTCTCAGGATGTCCCACAGGGCAGTTTGATCAACTGAGTCAAATGCTTTATGAAAATCAACAAAGGCTGCAAAGAAACTCTGCCAATATTTGCATTTGCACTTGATAAGAACCCTCAGTGCCAAGATATGGTCAATGGTAGACTTCTTAGGCGTAAAACCAGACTGCTTTGATTGCTGGTAGGTGAGTAGGTGATCACGGATTCTATTGAAGATGACCTTAGCAAGAACCTTACCAGAGCAGTGTTATTCCCCGGATCTTCAAAGTAGCAACAACAAGTCTGCATTCAGAAATATCAAACTGGGCACTTCTGTAGACACTGCAGTTCTGTAGGAGCCTCCAGGATCTGCCCACGAGGATGTGATCGATCTCCATCACCACATCACCAGTATTGAAGTACCAAGTCCAATGGTGTTGCTCAGAGCACTGGAACCAGGATCTAGTGATCTGCAGGCCCTGACCTTTTGCAAAGTCAAGGAACATGGAGCCACTTTCACCATGGTTACCAGACCCATGGAGACCGACACAATCCTCATAGTCACACTGAAGTCACACTTGACCAGAGGAGTGTCACCTTGCAGACACCCATCAACCACCAAGTGAAGTTGCAAATAAAAACTGATTGTGCATAGCTACGTTGTTAACTAAAGGTGATACATTCACTGTTGTGTGAAAGCATTAAGATTCTGTGGTCTTTATCTTGGTAAGTTTTACACATTCTTATTGTGTGAATAAAATATTTGTTAAAGGGGTCTGAATGAAGTATATGTGCATTGTTACAATTTAAGATTTGAGTAAAATATTATAACAGTACATTAGAACATTAGAACACTCTAAATGAGAACAAGCCATTCAGCCCAACAAAGTTCGCCAGTCCTATCTACTTATTTCTTCCAAGAAAACATCAAGTCGAGTTTTGAAAGTCCCTAACGTCTTACTGTCTACCACACTATTTGATAGCTTATTCCAAGTGTCTATCGTTCTTTGTGTAAAGAAAAACTTCCTAATGTTTGTGTGAAATTTACCCTTAACAAGTTTCCAACTGTGTCCCCGTGTTCTTGATGAACTCATTTTAAAATAACAGTCTCGATCCACTGTACTAATTCCCTTCATAATTTTAAACACTTCAATCATGTCACCTCTTAATCTTCTTTTGCTTAAACTGTAAAGGCTTAGCTCTTTTAATCTTTCCTCATAATTCAACCCCTGTAGCCCTGGAATCAGCCTAGTCGCTCTTCTCTGGACCTTTTCTAGCGCTCCTATATAGGAACACATATGAATAACCTTCCATTCCACACCCAGAATGGAAGCAATGAAAATAAATATACAGTATTAGAGTTTAATATACTGTATATATAAGGTGATAAACATGAAAGTGAGAATAAATTAGAAATGAAATCATAAGTCAAACAAAATCAAACAAAAAACTGTATAGCCACCTAAACTGGTGGTAAAGAGTCTATAATTTCTGTGGACTGGCCTCCCTACTTGTCCACCTCAAAATGAACAGAAGATAGTGGCCAGGAAATGAAAAGACAAAAGTAGTAAACAGAGGCATAGTCACAAAACAGGTGAAGGTCATACAACAACAACAACATTTATTTATATAGCACATTTTCATACAAACAGTAGCTCAAAGTGCTTTACATAATAAAGAATCTATATAATAAAAGCCCAACGTGGTGTCCGTGTCCGGAACCGCGTTCCTTTTGGCTGTATAGCCGCCCTGTAGAAAAGCCCCAGTCCGTCCCCTCTCAGAATTCCTGCTTACCCCACTCCGGTCTTTCCCCTTTGCTTTTATTTTTCCTGTTCCCGAAAATCTTTTCAAAACAAAAGTAAAGAAATAGACAGAGCGTCACAGTAACGTCTTCTCCCCTCTACCTATTAAATAATCAATAAAATAAAATAAAAAAATCAAGAAAGAAACAGAAACCACAACCTACCCTTACAGCGTCCACCTTACTTCTGGCGTTACAGCCAAACACATGGTGTATGCAGGTTATGAGGTGTGACGCTAATTAACGCCCGTACTACAACAGATTATATTGTTCATATACTATTAACTATTTACAGGGATCAACTCTTTTGGGGAAGTTCATAACAAAAAAAAAATTAAATTATAAATAACATGTGCACTTGAGTATTTCGAGCCCCGCGTCTGAGTCGGATGGTTCCCCTGGTCACCAATTCGTGTGTTTCACTATGCCCACTATGCCACACCATGTGCACTTGTACAGAGGAGACCTTACGGAACAATGCCGAAATGAAATGCAACTAAACCTGCTGCTGCGAGAGAAGACACATTACAGCGTGATCACGAAGCAAAGAGGCAAAGGCGTGACAGTCGCTCGCAAGAAACGGAAACTCAGCATTCACACAGATTAGCTCAACGATGCGTCTCTGCCGCAGGCCACCACCACAAAGAAACCGGAAAAAGAAACAGAAGAGAGAGTAAGGGTCAGTACGGATTTTAGAGCCACCATGAATAGTTTATTATGAAGAATTGAACATACAGAGTATCAGGATTAAGTTATAGAAAGGCCATGTTAAAGTAATATGTTTTCAGCAGTGTTTTAAAGTGCTCTACTGTATCAGTCTGGCAAATTCCTATTGGCAGGCTATTCTAGATTTTAGGTGCATAGCAGCAGAAGGCTGCCTCACCACTTCTTTTAAGTTTTGTTCTTGGAATTCTAAGGAGACACTCATTTGAGGATCTGAGGTTACGATTTGGAATATAAGGTGTCAGACTTCCGATATATAAGATTATTTAAGGCTTTATAAATCATTAGCAGAATTTTAAATTCAATTCTGAGTGACACAGGTAACCAGTGTAGTGACATTAAAACTGGAGAAATGTGTTCGGATTTTCTTTTCCTAGTTAGGATTCTAGCAGCTGCATTCTGCACTCGTTGCAAACGATTTATGTCTTTTTTGGGTAGTCCTGAGAGGAGTGCGTTACAGTAATCTAGTCGACTGAAAACAAATGCGTGAACTAATTTCTCATCATCTTTCAAAGATATAAGAGGTCTAAATTTTGCTATGTTTCTTAAGTGGAAAAAATGCTATCCTAGTGATCTGATTAATATGCGATTTAAAATTCAGACAATCAAAAGCAGTCACAGAATCACTTGTCTAGCCCCAAAATTGAAAACAAGAATCACAGTCAAAAAAGATTAACAGAAAGTCCTAACACTCATATCTTCTTTAAGGTGCATTTTATCTTCAACTAACACTAACAAGAAAATATTGAGAAAGGGAACCAATCATGGAAATCAAAAGGTTTGCACTACCATCTTTTATAGGTGGCACAAGATGACACAATTTGTAGTGTGACCCGAGGCCACACAAAGACACAAAATGAAGGCAACCACCCAAAAAACAGAACATAAAATATCTCAGTGTGGAAAATTATATGTAAATGTAAAATTTACAAAAAAATGACAAGTATCGATGATGTTCAACACTTCAAATTCCTATTCCCCATCAACAGTTGAGCTAGCTGTTTGCTTTAATTTACTGTAGGGAATTGGTTTCAAATATGGAAAGTTGGTTGATGACTCAGAACACCAAAACTGAAAGAAACTGAACCTACATGTTTGAAGTTAGCATTAGGTCCTACAAAGGAGATAGCATACAGATGGAATTCTCTGCCTCACATTATATTGAGGAGTCACTTTTATACTGCATTTAATCTCTACCAATCTCTACTCCAATGTAAGTGTGATAGGCATTGTGTCAAACTAGAAGCTTAATTAGTGACATGATCACCCATGAATGAAAATAGTTAAAACCCATGTACACATTCAAATCGTGACATCTCAATAGATAAATTAAACAAAATGTTTCTAGGTAGTTAAGCAAGAGGAAATAGTTTGTTTCAATTTGCCTGGAAAGCATTTATTGTGTATCTTTGAAACATTTCCAATTCCTGACATGTTCCGTCTGTTTTTTACTCTTAGAGGGTTGTCTTTATCCCATTACCCCAACTTTATGGCAAAACACCCGGATAGTCTGGAAGTAAACTAAGAAATATGCTCCAAAATATGAGTTAAGGGTTATATAGAGGGGAGTTTCTTTAGGGGAATGAAATGACCAGGATTATTACATTAACTAGTACTATAGTGAAAACCTGTGATAGTGGAAGGTATGATACAAGGTCTGTGCTACTTTACTCCTTTACACAGTCTGCTAAGTTGTGGGCTGTACATTAAGGAACTATCAGAACCAGCCTTAGCCTAAACATGTACCTTATTAACCAAATTCACTTGTGTCTTTCAAAAATAACATTTTGTTAGTTTCAGGATAAATGCTGTCCCACAGATAAAGAAAAGCCCCAAGGCAAAAGTTCATTTCTATGTAGTCTGGAGACAAAAAGAACACCTTTAGTCACTGCATCTGTGCTGAGGAATGCTCAGTATGCAACAGCCTAAGTAGTTCTACTAAGTCAGTGGGTGGCTGCTCACAGGAAATGGCAGCTAAAAAACAATCTTAAAGCAGAATGTTTTCTTGTTCAGTTCATATGTAATACACTATAAACTGTGGAAGGAAGACAGTGCATATAAAGTGTTGGAGTCCACAGAGGATACCTTGTTTAATTTAACTAATTAAAAAAGATAATGTTAGAACTCCAAATATAAGATTGTTTAGTTGTAGCATTGTGATTTCCTGAGGAAGGTATTGTTTCTCTTGGGTAGCTGGGTCCCGATTGAACACCTCCTCCCACAGATTTACTTCTAAAGTAGTGGATCGGGCAGAAAAGGTGGGTCTCCAGGAGGTGGGGTGGCAGTGATAATAATGGTCCACCAAGACGTTCTCCTCCACTTAAGGGGGGTGTAAATGAAAGATGTTACTGAATGTGTGACACCTAAACTCTTCACCCTAGTTGATTAATAATAATAAATAATAATTATTTACATTTATATACAGTAGACACTCTCTAAGCCCTCATGTGTAACAATATCATATATAATATGTATAGTGTATATCAGGAAACTACTACTTAACAATACAGTACAAATTATGAAAGTAAAGTACAAGGTGACCTGAGTATATATAATCAGCAAAAAAAGAAACGTTCCTTTTTCAGGACTGTGTATTTCAACAATAATGTTTTAAAAATCCAAATAACTTTACAGATCTTCATTGTAAAGGGTTTAAACAAAGTTTTCCATGCATGTTCAATTAACCATAATCAATTAATTAACATGCACCTGTGGAATGGTCGTTAAGACCTTAACAGCTTACAGAAAGTAGGCATTTAAGGTCACAGTTCTAAAAAGGCAGGCCACTAAAGAGACTTGTCTACCGACTGTGAAAAACACCCAAAGAAAGATGCCCAGGGTCCCTGCTCATCTGTGTGAACGTGCATTAGGCATGCTGCAGAGAGGCATGAGGACTGCTGATGTGGCTAGGGCATAAATTGCCATGTCCACACTGTGAGACGCCTAAGACAGCGCTACAGGGAGACAGGAAGGACAGCTGATCATCCTCGCAGTGGAAGACCACGTGTAATAACACCTGCACAGGGTCGGTACATCCGAATATCACACCTGCGTGACAGGTACAGGATGGCCACAACAATTGCCTGAGTCACACCAGGAACACACAATCCCTCCATCAGTGCTCAGACTGTCCGCAATAGGCTGAGAGAGGCTGGACTGAGGGCTTGTAAGCCTGTTGTAAGGCAGGTCCTTACCAGACATCACCAGCAACAACGCCACTTATGGGCACAAACCCACCTTCGCTGGACGAGACAGGAGTGGCAAAAAGTGCTCTTCACTGATGAGTCACGGTTTTGTCTCACCAGGGGTGATGGACGGATTTGTGTTTATCGTCGAAGGAATGAGCGTTACACCGAGGCCTGTACCCTGGAGCGGGATCGATTTGGATCGATGTCTAGGGCCATTCCGTCCAGAAATGTCCAGGAACTTGCAGGTGCCTTGGTGGAAGAGTGGGGTAACATCTCACAGCAAGAACTGACAAATCTGGTCCAGTCCATGAGGAGGAGATGCACTGCAGTACTTCAAGCAGCTGGTGGCCACACCAGATACTGACTGGTACTTTTGATTTTGAGCCTCCCTTCATTCAGGGACACATTGTGAAACATTTTTAGTTTATATCTTATGGTGTTGACTCTTTTAGTGTTCATACAAATATTTACACATTAAGTTTACTGAAAGTAAAAACAGTTGAAAGTCAGAGGACGTTTCTTATTATTTTTATATTGTGCGTCATTTTTTTAGACAATGAGTGTAAAGTCAATAGCCAGCTGTGGCGCAGACTACATGTGAAACAGCAGGTTGGCTGAGCTAACTAGAATGAGTATTGTTGATATTGAAAAGGATCTTCAAAATGGTGCTTTTATAGCTATTATAATAACAATAATAAAAAAATCCTTAACTTGATATAATGGATGATTAACAGTTCAAGTATAAAACTGTAGTAAGTCATGGATCACATGTTCAACAGTAACTTTGAAGGTAATACAGAATTGTAAAAAAATTTGTCATTTCTACAAGTATAGACACAAGAACTGAGAACAAAGATAGAAAAATCTGTTCCAAAATGTGTTGTGAAGGTTTTTTTTTGTTTTTTTTTTTTTTAATGAGCCTGTCTGTTTTAGTAATTATACAAGTTTAAAAAATATGAATAGGCGGAGCAAAACCAGACCTGCAAGATACTTAATACTGTATAGCATGTCTGGAGTAACACAGATGGAAGATTTAGTACAAGGTAAAACAAACACCCATTTGCTTACATTCTAATTTCAGTTATTTCCTTCGAATACAGTTTTTTAAAACAACTGAATTATATCTAAATAGTGCCATCTGATCATAAAGCCCAACAAGAAATGACATGCATCACAGAGAAAGGTAAGCACCAATATCAAAATAACAGGAAATATGAAATACTGTAAGAATAGCTGAGATTCTGAAAACTGGAACTAAAAGATAAGCCAATGTCAAGCAATAAGTATTAGAATTTTGGTCTTTTAAAGCATGAAGAATTTGGTTTGGCGCATATTTAGTTATTTTCTGTTCATTTATAGTCGAAGACAGTGTTCATAGGTCTTATAGCGTCATTATTGTCATATGTACAGAATATTGTGAAATTCTTACTTACATGTGCTAATCAACATGCAACTTGTTGCCACTCTAAAATGTGTTATTAATTTTTAACATTTAATTATTTAGTTTTCTTTTTGCTATTTATGTTTAGTTTCATTTACAGTCACTGGCATTTTATTTGTTTTTCTGCATCATTGGCACAACATAGCAGCCAAAAGTTGTGACAACCACTATTTAAGATAGTGACACACAATAAGCATCATAAGTTTCTGATTATTCAAAAACTATTTTGTGTGAGGTTGATATTTCAGATCTAATTAAGGAATTTCTGAGTGTTTATTTTTCCCCATTGATTTTTTGTTAACACTTTGGGCATTGCCAATCCATATTTTTTGTCTATCTAGCTTTTGAGACGCGCTTCGTTTTTTGACTATGTTTTTTTTTCTGCCTCTCTTGTCTCCTGTTCTGAAATTATTTTGCTACTTCTTTCTTGTGTTATGTCCACCAATCAGTAGGATGTGTAAGTGAAAAAAGCTTAGTGACACCATCAGCTAAGCTAGCAAGCCCTGCACCTCCATACTGGGAAGACAAAGGAAATCCCAAAGTGGGACTTTGGAAGGTGTTGCCTTGTAAAATATGCTGTCATCATTGTCACAACCAGGTTAAACAAATTTGTTACAATATAAAGAAAATAAATGGACACTTTCATGTATAATTCCTAATGCTATGGTCATTTGTGTTATTTACTGTACAATTATGAACTTCCGCCAAATTAGTTCAAGTTTGCATTTTATACCTTTACCAAAAATGAGATAAAGGAAAAATAAAGATTTTGTATATTATACAGTATACTGTATATAGTAAGGTAGTATGTTATACATTATATAACATTCTCAAAACTGCTTAATCCAATTAAGGGGTGCATGGAGTAAGGCCAAATCTGGCAGTGTTGAGCATAAGGCAGCAGTCCATTGCAATAAATGAGCATTTGCTCTTGGATAGCATTGACATTACAACTTTGCTTTTTTAGCTTTCTAAAACAATCAACTTTTATTATTTTTCATAGGCAGTATTATCCCAAAGCATTTAAAAGAAGAATACAATATTCAATGCAATCTCTCACTCTCTTTTTATTAAAAAATAATGAAAAATAATCCAGCCAAAACTTTAATGTAAACTCAGAACCAGGATACAGAGTGCACTGCTTCCTCCAGAAGCCAAAGTGAAAATGCTTAACAGTAATATGCATGTCTCTGGGGTCGCTAAACATATTCAAAGAAAGAAAATCTGTAATCTCTGAGGCACTGAGCAACGTCAGCTGGAAGGCCAGAGTGTGGTGGTGATGAGTGCCAATTTGTTTTGCTGGAGTATATTTAGCTTTAAACCATAAAGGGGCCGTGGGCCACCTTTAGATACCAGATGCAGGTCAAGAAGTGGCATTTAAAGATGGCACATTGTTACTGTTCTTAAATACCAAAAATGGCAAATGGCAAGTTTATCAGTTGTTGAAGATCCAGTGCTGAGTGTCTGGATATGTATGTTGCCAAGCTTCTCGCTTATGTGGCTTTGGTTGCCCAGGTTAAAGTTTAATTTTCTACAGCAATTATCTACCTAATAGACGGTGCCTACTACTGAACATCTGGTTCCATTTTACACTCTTTTGGGAGGCAAAACAAATAATAGCAATATTCAGAAACTAGAAAAGTTGCACATCACATAAAAATATATGCAGTGTCAGAAATCACAAATATAAATACAGTTAAATATGTAAATAGCTAGGCACAAGCAGGAAGACAGAATGGAAAAATGAGATATAAATGTAGAAATCAAAGAACAAATATAGTGCTACTTTGACGACACATGCATAAAGCCTTATGTGACTCATGAAGCTTCCAGATTTGGATTAAGCAGGTCTGAGCATATTTTATTGACCTTAACGTTACAGCCATGACCAACATCTTTACATATTTGTTTCAACACTTGGACTACTGAGTACAGAATAGTCTATTCTTGCTGACAAACATCTAAGTTCTTAATTGAACTAAAATGAAAATGAAAGATTTTGTACCCAAATTATGCCAATTTACATTAAATTTGGTGTTATTTGAAACCAGAGTATACTCACATTTTTCCATTTAAAAGAATGTTAACTATTTTTCTCATTTTGAAACTAACCTTATGAAAGGGGTTTCAGGAATGGATTAGCATTGCAAAGTATGCACAATAAACTTCACAGGACAATACAATCATACTACAAATTGCCTTGGTAAAACAAACAACAGGTCCTCCTCATGTGTGGACAGTTGCTCAGATGTTTTGTACAGTCAGTTTGAACTGAACATTTCACTTTGACATTCTAATATATTAATAAACAAGCACACATATGTTTACTGATAATGCATATTTCTATAGTACACTGCGTAAAAAGAAAATTAATTGAAAAGTAGTTTTGCTGCTTCTACAAATGCCACATTGATGTCTAAAGAAACTGTTATTATTTTGTATATAATATTAATGTAATGTCCTGACCTTCTGTAGTCATTAAAACTTCTATGTTCAAAAAGAGTAGGGTGTTTTTCCCAGGTGTACTACCTAAATTCCCCATTGGCCCACCTAACAGTATCTTCTATCATTCATCTGCCTTTGTAACTACTTAAAAGTGCTTTGTAGTCATTTGCAGTCATGCCTTTGGTGGCTGCCCCGGTTCATTACAAATATATAAAAAGGTGAAAAGTATCTTATTGGCAAATCAAATAAATTTACTATATTGAGGGTGCACTGTTGTTACATCTTTTTATTTTCTAAACTACTAGACTACAGTCCTAGGACCCAGTGTGGCTGCAGGTTTTTGTTTCACCCTGCTTCTGTTTTTCATTGGACTCCTGGGCTAATTAACTGAACTGTTATTGCCCAGATTCTGTGTTTTTGGAAAAATACAGAAATTATAAATTTATGTTTTTAAAATATATATATATATTTTGAAATGTACCAAGCAGTCATGGGAATAATGTTTTTTTTAACAATATTTTCATCTTGCTTTTCATTCTACTTTTCCAGGTTTTCTAATTGTTTAATTAATTCATTATTTACTAATTAGTGAGTCTGATGCTATAGTAGTTGCAGTCTTTGATTATTCAGTGTTGTTTGTCCGGGTGTCTGCTCTGCTAACTTTTTAATTGTCCATAAATAAGATATGATGAAGTGGGAAAACTGCACAGAGAAAGGGCAAACTACTGTATAATGAAATCAACACAAGATAGTTAAGCATCGCCAAAGCAGAAATATATCTAAATGTCTTAGAAATGTAAAAATGATGCCGCTGTGCTTTTCTGAATTTAGAATAAGTAAAAAAAAAAACCAGCTAATTAAATGAGCTCAGTGTTATCAGGTGTTGTCAATGATTATGAATCTGATTGAAACAAAAACCTGCAGCCACAGTGGGTCCCCAGGATCGAGTTTGGAAAGCACTGTACTAGACCACACTACCTAGAGATAGTCTGACCTGCTATGTGTAGTAAAAGTTCAAACTCTAAGGAAAACGGAATCATTTTACATGTCAGGTTGGATGCCATGATTAGTACTTTTTTTAAAAAAGTCAGTTCTAACCTGGGTTGTCTAAAGTGTTGTGTTTGCTAGTTTTCTTTCTGTTTATCTAAGTTTTCTCCAGGAACTCCAAGGTTTAAATCCAAGACAAAATCATATTAACTGTTGAGTGCCTTGGGGCTGTCAGTCATAACCATTAGCCACTAACTGCCTAAGATCAATGGAGTCATGAAAATCTGAGAAGTGATTTTCCTGCACAATTATGTTTATGAATGAATCAAAAGGATCCCTACTAATATTATTAATACATCAGGAAGTCCTGGGTAGTGAGATTTCCCAAAAGTACAGATCTTTTAAATCTGCAAAAAAAAAAAGCATATAGGCGGCAAACCTTATGAACAAACATCTTGCCTAAACAATGAGAGCAAAGTTTTGGCTAAAGCCACCCATTTTAAAAAGCATCACATTTTATTATTTCATAGGAATGGACCAGGCTCATCAAGAGCAGATACTCATTTTCCAGTCTTCAACACTTTTGATAGACAGATATGAAAGGCACTATATGATAGATGGATACCTTATTAATCATTCAAAATTTATTAACAAGGTACAGATAAATGAACAAAATGTTGACATTTACTAAGAATAAAGTGATTAAATTACCCATACTTGCCAGTTAGACTTTTACAGTACAGGATGTCAGTCATTACCACAGTATATTGGTAGATAGTACCATATGGTAGATATGCATGTGAGCAAAAATAATGCAAATGAGCATCGTTACCATCAAAGAGCAGTATTTCCACCACACATAATAAGTAGCCTGTATGGATAGGAAGCACTCACCAGTCAATAAAATAGAGATTTATGACATATAGGAAACAAGCATTTAATAGTTTGCTTTGAAGTCAGGGGTCAGGTAACTTGACACAGTAGAATGTTGAACTCATTTAAAGTTCCCACACAAGCAGAGCTCCAGTGACTGTGAAGTTGAGTGGAGAGAGAAGAGCAAACAATTAATTGGCAGATGAAGAAAACACCAGCATGTATACAGTGAGAGAGGAAGGAGAGGTGAGATAAAGGAGTTTTAGGTAGGGAAATGGACAAGCTACTCCACTTATAAAAAGGGGTTCAACATCAATAAAGGCAGGCCAAGAGAGGCTACAAGGTTATTATTTCCTTCTATTTGTGATGTTTCCACTTTCCTATTTTGCATCTGTTTTATTTGACTAATGAACATCCCCTTTTTACATTTCTGCATCCTTTCTTTTATTTATTTTACCCATCTGATTAACAGCACTTACTTATGTTAGAGGACATCAGCTGACAAAGAAAAAATGCTTGATAGAAGAATTATTTTACTATATTGTGTAGATTTCAGGTTAGTAGTTTATTGTTCGGAATAAATGTTCATGAATGTTATTTTCAAAATGAACAGCTTCTTTACCTGTTTCACACCAGCTCTAATAGTATATTAATACTAGCTGTCTCCTGCGGCTCTGCCCATGTAGTAGTGAAACAGGACAAACTTTAAAAATCAATTAAAAAAAAATTTAATTCTGGTCAAATGGAAGGTAGGAACGCTGCAACGCCAAATGTTGGCACTGTATCTGATTGTGGAGAAAAGCACGTGGCCGTGATATCTGTGGCAATCAGCAGCTACCCTCTAAAACAACAACATTTATTTATATAGCACATTTTCATACAAAAAAATGTAGCTCAAAGTGCATTACATAATGAATAGAAGAATAAAAGACACAGTAAGAAAATAAAATAAGTCAACATTAATTAACATAGAATAAAAGTAAGGTCCGATGGCCAGAGTGGGGAGAAAAAACAAAAAAAACTCCAGACTGCTGGAGAAAAAAAATAAAATCTGTAGTGATTCCAGACCATTAGACTGCCCAGTCCCCTCTGAACATTCTACCTAACATAAATTAAATATTCCTCTTTGGATTTAGGGTTCTCACGGAAGGACTTGATGATGATGGTCACGTAAAACACATGTAGCTCTGATCTCTCTCTCAAAAACGTCAAACGTTACTCCTTAACAATCTGTAGATGATAATGCCTGTTGAACAAACAGCTAAGTGGAGGCAAGGTACGCTTCAATATGTGGCAAGAGGTAGATCGACTTGAACGAAGGATGGCGCATAAGTTAGGAGGGCCCTGTCCCACTCCCTTTGGCCTGTAGCCGCTCTCTTGGATTCGCGCAAATAAATCAATACTGCAAGCGAACTATGATACTTGGTGCGATGAGAGAAGTTGCAAAATCAATCGGAATGTTCAAGCAAATTATAGAAAAAACCTGCCTGATCTAAAGCTGTTCAGCACTTCTCTTGTGAAAGCGGACAGACAGACAGACAGACAGCCATTGGTTTTTACATATATACAACTGAGTACCCAAAAATAACTGGAATCTGTACCTGGTGCAGAATTTCGCTGCTAGGTGTAGCATACTTACAGTAATCTGTGGCAGTCTGCCAAGTGGCCATGTTGATTTTTCTTAGTGCTTATTGCACATGTTCTGTGATTTTTGTGATGGGCGATCATAAAGGACAGCGAGTCTATGTTAAATTTTGTTTCTCTAAGGGAAAACAGCTGCTGACACTGTAGTGATGCTTGAAACTGCTTTTAATGAGGAAGCTTTAAGTAAAACATAGGTCTTCGAATAGTTTTCGCGTTGAGGGGAAATGTCTTTTTCTTTTTCCCGCATATGAAAAAAGAATTCAAAGGAAAGCGTTTTTGTACCATGGAGGTAGTCAAAGAAAAATCACTGCAGGCCTTGGACAACGTTCCTCTTCAGCAATTCCAAAAATGTTTCCACCAGTGGGAAAACCGTTGGGACAAGTGCATTCATGAAGAGTACTTTGAAGGAAACTAAAGTTTTAGTAAGTAAAAATTATTAAAACTTTTTTTTCAATTATGGTTATTTTTGGGTACCCCCTCGTATACAGATATAGTGTAGCAGCCTTTCTTTAAGATAGCTGTAACAGCAAAACGCTTACAAAAATGTGTTTTGCCTTATGACCCAATGGCATTTTTGGATAATGGTCATGAATGTACTTTAAACAGAACATTCATCGATTTTATGCCTTCCATACTGTTAATCCCTTAGTTTATTATTTAACTAGCAAAATACCTGCGATTCACAGCGGCGAAGTACTGCCTTAAAATTTTTATTAAGAAGGAAAGTAAACCTTTTTAAACTGAGGGAAAATATACCAATAATTATTTGTTAAGGAACTCTTTGTATACCACATTGTGAGTTCGGCCCTCCGGTTGTAATATGACCAAGCTGTGCGCTGAGCTTACTCTTGAGCATGCAACTTACAGTTGGCCATGTGAACAGTAATCTTGTTTCAAATCTCACAGCTTGGATTGCTGCTGTCATAATCGGTTTGAGTTTCATGGTTTGTTTCAATTACAACAGTATTTGTAGGACTTGTGTTGAAGTGACGTTCGTCATCTATCAAGCATTGTAAGTATACAACCAGTTTCATCGAGAACTTCAAATCCAGCTTTTGAGAGTTTAAACATTCATAAACATTAAAGTGTCCACTACTGAAATCGTCACCTGTGAATCTAAGATGTTTAAGAGGCATTGGCAGTTGTCCAAAGGTGTAAAATATTTGGCCATTTCGGTACACTTGAAAGCGACAAACGAACAAATCAGCAGCAGCCATCAACTCACATGCAGAACGATAGGTGAAGGGCTTAAGCATATCACTCTTATAATACTCCTGTGTAGTATAATTATCTCCTGTACCGTCATCAGTCCACACCTTGAACCTGTCCCAGTCATTCAATACATACGACACAATGTTTCTCCAGATATCAAGAGTGAGCCTGATATGGTCGTGCAATATGTAACAAAGAGAATGATAAAGGTAGGTGCCATCTCTGGGCATGGAAACCACTCGGTAAGAGACAGTTCTTTGATCGATGGTGATCACCTCGATAGATATGTTAATGGGGGTACGGTTGGAATGATAAAGGAAATGGGTACCTGAACAATGTAAAGTAAGTCTAAAATACCTACACAATAACTATAATCGTAATAAATGAACAATAAAACAGCGGAGAAGCCGTGGATTAAATAAAAAGGCTGCAGTTATCAGCAGGGAGACATGAATCCTGTGGCGAAGCAATGAAGGGAATGAAGAGACTGGAGAGACGGACGACCTTATACAGGCAGGCAGCCAACAACGTGGGAGGCATGGGGGACCCAACGCCGCCTCACACGGCGACCGAGCTGCAGGCTATGGACGTATATATGTACATAAATAGGATTCAGTTAGCGTTGGGAACCCGCGTACCAAATTTCTTGAAGATGGGCCCATAAGTAACAAAGACAGTTTGAAAGTTCAATATGGCAGCTGAAAGTGGCGTCATACCACCGAAATAAGTATGTACATCGGTTTCGGTTAGCCGCCTACCAAATTTCGTGAAGATGGGGCCAAAAATAAGAAAGTTCAACATGGCGGACGTTGTCGACTGTTATGAGCGTTACGCGTAGAATTTTGAAATGAAACCTGCTTAACTTTTGTAAGTAAGCTGTAAGGAATGAGCCTGCCAAATTTCAGCCTTCTACCTTCATGGGAAGTTGGAGAATTAGTGATGAGTCAGTGAGTCAGTCAGTCAGTCAGTCAGTGAGGGCTTTGCCTTTTATTAGTATAGATTTAATTTATTTGAATTGACATTATTTCAATCTTTTATGTTCATGGGTAATGCAGTATATAAGTGTGTTCAAGAAAACTTTCAGTATGAATTTACAAAGTAACTCTGACTCTGCCTACCTGTACCATTTGTACGTAGCACATTACAAAGGGAATGATAAGATAACAATACTTTTTATGTAGTTCTTTAGAGGTGTGCTAAAAACCTTTAACCTATTTAACTATTTTGGAACTTTTAGATATACAAAGCAGATACAGTAAGTGTGTTAAAGATTATACAATTTATCTGTATGTTGATTGATTTAAACTGTTACATCTTTGGACTGTGTTAAGCAAATGAACCTAACTTACTTAAGACCATTGCTTTGTTATATTCTTATCATGCTGAACTGATTGGTGCTCTTGGCAGGCTCCCTTAAGCATGTTGTAATAAAGGACGTGATCTTTGGTATTCTTTATTTACAGGGTTATTCCCTAACAAAGGGGAAAATGTTATTTGTTCTTATTCTTATCATAAAGTGTGTTTAAGGTGTTCAATGTGAAAAGAACTCTTCATGTTGCCTCTCCTATTAGTTCCCTTTTCACTACAGATTATAACTCATTTTTACCCATTTGCATTCTGGCATTTGGTATAAATACATCTGATGAAGCTGTAGTGCATGTGAGAAGCTTGCATCACCAACCATTTCCTTCTTAACTCTAAAATGTTTTATTGTGAAGTCTACGGTTCAGATCAGAGAAAGACATGTTGTTCAAGTATCCGTGGACTATCAGAATAGCTGGAACAACCTGGACAATGCAGCCATAAAAGTAGCCTCTGCATGGTGTGGAAAGTGGAGTTCAGATAAATAGTACTTACCCACAAGAACTGTTGATGTATTTCTCCACTGTTACAGTCCACTGGCCTTGGTGTGTAGCTTGATGACTCCTAAGTAAATTCCTCAATTTGAATCAGCTCGTGGAGTTCCGGAAAGTGTGCTGGAAGGTGTTGCTTCTGACCCCACGTAAGCACTGCGAGATGGAGCTGGTGGCATTAATGTGCAAGCACTGGATAAGACAGCCAAGAGCCATGAAGCCACATGGAAGAAAATAAGAAAGATTGGAGGCATGCATGTGACTGAAGAAAGAGTTGGAAAGGGGGAAGCAGATAGACAGCACTGCAAGCAAGTTGGAGGTGTTTCTGTCCTACTAAAGTCCTTTGTCTTGGATACAGGGCCACTGGACACGTGCAGGATCCTTGCATTGGGTTAGCTCTTGTTTGGAAAAGTATGCCAGATGATGTTGCCTCTGACAGAAGAGCTCAGGACAATTTGGATTACCACGGAAGGAGACAGCAGCATCTATCCTAAAGTGCTCATTCCATTCCTCTGTCTTTACAATATGATGTTTCTTATGTGGTGTCAGCATGTTTTACCAGGAAAGACTTTTGCATGCACACAATGCAATGCTAGATCAGTATCTGGTAAAAATCAAGGTGTGATTAAAGGCTTAGCATGTCTAGAATAAACATGTGCAATAAATGTGACTGCTATTAATGAGAAACTGTCATATTATCCACAGTTTATTATACAATTACGGTATCTAAATCATACAAATAGCTATAATAGCCATCGGCCTTTTGTACATCTTAAGTGCATGTGATTTTATACATCTTGAACATAGTCAGGAAGAGGAGATGACAAAATTTGATAGCTCCTCAAATTGTTTTATTATGCAAATTATAAACAGAAGAAATGTGTTTACATGTGAGAGCCTTCTTCCCTGTTTAAATTCTCATTTCTCAGACTAAACAAGTCCTCGAAAGCCTATTATTTGGCTCAAAATGCTGTGGCATTTTAAAAGAAATGTTTCAAAACATGAAACAAAGAAGCAGAAAATTTTGATTTAATCCTATGTAGTTGCATGGTTATTATTGATGAACGTCAGAAAATGAATACAGCATATTGCAATGTTTAATACTACATGCCACAAAATACTACATGTCTGGCATGGTATATATGCTCTTTGATTAACAAACATGTCTATCATTATTACTTTTTTTATATCATTAATCATGTGACTGCAATTCAATATATCTATCAAGCCAACGTGCTCAAAGGGTTCAGTTGATGTTTGGACAAACACCTTTAATCTTAGTGACTTTCACTGTGATTTCATGAAAAGTGCTCAAACTGGCACAGCAGTCCTCTTGGGATTTTCACACGCTACATTCTATAATGTATAAAGAGGATGTGGAGATGAATAGAAAACATCCAGTTTTCAAAACAAACTTATAAATGAGAGAGGTCAGCAGCCAATGGTCAGACTTGTTTATGTTAACATTAATGCCACAAATATTCAAATAACTGCGGTTTACAACAGTGGTGTGGAGAGGAGCATTTTCGAACACAACACTTTAAACCTTGAAACAGCTGACCTGCAGCAGCTAGAAACTATACTAGGTTAATTTATATAGTGCACTCCCATTAATAAGACCAGTGCACTGAACATATTTATAATTATGTTATAACTAAAATAAACAATTACAAATATGTACATAGTACATGGGTGTTGTACCGTGTTACCCATTATGAACGTAGAGAAAAGAAAAGCAAAATGTCACCTTTTATTGGCTAACTAAAAAGATTACAATATGCAAGCTTTCGAGGCAACTCAGGCCTCTTCTTCAGGCAAGATCTTTGCTTGGCTCTAAATATGTACATAGAAATATGGAAATATATATATATATATATGTATTTCTATATATATAAAAGTTTTTCATGCAACTAAATATTATTAAATAAATGGCAAACAACGAATATATTCTGATAAGACTACAAAATGTATAAAGGAAACACAAGTGCAATGTTCACTGATTAGGTATCTGGTCCCCCAGCACCTTCCTGGCCTTCCACAAAGTAATACAGTACTAGGAAACACTGATGAGAATAGAAAATTCTACAATGACTACAATTCTGCATATTGGATCCACTCACAAAGCACACAAGATTTAAAATTTGGTATCAATATATACTGTATTCTATTCAGTACAGAAATAAAAAATAATAGATAGAGATGCAAATAAGCACAGAAAACCTATGAAGGTAGTCAAAGAATACGAACCCCACAGATGAACGAGCATTTGCCATGAACAATGCAAAATGATAAAAATAGTGAAACAGGGCCTTGGAAAGACCTGAAACAATAGGAGGGTAAGTATCAGAATATATTAATGGTTTAATTGGTATAGCAATCATTTTTATAAGTCAGTAGACGATCTGATATGTGAAAATAACCAAATGTCGATGAGCTAAGTTAAGGGCTAATGTGGGCAGAACATTTGGTTTAAGTTAACAATCAGATTTCAGCATTTTGAACCTTTTGTAACCTGACAATACTCTGCACTAGAAGACAGGTAAAAAAAGGACAATGTGTAGTTTAAACAAAAACAGATAAAAGTATGAAAAATGATTTAAAACTACAACTCAGTGAGGTAGTGCCAGACTCTGTGACTTGTAGGTCAAAAAAATGAATCTTTACTGCATTAGAGATATACGATTTGTAGATAAAGCTACCGTTTGACTCCAAAGATGGTCACAGAAGAAGACGGGTTAATTTAATCAACCAATCAGACAGCACACTGTTACTTGACATTTTATTCATAATGAACAATTTTAAAGTGAGTAAGAACTCATTTAAACATTTTATATCAAATCTCAAAATTAACTGGTTTTGTTTTATTTCTTTTCCTTGAATACGACTGTAAAAATCTTACCTTTACAAATGAATTAAAAGACAGCTTTTAAAGTAGCATTAATTAAAAGCATGTGCTTCAGCACTATTTGGAGTGTCAATGGATCAACTAGAACTACACAGTGACGCCACCACGTAACGTGCAAAACTCCTGACAAATAGTCAAACGAAAACTTTGAGTTCAAGGCAGTGAGAGCAGACCCATACAGTTCTTACTGCCCAGTACCCTGATTGGAATGTTTACACCCCTGCATATTGAAAGAAATGGGGCAGAATATGCTCAGATGTAGGACTGCTCACCAGTGATGTTGTTTACTCCATATATATATGCCCTTCTCTTAAAAATGCAAAAAGTATGTATTAACAGACAAAAGAGAGGATTTTCTAATCCTGTTCTCATCATTTACTCAAAGATAACATAACTGCAAAGAGTTAATGGCTACATTCAGGATTAATAGACAAGTTAATTTTTTATATGTGCCTGAATATGTTTAGATGCTTAAAAATGTACTTATCCCTAGATGCCATTTTTTGTCTTAAATTTTTAAGTAGTATTGTCCTGTGTATCTCTCAAAGACCACATGTCAGGCAAAAAATGCAATGTGCTGCTGATCAACCATTATTCATTTGGTTTATTTAGATATTAATTATACATTTTAATTAGTAGTTTTTGTTTTACATCAGCATTTTGATGAAGCAGACCTTGTATAATAAATGGATCAAAAAATAAAATTAGCTTTCCTCATTTCTATATAAAGGCAGGATACAGAAAGCAAACACTGAATATCTTGCTCTCCTTGTCATTTGTATTCTATAACCTACATAATTAAGGAGGTTACCAGATGTATAAAAGCAATGAGCCAACCCATTAATAACCAACCATTTTCTTTTTTTTTTTTTGAAATTTTATTAATTTTATTACAATCATTCCATACAAATCAATCAATTTTTACAAGAAGTAAAAGAGAGAGCAAGGCAAACGGCGTAAAATTTAAGGCTTGTTAACATACCTAAATTAATAAGTTTGATAAGCCAATAGAAATGAATGCAGAAGACAATGAAATACATAAATAATTTCTTCCTCTGTGCTTTAAGAGCTTATTTTAAAATATTACTGATCAGATTCTGCCATGTTTTGAAAAAAGTCTGTACGGATCCTCTAACTGAGTATTTGATTTTTTCCAATTTCAAATTATATAACACATTGGTTTCCCACTGACTTAAAAGAGGAGAGTTTGGGTTCTTCCAGTTTATCAGAATAAGTCTGCGTGCCAAAAGTGTAGTGAATGCAATCACAGTTTGTTTGTCTTTCTCCACTTTAAGACCCTCTGGAAGAACACCAAACACAGCTGTTAATGGGTTAGGAGGGATTGTGAGTCCAAGGCTGTCTGAGAGGTAATTAAGAATTTTGTCCAGAATAATGTTAATTTGGAGCAGGCCCAGAACATGTGACCTAGTGAGGCTGGGGCTTGGTTGCAACGTTCGCAGGTTAGATCATGCCCTGGAAACATTTTGGAGAGTTTTAGTCGAGACAGATGTGCTCGATATATAATTTTGAGTTGTATAATTGTATGCTTTGCGCATATGGAGCTTGAGTGAATTCTCTGCATTGCTACTTTCCACTCCTTTTCTGATATATTAATTGAGAGATCTTTTTCCCAGTGTCCTCTTGGATCTTTCAAAGGGAGGGACTGTAAAATGATTTTATATATTGCAGAGGTGGTGTCTGTGTCCTTGAGATTGAGCAATATTTTTTACAGCATGGATGAGGGTGCAAGATGAGGAAAATCGGGAAGGTTCTGTTTAACAAAGTTCCTGATTTGAAGATAGTGAAAGAAATTTGTAGCTGGAATGTTAAATTTGGATTGTAATTGTTCATAGGATGCAAAGACGTTGTCTATATAAAGATCTCTAAGCAAGTTAATCCCAAATTTTTTCCAGATATTAAAAAACTGCATATGTTCGCGAAGGTTGAAAGAGGTGGTTCTCTTGCAGGGGTGCCACAGATAAAAACTTCTCCGTCTTAAAATGCTTTCTACATTGGTTCCAGATTTTAAGTGAGCGGAGCACAATTGGGTTATTTGTGTATTGCCGATAACGTGTGTTTATTGGAGCACAGAGCAGGGAATATAAAGAAGTACTGCAGGATTTTACTTCTATTGCGGTCCAAGCCTGTGTATGTTCTTCTATTTGTGTCCAGGTTCTTATCGCCTGTATATATGCCGCCCAGTAATAAAACTGGAAGTTAGGTAGAGCCATGCCGCCTTCTGCCTTTTGTCTTTGTAGGGTCGCTCTTTTGATGCGTGGATGTTTTGAGTTCCAAATAAATGAGGTTATTGTTGAATCCAATTGCTTAAAGAATGATTTATCAATGTATATTGGGATGTTTTGAAATAAAAAAGGAGTTTAGGAAGAATATTCATCTTAACGGTGTTAATTCTTCCAGCTAGATTGAGATGAAGAGTTGACCATCTATGCAAGTCTTGCTTAATTTTTTCCATGCAGATGGAGAAATTTTGTTGATAAAGAGCTTCATGTTTACTTGTGATGTTTGCCCCGAGGTATTTAAACTGTTCTGCAATGATAAAAGGAAGGGTGTCTAATCTAATATTATATGCTTGAGAATTCACTAGAAAGAATACACTTTTATTCAAATTAATTCTGAGACCAGAGATCTTTTGAAATTCTGTAAGTGCTGTTAAGACTGCAGGCACAGAATTTTCTGGGTCCGATATATACAGTACCATGTCATCTGCATATAGTGCAATTTTCTGTTCCAGTCCTTCTCTGGTAATCCCCTTTATCTGATCAGTGACCAACCAATTTGGAATTTTCCAAATTCAGTTTTTAAATACAGGACTGTACAGAGCTGAAGGCTACTCTAAGGCAAAAGGAACTGAACCTGGGAATAGCGCCAATCCATAGCAGAACAGACTCACACACGCATTCATATTCTAACTCATACCAAGCCAACTAAAGAATATGTGAGTATCTCATGCTGACATGGGAAGACAGTTTTAACAAGATATTGCTGCTATTAATTTACTTTAGCTTTTAGTAAATTTACATTACTCAGATAGAGGCACTGCAAAGTATACTGTATCATAATATTCTCATTTCCACTTAATGCAATTCAAGGTAATGAAGGGCCTTAGCTTATACTGGTAGCACTGGATGGAAGGCAAGAATGAACTCTGTATAGGTCACTAGTCCATCACAGGGCCCACTCATACTCTAACAGAGGACCAAGTAACTTAATGCATACAACTTTGAGAAGTGAGATAGATGGATAGATAGATAGATAACCTAGAAAAAATCCTCTCACTTGTCTATTAATACATACTTTTTGCATTTTTAGAGGAAAACTGAGAAAATTCCCTGCAGACCAGATGAGAATATGGATGGGAAGGATGTGGGATTTGAAACCACACCTGTGAGACAACACTGTTAACCACTGTGCCACCTTATACTTTATCAACAACGAATAGTGATAATTCTAGGCTGCTTAAAAATACTTGCATTCTGATATAGATAAAAAAAAAACAATTTGTAATAATTGATGGGTGATATCTTATATGCATTTTTTGTTAGTGGTATTGTATAGCAATTTAAAAATCTGATATTATAAATGTACACTTCTCCAGTACCACAGAAAAAGCTTATTTACAGTCATAATATACTGTATGGGGGTAATAATGGAAGCCAGCTGGCTATCTAGTATTGTCTGACAGTTTAACATTTACAACAGTTCTGCTTTTAAACCATTAGTCTAGATGTCCTTGAAGTCCAAGAACAGGAGGATATGGTTTCTGGGATGAGGCTAAAGACTTTCCATTCATGGTTTGCTTGGACTACAATGTGAAGCCTTAAAAGGCCACTTGTGCAGAGTGAGAGTGGTCTTATCTCTGCTGGATGACGGGTGCTTTAGAGCTATTGTATTTATAGCTCAGGGGGATAAAGAATGCCTGTCCATCCAATTACCAGATTCATAGGTTCAGTAATCCAATAAAGCAATAAGTAAGCCAGCAGCTCTCTCGTGGTGTCATTCTCTGACTGGGAGTCAGAGGCAACACAGCTCTCAGCTAAGAAGGTAAGTGCTTCCTGTCTACTTCTGAAGACACTGGCTTTGCTTTCATGAACGTCTTGTACTATACTGTCAGAAAAAGTACCATGTATAACTAAAAGCAAACTTATTTGTAAAATGATGTACACAGTAATTTAACTCTCCTAATGTCTTCAGTATCTATGGAGGTTCATTAATCTGTATTTAAATTTGCACTTAGACATAAGTATACTGTTAGGCACAGGTTTTTAATACTAATAATAAATAAAAAATAGATGATGCATTTTTTAATATTTTGATAACTTAAATTTTGAATGAATGAATTTGCTGTTTCCTGTTTACTCTTAAAATGTTTAAAGTGTGCTAATTAAAAGTGGCTCTTTGAAACAAAATAGTACTGTATAACTATTTTAACTATTGCATTGTTAATGAGAGTCAATAGCATACTCCGTGAAATTAAATTTAGACCATTAGATTTTTTTTTTTTTAAATTAATTATCATTACATAAATGTCATACCAACAACTTGTTATCGAGTAAAGACAGAGATACAGCAGGGACTTTAAAAGTTGTGATTAATATTTGGATTGGGGTTAATGGAATCCTACAACATAGCTCATCAACTCTGACATTTTCTTTCTAGAATAGCAAAAAGCTGTTGCAACACATTTAAGCAACACATGTGTGTATATTGTATTGTATTGTAATAACAAAGTATGAAAATCTGAAACACTTCAGTGGTTAAATAGTTTTTTTTCCACATTTACTGGAACTGTGGCTCTTGCACAAGTCCGATTTAATACACCACTTTCTACTTTTTAAATGTTCCCTCTCTTTCCTGAAATAAAGCTCTATGGTTTTTAAGTTCAAAAAAGTAAAAACGATATTCTGTTCTTAATTGGGAGCACATTTCTTTTAAAGTAAAATTGCTTTAAATTTCAGGAGCAGAACCATGTGATGTAAATGAAATACATTTTTCTTTCTTGCTTTAAATGAAAAAAATCATGCGCATTATCTTTTCAAACAAGTGCATTTATTAAGTTGTCTGAGTTACGTTTAAGTAGCTGCTCTCACCAGTATGCTCAACACAGGCATTTATCTTTATTAGAATGAATCCTGGGTCCCACTCACATATGTTGCATAGCCTTCTGTCTCATCTTTTTGGCAGGCGCCATGTCAGTCATAAAACAAGCATTCTCTGGAGACAACACAAAAAGTCAGACTGTTTTTCCCCATTTGAAACAACTGTTATTGTTCAACTTGGCTTGTCTTCTCAGATCATTTTTTTGGAAGGAACTTAAATAAGGTAGTCTTGCATTGGTTTTACAATAGATAGATAGATAGATAGATAGATATTGCTATAAAATTATAATATGAATGTTACATTAAGAATTCTAAATATTTTTTTATAAATGCTATGATGTATTACAATTAATGGAAACTTTAAGACTGGGCAAAGAGGCAGACTGGGAGGTGTTGCTGTCAAATGAGCATAGATTATGCAGTGCCCCAATTAATTAATTAATTACACAGATTTTGTATCAATCCTCTGACATCTTCTGACATCAAAAATGGATTGGTGTAAATGAGCTTGTGTCCAAAAGGGAGTGCCCTGAAATGGGCAGACATCCCAACCAGGTTTCCACCTAATGCTTCTGCATAGGCTTCTCCTCGTAACCATGTGCTTAAAATAGATTTAGAAACAATATATTGATAGACTTATTTAGGGCAGTGAAGCTCTTCGAATGATATTTGATGCCTAGTTAACTTGTGGTTGAATATTAGTGCCCAACATTATGCTTCCATTTCATAACAAGCTGATTCATGCCTTGTTTTTATTGTTGGTGGTTTAGACTCCTTGAAATAATCACTAGGAAAACAAAGGTATGGATAATGGTAAAAAGACATGTATGGTATGTATATTCTGTGTAACACTTCTTAATAAAATAATACTATCAAAATATATATTCAATAATTGTTTTCCAGTTTCACTTGGGGTTGCTGGATACCTAAAGCATATAATTACTCAAGAACTGGAAAAGTGCATTTGACTTTAAGGTTGACATAGAGACCTCTGAAGCTATTCAATACATCTTATTTATAATCTTCATAATTTATTCTGTAAAAGTAT
Organism: Polypterus senegalus; assembly: GCF_016835505.1. Classification (NCBI taxonomy): domain Eukaryota; kingdom Metazoa; phylum Chordata; class Cladistia; order Polypteriformes; family Polypteridae; genus Polypterus; species Polypterus senegalus. The sequence goes on from NC_053155.1 coordinate 65,950,440, forward strand.
TCTCAGACAAATGCACCTATAAACCGATGGTTAACTACGTTTATTTAGGAAAAATTTATGAAAACAAGAAAAAACAGTATACATAGACAACACTTATTTTACACTTCCAAAGACATCTGGTTTCTGAACTCATGGCTGCTCATATGAAATCCAGGTGCTTTAGTGTCTTCACACTGCTCAAACATGTGAATAGTAGGTTGATCAGTGACTCTTAACAGGTCCAGCAGGGGTGTGTATACCCTGGAATGGAATTTCTTCAATACAAGGATTATTCTCGCTTTGCGCTTAGGATAGTGCTGTAACCCTTTTATATGCTGGTTGTACATCCATCCATTTTCTAACCCGCATACAGGGTCACGGGGGTCTGCTGGAGCTAATCCCAGCCAACACAGGAACCAATCCTGGGCAGGGTGCCAACCCACCGCAGGACACACACAAACACCAAGCACACACTAGGTAACCTAACCTGCATGTCTTTGGATTGTGGGAGGAAACGGAGCACCCGGAGGAAACCCACGCAAACACGGGGAGAACATGCAAACTCCACGCAGGGAGGACCCGGGAAGCGAACCCGGGTCTCCTAACTGCGAGGCAGCAGCGCTACCACTGCGCCACCCCTGGTTGTACATGTTACTGAGAAAACTGAGTTCTTTTGGAGATAATTGCCAGAAGAGACAAGCACGGGTGGTGAAAGGTCTTTTTTGAGGCTTAAGCAAAAGCTACCCACAGCTGTTAATAAAGTTTATACAGGGTGCAGACATGTAGACTGAGGTGTTTGATTTCAGAGATTTATTTGTGACAACTTGGTTTTTGCAGAGGATTCTGATAATATAGTTGAACAAATGTGAAATTAACTTAAGAAAACCACTTACATAATAAATATGGCAGTTAAGTCAAGTTTATAAAAAAAAAGTTGTCACTCACAAGAGATGACTAAAATTGTTAATGTTCATATCCTGAAAAAAATTTAAATGAGGATTATTTTTAGGGTGGTATGGCAGGGTAAAATGATGCTTTACCACTTGTAGTACTAATTCCAATCATATGAGATGTATTTTGCTTGGAATTTTCATGTTCACGTGGGTTTCCTTCCACATACCAAAAACTTACCTTTAAATGGGCTGGCGAGTATAAATTGGCCCATTGTGAGTAATTGTGCAGAATATTTTTCTACACAACAGTATGTGTGATACATTTGGATAGTTTACTATTCAGAGATGACACTTCTAGTTTGATACAACTGTTCAAAAAGACATATATGCACATTAAATCATATCCATTTACTAAATCTTCTTAATTCAGTTTTCGAGTTGCAGGAAGCTGAAGCCTTTTTCAGCAGTATCACATCTGTTTGCAAGATGAGAACCAAACCTGTTCAGCTGCCAGTCCATCATAGGGCAGACTTACATACACCTATGCTCACTTATGCCATGCCATTTTAATATTTCTAAATAACTTAACACATACTGTATGTCTTTGGTATGTGGGGAAAAAAATTAAGGACCTCAAATAAAACTGGGAAAACCCAAAAGAAAACTAATTCATGCACAAGGAAAACAAAGGAGTGTGCAGGAACCATTCATGCAGACATATATACTCACGTAAGGTCAATTTAGAAAATATCATTTAACCCACTCATGTGTATAGTCAGTAACATGGTAAGCAAACTGGAAGGCTGGAAAACAAGTTCATGAAAGTACAAAGAGAATATGCAAACTCCACAGAAAGAAAACGGGGTGCAAGATCTCTAAGCCAGTAGTGCTAACCTCTGCACCCCATATCACCACTCCCAGTGCATAAAATAAAAAAAAAGATTTTCATTTTCCAAAGCAAACCAGAAAAAAGACTGGAACTTTCAGTAACCTTGGGTCTCTTAGCCAAAATACCTCACAATTCTGCATCCAGTAACTGATGAGTTCTAACTGGCACAATTTTATATAAATTGATGTTAGGATATAGCGGGTGGGACAATGACTGACTGATGTGTCCCTTTTAATTTGCAGAGCAAATTTAAAATGCCTGCGATACCTCGTGCTCTGACCCCCCAAAGGTCATACAAAAAGACAATTTCACCTTGGGGATTAACAAAGTATATCCAAAAAACAAAATCAAAATACTTAAACTAAGAGAATTCATCCAATATAAAAGTGATATACACAACACTTTAAAGAAGCTGGAAAGTGTTAATGGTAAGTAGAAATCCAGCAAACCTGCCTTCTGGTGTCTGGTGTGTATTTAATTTGATGATAAACTAGGGTTACTATTGACACAACCCCCAGATGACTTCAGTCATCTGTTATCATTAGTTATTCATATTTTATCATTTGTCATTAGTTAACCTATTTTTAAGCCATCAAATACTATACAGTACTCCTAGCTGGCGTACTGCTGGGCAAATATAATCCACCCCAGCATCTGGAGTTAGGAGTCTGGTCTGGTCCTTAGTATGGGATATGCCAGCAGTTCCCCATGGCTATAATGACTCTATCATTACAATAATAATTATGATTGCACATTGTAATACCTACTTACTTAGAAGTAAAAGACAAAGAAGCTGAGCACTTTATTGCCTGGGAAGCTACAGTCACTCTTCTTCAGTGCCGAATGGTAAATTCAATATGGAGTACTGCCTAAATCACCACCTAACTCTGTTAGACTATAAACCACCTATTAAGTACAGTTCAATGTGCATATTTAAGAGGAACCCTTCAATTATTTATCTTCCATTTATTGCTTCCATTTCCTTCAGAAATTAAAATGATTCAGTATATGTTCCCACATTCTTCCATTTTAGGTTTGCATTATGTACCACCCTAGATGAGATTCCAGTCCATCACAGGGCATATTTACATACTCCTCCCTAAACTCATTCAAACTAGCATAATTTAAAGATTTAACATAACTGTGTCTTTGAGATTAAGAATATCAGATAACACAGATAACAACTAACAAATTAAGGTTGTAATTCTAGTTCCTGGTGCCATGATTCAACAGTACTACCTACTACACTACATTCATCTTGGGTTTTCCTAATGCCTTTAAAGGGAGATATTTTAACAGCCTTGTGTTTTGTTCTTACTGTGAATATAGAAATGTGAAAACTATAATTAAATATGTTATTTTATTTATTACTTTAACTCAAATTCACTAGATGAACTGTTCAACTAAACCAACTCCTTTTTAATTATAATTCTTTCAAAACTAGGGTTGTTCAAATGTGCCCTTGTTTTTTCATACAATATTTGTTATCACACACAGGCCTTTTTTGTGCCTTTCATATGTGACATACATTTAAAATCCTCTTTTTTTGCCTCCAGTTAAGGATGAATTAAAAAGCTTTCAGAGTACTATTTCACAAATTCAGTGAAATAGAGTCAATGGAGGTTCCGATCGGGGCTCTTTAGAAACCAAGCGAGGAGTTGGAATGTCTGGGGTTGTGAGTGTCCTGGATAAAAATCAAGATTCAGGCCTTTAATGACCTCTTGGGCACAGCCACCAGCAGTGTGTCTGTCTGCGGAGAGAATGTTGACTGTGTTGAGAGGTTAACTTACCTCGGCAGCAACATTCATGTCTCTGATGACTATTCGTATGAAGTCAGTATACTTTGGGAGAGCATGGGAGGTTGTGGTGTCGCTGGAAAGGGGCGTGTGGCACTCTTGATATCTCTGCAAAAGGACGAAGGTCCAAGTCTTTAGAGTCCTGGTGCTTCCTGTTTTGCTACATGGTTGCGAGACATGGACACTATCCAGTGACCTGAGATGAAGACTGGAGTCCTCCAGTCAATGAATCCTTGGGAATTACTGGTTTGAATTTGTGTCAAATGAGCGGTTGCTCACATTACCTGCATTGAGATAGAGCATCAGTGACAGAACTATGGCCATTTGGCACAATTCCCTGAGGGTGACTGTGGCTGGACCAGGCTGCGGCAGGTTGATGTTCAATTCCGGAAGGTGGGACTGGACCACATGTCTGCCTGGGTGTTGCAAACCAGAATCCTAAGCTGTTTCTTCGTGTTGTGGGTGTGGCAAGGCACTATATAAATGCATGCTGCCCAAACTGACCTGAATTTTCATCATTTACTCATAAAATTAGAATCTATTAATAAAGTCATAAATCTAAACTCACAAATGATAGTTTTTTTTAAATTCACAACCTTATAATAATAAATGATTTTAAGTATGGTCTCTTGTCCTGTTTTAAATAAAAAGTACCACTTTTTTTCCAGGATTATAGAATGCAACTGTGTAATATAATACAGCAGCTCCAGTAGACATTACTTTACAAAATGTGGCTTCTATTGTATTGCTTTCTGTACCCACTTTTAAAGTTTAGTGCCATGGAAGTTGAAACATCAGCAGTATTAAATCACAAGGCAGGAGACCAACCATGGACAGGGTAGTCAGTCCACTGCAGACAATGGTTTTATTATTATAATACTTTATTACACATTTTTTTGTTTTATTTAACAAATTGTTATAAATTCTTAAAATAAAAGGATAAAAGGGAATGGTATGTGTTCTATATCAGAAAACAGTGAGATTAACTGTGGAGTTTACTGATGCAGTCAGAAATCTGCTTTTTTGATTAACAATTTCCTGTAATGCTACAGTCTATGTGGTAGGCTTACACCTTCATTGGGTAGCTTACTATGGGGACACTACCACTGCCTCATTTGCAGGATGTTAAATGTCATAAATTGCTTTTATATCGGGTCATGTGAGTCCTGCTGCTTTACGAAGTGTCTGGTCTTCTCTAATACATGCAATGTCATACTTTCTTAGAGGAGCACAAATAACTGCTGTCTACACCGACAGATCCTGAACTTCTCTGATAACTGTGCGCTTTGGTCACATGGGGTTCACGGAGTCATGGTGAAAACAGGAAAAAGTCATCTAACGATCTAAGGATATCAAGAAATATTAAAAAGCTAGAGAATATTCATCACATTGAGATCGCTTGCATAGCTAGGTTGTCCCTATACAGAATCTGCACCAGGTTCCCTTTCATCTACCTGACTTATTAGTTTTTGGACGGATTCCGAAAATCCCATTGTTGGCAGACGTGACTGGACTGGCAGTTCACTTTTTGTTTCTGTGTGCGCAGGGTCTGACAGAGGGTCCAAGAGTGTGTGTCTGCAGCTAGACCGCCTTGGACAGGTGTGAAAATTAGATAGGTGAAAACTCCGGTAAACAGAAAAAGGAAGAAAACAAGTCAAAAAGGTACCTGCGACACAAGGTGTGACTAAAATGCAAACCTAACGTGTGTTAAAATATGTAAATTATAAAAACGATAGAAAACACTTCGCATTTTTTCATGGTGAAAAAGGTTGAAATGTCTCAATCATGCCTTACCTTATATAGTATAATAATGAATTGGGTGGCGACTATAAACAATCCGATGAGCGTTCTCTCTCTACCCCCTCTCCCCCCAGACCCCCCTTCCCCATTTAGTCGGGGCTCCATCCTCCTCCTCCTCCCTCCCTCCTACCGTTGCCGTCTGCTGCCCAGCGCAGGCTACACATGTGGATTGTGCAGGAAGACAAAGTCAAGTGAGTCATATTTCACGTAGCCTCTCTATTTAAAGCAATCGTTATGACAGAAAGCGACACTCAGCAGTACCCCCGAATAGCTAGACTGGACAACTCAGTCAGTGAAGGCGCGTTTACCGACGCAGCTTTTTTTATTACAGGTCGGCGCGCGTGTCCGCGGAGGCGCGTTACCACAAGGCGCTTTTTTCGAGCCGCTGAACAAAACGAAGGGACTTTATACGTTATATAGTAGTCAAGTGTGCATATTCGTGATTCGTGTTTTAAATGAGATCTTAAAAACTGCAACACTCTTCTAAAACAGAAAAAGACGGCAACACGGTGGACGAACAGCCAGGTGATTGCGCACGCGTCAGGTAACGGAGTGTTTTTTTAAGCTGAATAAATTAATTTACGTCAGATTCGGTCAGGTATGTTAGAGTGCGGGTGTACAGTAAACCACAGGCATTCATGCCGTCAGCTTTGCCCCATTCTGGATTGCTTTAAGAGAAATGAACTGATGGATGGATGAATGGATGGATAAATCATCTTGTACCACGCACAGTATAAAATAACTGAAAGGAAAATAATTCGTCTTTTATTTGTCATATTCTAAAAGTATGAGAAGCATAATGAAATAAATCTGAGCTTCATTTTATCTGTTCAAAGGGTCATTATTCTTTACCATGTTGCAATGTATAAATGTATCATACTGTCAGTTCGTGTCTTAAAATATTCCGCGTCAGGTTTGTAAGAATTAAAAGGTTCGGCTTTCGACGACAGCGCGACAAGATCAAGAACAACTTGCTCATATATGGGGTACTTAGCATTATGGGTGAAAGAGCCAAACGCAGCCCGATTTTGCAGATGGTTGAGCCACTTGTTCTGTCATTAAAACATACTGAATTGCATAGCCATTTTGCAAACTAGAATATTATGATTCAGGGTCTTAAGGAGATACAACTACATCTCAGAAGCTCAGGGCAAGGATACAGCCCTGGACTGGATGGAAGTCTACAACAACAAATATACGGGGCAAAATGAGATTTACCAATCATCCTAATTTGCAAGACTTTGCTAATACTTATATATTTATGAGAACGGCTTCCAATTGTGTGTGTATATATATATGTATATACACACATATACACACACACAATTGCAAACCATTCTCACCTTTGCATACAGTATAATATGTTTATCTTGTATAGAAGAATTTCTTTTAAATTTTACAGATGAACGTAATTTTGATGCTTCAAGCAATGTCTTAAACTCTGCGTCCTCTTATGTGACATGTCGCTATTTTATTTATTTATTTACTTATTTGACTGGCAATTTTAACCAACATGACTTACACTGGAGGTACAAATGGTTATATTTCTTTATTGTTATTCCAGTTGGAGCATAGGCTGGTCAAGTGACTTGCTTATGGTCACACAGTATTAGCAGCAGGATCTGAAGCCACAAACTCAGGATTTGAAGTTCTAAGCCTTAACTACAATGTAAAAAGTAACAATACAAGAGAAATCAGTTTAATTATTTTCTAGCATTTTGGCATTAAATAAAGTTTATGGTGCTGCAGAATCTAAGGCACTAGCCTGCTACTACCACTAATATTAAACTACAAGGTTAAGGGTTCAGTTTCTGTCTCCATCTCTCTGTTTGTCCTTAAGTCTGCATGTCACTTAACTCACCTCCAGTTATAAAAATTAATGTAAACAGTCAAGTGTTTTCTGGTTATGTAGGTTACCTTACATAAAAACACCAGTAAAAATGTACTGTACATAAAAAATAATAATACATTTTGCTAGCAGATAGACTGGCACTCGTTCCAGGGGTTGTCTCTGCTTTGCCCCCAGTGATTGCTGAGAAATGCTCCAATTGCCCCGTGACCCTGCCCTAGATAAGTGGGGTAAGGTAATGGATAGATGGATGGAAATTCAAATGTTTTATAGAGTTTATGTTTAACGTTTTAACATTTACAACCAAAAAAAAAAAAAACACCATTGGTACAGATAGTTAGTCATGATACAAGGTGAAAAATAAGGTATTTATTAAAGTACTTTTTTAAATCTCCACCTAAGATAAAATTCAGCAAATATAAGTTCTCTATTCACTTTCTATTTACTGAAATTAGAAAAATGTCACTTTCCAATTCGCTTAACAGCTACATCCAGGGATAGGCAACAGAAGATGAATGACAAAGTTCATTAATGTCTCAAAGGTCAATGAAATATCTGCTTAGCTTCACAGCAGCCAAAAGGTATGAACTGAATTTGTTTTCAAAAAATCCTATGACCTAAAAGGAGTAAACAGCTGACAGTGTCATCCTTTCATCCACTTTCTACACACATCTTTTGTATTACAGGTTTGGTAGTAGCTAAGGCAGCTTGAGACTGAAGGCAGAAAGTTTGATTTGGTTTTGTGTATGTCCTGATTATCTGAGTTTTCCTGTGAAAACCACATGCTTAGTTTTTCTAACTTTCTTATCAGGTGAGAGATAACTCGCAGCAGCCAAAATGAATGAGCGTTTTGATTGCCACTACTGTAAAGAGTCCCTGTTTGGGAAGAAGTACATCCTGAGGGAGGAGAACCCCTATTGTGTCAAGTGCTATGAGAGCCTTTACTCCAACGCCTGTGAAGAGTGCAAAAAGCCTATTGGGTGTAATAGTAAAGTAAGTTGTGACCCCCCACCCCTGTAGCAGCAATTGTACCTTTTTAAAATAATTTTGCTTGGACATGTTACATTATATTGAAATTGTTACAATGTTAAGAAAAGCCAAGCAAAATTACACCTTTTATTGGCTAACTAAAAAGATTGCAATATGCAAGCTTTCGAGGCAACTCAGGCCCCTTCTTCAGGCAAGATTACATTGCCTGAAGAAGGGGCCTGAGTTGCCTCGAAAACTTGCATATTGCAATCTTTTTAGTTAGCCAATAAAAGGTGTCATTTTGCTTGGATTTTCTCTACATTCATAATGGCTAACACGGTACAACAACCTAGTACTACAATGTTAATAAATTGATTAATTTGTGCTGCTGTGAAGACCACACCATCTGATACATCTGAATGATCAGAATTACAGCCATTCAAGTCATTTAAATTTTGTATGGAATTGAAAATTTCAGAGACCATGAGGAACAGATTGTTAAATGAGGTTGATTAATTTTTTTTTTAACAAGGAGTTCAAATAATTAATAATGAAAATAATTAAATTACTTTTTATTTTTTGTATTAATTACCATATTTTTTCCTGAATAAATTAGTGATGTAAAAAGAAACTGCTTTCTAAATTTAATACACCTCTTAATTAAAAATGACATGTGACACAATATATGATTTCAGTGAATAAACTATCTTTTCGACTGTTTTAAACCAGTCTAAACACTATCTTGTAGGTATAAACCTTGTGTATGCTATAAATATTTATTGCTTTAAAATTTTTGCATTTTTGATGTCTGTATTACTTATAGATTGTTGTGGAAAATATTTTTGGATTAGCCATAAAAGGTTTTGAGTGGCAGAATGCTTCTGCTTCATGGATCCAGCATCCTGTATTTGAATCCTTGTCGTTGACTGTGCGGAGGTTAGATGTTCTTTTCGTGTTTTTCCTTTCAACTTCACCAATGATATATATTTATGTAGGTTAATTATCAACGCTAAATTGTCCAAGTATGTGTACCTTGTATTGGGCTGGCACCATGTCGTTTACTATTGTTTTCTGCCTTGTACCAAGTGTTGCCAGAATCTGCTTTGGCCCCCACAATTAAATTAAGAAGATTTGACCATGTATGCAAGTATATAGGTAACATTTTTCTTAACAGTTTTCAATGCATATATATATATGCTGACGACTGCCGAATTTATTTCTCCCTCAAGCCAACTGACTCCACCAAACCTCTTCTTGACTGCCTATCTGACATTAAGGACTGGCTGGCTGTAAACTTTCTTCACCTGAACGATTCAAAAACCGAGGTCATTGTTTTTAGCCCCAACTGCAAACGGACCTCACCCCTTGGCCTCGACTCTCTTCCCATTCCAGTAACTTCGTCTGTCTCCAATCTTGGAATCAAAATGGATACGGTCCTGAAAATGGATGCTCAAGTCAACAGCACAGTAAAATCCTGCTTTTTCCATCTCAGGCGAATCGCCAAACTCAAGCCTATTCTGTCTAACCACCTCCTGGAATCAGTAATCCATGCATTCATTACGTCCCGGCTCGACTACTCAAATTCCTGCCTTTATGGTATCAGTAAAGCCACTCTTTCTAGACTCCAACTGGCTCAGAATGCGGCTGCAAGGCTTCTAACTGGAAGTAGCAGAAGCCAACACATTACACCGATTTTAAAAACCCTACACTGGCTGCCGATTAGATTCAGAATCGATTTTAAGATATTCCTCTTAACCTATAAGGCACTAAACGGTCTAGCCCCTGAATATTAATAAAGTATCTATCTATCTATCTATCTATCTATCTATCTATCTATCTATCTATCTATCTATCTATCTATCTATCTATTTGAGTGTCTTGCTCCATCGTCACAATCCTCTTCGTGCTCTTAGATCCGCAGATCAGCTGCTCCTAACCGTTCCCAAGGCACGTTTTAAAGCTCGTGGTGAAAGGGCTTTTTCCGTCTGTGCCCCCAGGCTCTGGAACTCCCTGCCCTTAGTGGTTAGGCAAGCCGCTTCAGTCGCCACATTTAAATCATGCCTAAAAACGCACTTCTTCACATTGGCTTTTAATTCTTAACCTGTCTCATTTCCACTTGCTTCTTCCTATTTCTCAATTTTATTGGGTTCTCTGACCTGTTTTTAGTATCTCTGTTTTAATTCTCTCTTTAATGTTTGTTTTTAATATTTTGTTTTTAGTCCTGCTTCTTTTTTAACTGTACAGCGCTTCGGTCAGTTGTAATGCTGTGCTTTTAAGCGCTCAACAAATAAAATGTATGGTATGGTATGGTAATATAAATGATGAGATTTCTAGTTATTTTTCCTTAAGAGAATGGCCAGAGTATAAAAGGTATCAAAATGGATTTTGTTTTTTGTAAGAGTACCACTCAGCTGCAGTAAGAAGATTACCAGTAAGCCAATGTAAAGAAGATCCTCTTATTGAGGCTGTTGTGCAGATTGAACACATTAAGATTAAAGAAATCATTAAAGCTAATAGTCCTATTAAAATTGCAGCTCAGAGGAATGCACTATGCCAATTGTTAAAAGAAAATGGACTTGAAGTCTTGCACTCTATTTTGAATATATGGTGCTTTCTCAATGCTGACCATATATCCTATAGGCAGAGTGGTGGCTCTGAGTATAGGGATCTGCACTGGCAATTGGAAGGTTGCTGGTTCGAATCCTGTAAATGCCAAAAGGGACTCTGCTCTGATGGGCCCTTGAGCAAGACCCTTAACCTGCAATTGCTGAGCGCTTTGAGTAGTGAGAAAAGCGCTATATAAATGCAAAGAATTATTATCTTGGGTATTCCATTTCTCTCCTTTCAAGCCTAAGAAGTTATTCATCTACAGAGGTTAAGACAACAACATAAGGAGAGAGACCTTTAACCCTGTTTAGAAATAAATAACACATATGACTAATAGAATAAATGTATCCATTCATCCACTTTTATGAACATACTTTATTCAGTGCAAGGCAAAAGTGATTATCGTTATGATCCGAATACACTGCTGATTTTTCACCACACTTAACCGATTAATATTTTTTTTCCTGAGATCATTAAGAAAAAATAAAGCTATGAGGTAGCCATCAAAACTCACCTAAACTTGACGTTTGTTTATTTGAGATAGCAGTAGCAAGCATGACGACCCACTGAAGTTAACTGCTTCTTTGCCGCCATGAGGTGGCATTAAACCTTCAGCTGTCTTTTGGATGGTGAGGTACCCAGTTAGCAGGTATTGCAGAACAGAAGACAGAAAAAATATTTATGCATTTAGGAAATTTTCCATATGGTAAATAAGCCTTCCTGCTGGATAGCTGAGTCATCATAATGGAATTTAAAACAAATCAAGTCTGTGTAACTGTTCCAGGAACATATCACAGCTTAAATGCATCTGCTTAGATTCTAAAAAAAATAATTGTAACACATGGTGTTAATCATAGTATTGGCTTTCACTGGGTAATTCATTGTAAACCTTGTTTAAAGGGTCTGCTTATGAACTTCTTTGCTGGGTTTCTGGTTTCATGTAGATAAATAACAGCAGAGTCTGTCTTTTTAACATAAATAGTTTTCTCTCTGCCAATTTAGTCTTGTCTAAGGCCTCTTAAACCACACAATATTTTCTTGTTTTATTAAACCTCTTGAATCATCTAATATCGTTGTCTCCCTGCTCAGGGACAGTTTAGGCTGGGCACTTAATGCTGGCAAGAAAGGTTTAGGGTACCAGTGAAAATGTTCTAGAATAATCAGGGTCGACACTAAGTGGATATATAATCACTTGTTGTACAATTTAATTCCAAAAAGGGGATTAGAGAGCTGAATTTTGGATGTTAGTGGGCTACCAAAAGGTGTCTTGACTTCTGTACTGCAGTCTTTTTCTTATTCCCTTTTCTTAACTTATCATCCTTCAGATTTCAAAGTTCCATCTTGGTTTTCTTGCAGGCAAATGTGATGTGAAGCCATTGAATTAATTTGGCATTCTGAGATGTCACTGCACAGTAGAAGGACACCTGCATTCGTTGGCAGACATTTCTTCAGTGTTACTTATGCACAAATACAAAGAGTGAATGAGTGTATTCACAATGACTCATCCTTTGTGACGTTACCAATTGATACCCCTAGTATCTGAATAAAATGGTGAAATTAGAAATTCTACCAGATCAAACAAGACAGTTGGTAGAAAAGGAGAAACTGGGCATAGGCATTCTTGCCCCCTATATGAAGTTTAATCCTCTCATTTCCTTTAGGATTTCCTACTTTGTGCCAAAGAACTACTGCTCCTTTCTCCCACTTTCAGCATGTACAGTGCGTATGGCTTTGATGGAATGTTGATATTTTATACCACTTGCTGGAATCGCTCCTTAAACTGCCAGCATTACCTCCTGGCAACTCCTGGGCTTATTACACCCCAGCTAGATTAACTCTCTTTCTATGTGCAAGAAGATATGGTGTCAGCGTCAGTGACTGATTCTTATACGTGTGTCACAATAATGTATCTTATGCACACCCATTAAAAAGTTTATGCAGGGTGTGCAAAAATAGAAACAATCAGCATATAAAGACAGATCCACACAAAATGCAACAGTTTACAAAAAGTGCTTGTGTATTAAGTTGTAATATATTTCTTATAGTATTGTGATAGTTTTTTAAAAGATATCTGTCAATTTAAATTTTTCTTTTTAAGATGAACATTTCTGTTTTAGCTTCTTTGGTTTTTGAAAATGGACAAAGAGTGCAAATTGTAGAGCTTTTAAAAAACAAAACTATTTTCAGTCCTCTCCAAGATACATAATAAAAGGAGTAAAAATGAGGTGAAGTGATTTCCTGGAAGTCTGTCAGTAATGGTGCTAGAGTGCCAGGACTGCAATGAGAACCTTCTGTTTGTAACTTTTGCATTCCTCTAGAATACAGAGATCAAATAGAATTACTGAGCCCACCAAGACTTCTTAATGGCCTGCCAGCTCTAACCATAACTTGTAAATAAATACAAGGATTACTTAGGAAGAAATCAGATTTTCACTGATACTGATTTACTTGCAATAAGAAATGTCAAAGAATATTTGCAGAAATAAAGACAATTTCTCATAAGATAAACACATTTCCTTTTGGAGGAAAAGGGAAATGAAGAAGGTGACAGCACTAAATGACTTATGCTAGCTAAAAGAATACATTGTAGAAACACATATAACAGCTCCAAAGCAAACAAAACAATAAAGTTAATAAAAATCATTAATACGTCCATTTTCTGAGCACACTTTTTCAAATAAAGAGTTGTGATGATCGGCAATGGGCAAAAGACATGAACCTGTCCTTGAGATGTGGGGAATAGTCACATGTGCATCCCTAGAAATAAATTGTGATTCAACCTACAACTCTGCTTTATGTCCAATTCTGCAATATTATCTGACTCTAAAATCATATTAGAAAGATTTGACAAAAGAGGAATTTACTATCTCCTATATTATCTACTCAATGGAATGATGTAATATAACAAGTTTGTATGCTGAGGAAGTTATATTCAGTGATAGGTTTTGCCAAGCTATCTTTCCTAGGTCTGTGATGGTTTTGTAGGACGCAGGAGTCCATAGTGATATAAAATGGCACAAGGCAGAAATAAGCTCTGAAAAAAAACACCATTTAAAGTCATTTAAAAAAATGTTCAACCACCCACAAAAATTCACTCCCACAGTATACTGTACCTGAGTTATTAACTGTGTATTTTATCCGGATTTTGATTGGGGCCATTGATCACAAACATATTCAAGTTGACCATGTCTGTTAGTTTTTTGGAATACTAAATGCTGCCTCTCAGGCTCACTAGAAGGCAAAAGATGGTGTCGTTTTCAGCATGTCATCTGGGCCTGCTAATACTTGTCATGGTCACCGATAGATCTGATTAACATGTATAGTAGGTACACAACTTATTTGGAACTCATATCTTAACCCATTATTTGACTATACAGTACTTGCAGCATCAGTGATTGTGATGTGTTTCTTTTATATTTCATGAATCTTCACTAACTTTATGATAGTTGATAGTCAAGATGTATGGTTCTTTGTCATACAAACATGTGTATAGTGCTTTTGCTTGAAAACAATCAGTTACAGTGCATCCGGAAAGTATTCACAGTGCAACACTTTTTCCACATTTTGATATGTTACAGCCTTATTCCAAAATGGATTAAATTCATTTTTTTCCTCAGAATTCTACACACAACACCCCGTAATGACAACATGAAAAGTTTACTTGAGGTTTTTGCAAATGTATTAAAAATAGAAAAACTGAGAAATCACATGTACGTAAGTATTCACAGCCTTTGCTCAATACTTTGTTGATGCACCTTTGGCAGCAATTACAGCCTCAAGTCTTTTTGAATATGATGCCACAAGCTTGGCACACCTATCCTTGGCCAATTTCGCCCATTCCTCTTTGCAGCACCTCTCTAGCTCCATCAGATTGGATGGGAAGCGTCGGTGCACAGCCATTTTAAGATCTCTCCAGAGATGTTCAATCCGATTCAAGTCTGGGCTCTGGCTGGGCCACTCAAGGACATTCACAAAGTTGTCCTGAAGCCACTCCTTTGATATCTTGGCTGTGTGCTTAGGGTCGTTGTCCTGCTGGAAGATGAACTGTCGCCCCAGTCTGAGGTCAAGAGCGCTCTGGAGCAGGTTTTCATCCAGGATGTCTCTGTACATTGCTGTAGTCATCTTTCCCTTTATCCTGACTAGTCTCCCAGTTCCTGCTGCTGACAAACATCCCCACAGCATGATGCTGCCACCACCATGCTTCACTGTAGGGATGGTATTGGCCTGGTGATGAGCGGTGCCTCGTTTCCTCCAAATGTGACGCCTGGCATTTACACCAAAGAGTTCAATCTTTGTCTCTGTGACCAGAGAATTTTGTTTCTCATGGTCTGAGAGTCCTTCAGGTGCCTTTTGGGAAACTCCAGACGGGCTGTCATGTGCCTTTTACTAAGGAGTGGCTTCCGTCTGGCCACTCTACCATACAGGCATGATTGGTGGATTGCTGCAGAGATGGCTGTCCTTCTGGAAGGTTCTCCTCTCTCCACAGAGGACCTCTGGAGCTCTGACAAAGTGACCATCGGGTTCTTGGTCACCTCCCTGACTAAGGACCTTCTCCCCCGATCGCTCAGTTTAGATGGCCGGCTAGCTCTAGGAAGAGTCCTGGTGGTTTCGAACTTCTTCCACTTACAGATGATGGAGGCCACTGTGCTCATTGGGACCTTCAAAGCAGCAGAAATTTTTCTGTAACCTTCCCCAGATTTGTGCCTCAAGACAATTCTGTCTCGGAGGTCTACAGACAATTCCTTTGACTTCATGCTTGGTTTGTGCTCTGACATGAACTGTCAACTGTGGGACCTTATATAGACAGGTGTGTGCCTTTCCAAATCATGTCCAGTCAACTGAATTTACCACAGGTGGACTCCAATTAAGCTGCAGAAACATCTCAAGGATGATCAGGGGAAACAGGATGCACCTGAGCTCAATTTTGAGCTTCATGGCCAAGGCTGTGAATACTTATGTACATGTGCTTTCTCAATTTTTTTATTTTTAATAAATTTGCAAAAATCTCAAGTAAACTTTTTTCACGTTGTCATTATGAGGTGTTGTGTGTAGAATTCTGAGGGAAAAAATTAATTTAATCCATTTTGGAATAAGGCTGTAACATAACAAAATGTGGAAAAAGTGATGCGCTGTGAATACTTTCCGGATGCACTGTAGTTGAAAGGTACTGATATGTTAATGTTTGGAATCCATGGGAATGATGAAAAGGTGTGTTAATATACAGTATTCGTTAACTCTGCAGCCAAGCCTAGGATTCCAGAGTATATCTGTGCAACTACTCCATTTTAGCACACATAGTCACAATTTTGAGTCTTCAATCCAAAATTCCTTTGGGCAAAATGTACTGACTTTACATAGAAGAAACACTCAGGCCCATAATCTTAATGGGCACCAAGTGCTATCAGAGGACTGACTGCTGTTCTCCCCAATTTTTCAAATTATATACTGTATGTATACTATTTATATAGTACATTCTCAAATATGCTTAAATCAATTTAGGGCTGCAGGGGACCATTACCTATCCCAGCAGCATTAAGTGCATGACAACAAAACCTATTGTCCATCATAGGACACACATTAATACACACACCATTGAGACAACTTACAGTGGTTAATAAACTTCCTCTGTCAATCTTTGAAATATGGGACCAATCCAGAGCTTACAGGGATAACCATCATAGACATGGGGAGAATGTGTAAACTCCACACAGACCGTTTTGGATATCTGATATCAGGACATAGGAGCTGTGAGTCAACAGAAGTATTTACTGAACCACATTACCATCCCATCACAAACATTTGGTTATATAGTTCCATTGACTCCGTTTGTTAGATTTTTAATGTCTGTATTGTTTTGTTAACAAATATTCAAAGTTACATTATTTTTGACATTAACCTCTGTTTTTGGTAACACTTGATGGACAGGCTCAATTTTCAGGAAAGTATAAACAGCTGGTTACAGTTGATTTCACAGATATTTGGCTCAAAGACCAAAAGACATCTGTTACAGTATGAGGGTGGTCACTTAATGTCATTTTATTTGTGGCTTGTCATCACATCACTTGTAACATGTCAAACCTGTCTGCTACATTTACAGTAGTTAAATATCATTGCACTGCTACTCACTTTAGGCTTGGATGCAAAGTCTTCTGAACATTTGGAGAATTGTATTGCATGCATGGTTGGCATGAATCTGTTGTGCCAAGACTATATATAAAAAGCAGAATTCAGGAGCTTGAACAATGTGCAGTATGCTTTTATTAGATGTCTTTTGTCATCTGCCTTTCCTGTAGCACTGTGCAGCTGTCCACTGTAGAAGGACACACCCGCTATTAATTCATTGTTTGATCATGAAGTGAAGACAGCCTTTGACATCACGCCAAAAGTCATTCAAAGCAGCCCTACATTATTTTGGCACATTCCTACAGTGTACAGTTTCATTTGATTTTTCATTATTTTCCATCCATCTGTCCATGAATCCAAAGCAAAATGGGTCAGAATGAGCTGGGTGAAAACAAGGTGAAGACTGCCTACTGTTGGCAAGCAACACACAGTAAAATGGGCTTGTAAACAGCAAAACTTGCTCATTTCCAGACATGTGCCTTTAAGACGTTATACAGTAGTGCCTTGTTTCCTTTTTGCTGAGACTATACTCAAAAACAACATACCTATATTTCATCTCTAGTTCCAGCTAGTGTACATTATGTTGCTGCTGGAATATGTGTATTTCCTATGCAGATTAATAAAATATGAATCTATCTATATGTATACATATACAGTATACTGTATATCTTCATAGTAGGCACCATCACATCACACATTAAATTATATAAGAAAACACGTCCTCTCAGGATGAATGTTCCAGATCCAGTAGGTTGTCATTCTTCTCCTTCCCATCACATAGTTGACTTCTGCAATTTATCTGTCCTTTCTCTTCTTTTTCTCTCTGCCATGTCACCTTCTTGAACAGTTTGCCTATGCAGTTTGTTGTAAGAAAGATGCAAACCCTGATAACTTTTACAGAGGTTGCCTCCATCCATATCATGTCATAGGCTTTTAGTTAAGACCAAGATCAAGGTTCTAGCCCAAGTGGTTCATGAATAATCACATGACAGAAGGCAGACACAATCCTTAGTATTTTATACGTACAGATGTATTGCATGTACTACAATCCATTTATTTTTGAAACTGCTTAATCTAGTTCAGCAAATTCCGTTATGATTGAACAGAACTTAGAAACCAAAATAATTGTTGTGTTAGTCCAAAGCATACTCAACAACCACACCACTCAACCCTCACCTGCACGCTTTTGCATGGTGGGAAGAAAGCCACACAAAATACAAAGAGAATGGACAAACTGAACATGGTGAATGGGGTGGGATTCAAACCCATGCTTTTGAAGCTCAGTTTAGGAGAAATTATTCATGGCACCACCCACATTAAGTTATAGCACATGTCAAATCAAAGCTCATATTGTGTCTGTGTAATAGTGGACACACAAAACACGGTATACAGAAAATTAAATGCAAGTGGTGAAGGAGACTAATCCTTCAATTTTCTGAACACATACATTCTGTTATAGGATGATGATGAACTGCAGCCTATCACAAAAGCATCAAGCTTAAGGCAGTCTCATGATAGGACATATTCACAGTCAGAAAAAAACACTGACACCAAGTCCTAACAATATTGGATGTAGAATAAAACCAACATTATCTTAAATAATCCATCTGTCCATTTTGTTAATCCACTTACTTTGTTGCTGGCTTATATGCAGCCAAGCAAGACAGGACGCCAGTCCATCATAGGACATTCTCATATTGAATCATTCTGAGCTGTAATTTAAAACCAAATTATTGAGATTTTTAACAGTTAAGAGATCTGAGAAATGTTTAGGCAGTCTCTGGTAAGACCAGTGGCTTGTTACACAAAATATTTGGTAGGCCACAGAGTGGTCAGAGTATGAATTTCCGCAGTGTGATTCTAAAATCCATGTCCAAAACATGAGAAGGGCAGCCTCCTTATCACAAAGGCCTCTTGTTATTAGTGTCTCACTATACTGCTCAAGGGTTATTCACGTTCTATAATTTTGCAGTATCCATGACAGATGTACCTTCCCTCTGGCACCCTTTTCAGCAGCTAAGGGAAGCCATGGTAAGTGGCTTGACCAGCCTGGCTCCAATGGCTTTTTAGGATTGTTGTCTGTGGTGTTCATGAAGGTGGAAGACCTGTCCTGTGCATACCAGTTTTAGGCTCACAAAGTGTCTGAAGATGTGCTTAATTGAGCTTTCTCTTTCCAAGGATCTGCAAGTCTGCTTGATCATAAAACTCAATGTGCACAGTTCACACAAATGTCAGCTCATCTGCTCTGTTTGATGTATGAATTATTTTAGGAGAAAGCTCATGTACATTTCTAAGTAACTGATGAGGTTTCTTTCTGTTTCAAGTAAAAATTCTCCTTTTTCTGTTTTTTTCCAGGATCTCTCCTATAAAGACCGGCACTGGCATGAAGACTGTTTCCACTGCTTCCAATGCAAGCGTTCCCTTGTGGACAAGCCTTTTTCTGCTAAAGAAGACCAGCTGCTGTGCACTGAGTGCTATTCTAATGAGTATTCCTCAAAATGCCATGAGTGCAAGAAGACAATCATGCCTGGTATGCACTTGTATAACAGACATGCCTGGGTGGTTTTAGACATTTATGTTTGAGTGAAAGGAAAAATTGAGTGGCAGGTAGAATGGCCTATTGTAGGTGGTGTGGTGTAATGTCTACTGGTCACTCAAAATGAAAGGTTGCTAGTTCCATTTCTATCTCTGACCCATTATGTGACCCAGAGAAAATACTCACCTATAAAAAATTAACATACAAATATAGTTAAATAATTTATCTGTACTTGCAAAGTGCCTTGAGATGGTAATTCTTATAGAGGAGCACTACAAATAATAAAGGCTGACTATGTGTTAATAGCTGATATAAAAGATAGCTCGGCCACAGTCAAACACGACACCAGATGTCTACAACACACACGGTTTATTTACAATATTTACAGTGCACAATCCAGTTCCGCTAACTCTCACACAGTACTCAGCCCTTTCTTTCAGCCACCTCCACTCCTCTCTGGCAAGTTCCATCCTCTTCCACCCGACTCCGGCTCCCCGAAAGGTGTGAGGTGGCCCCTTTTATAACGCACCCAGATGTGCTCCAGGTGCTCCCGATGATGTCCCTGCAGCACTTCCTTGCATGCATCATCCAGTTCTATAATCACAAGTTATTTTCTGCCTTCAGTGAATATATTTACCTAGTCAAATTAGGTATTGTTTCTGCATCTTATGTTCTCCATATCTGCATGTGCTTTCCTCGCAGTTTTACCACATCTCAGTGATGTGTTTGGTTAATTGGTGAGACTTGATCAGGGTTGGATGCTGCCATTTCACTTGATACTGCTGATAGACTCCACCATTTAGAATCACTTATTGGGCTTGGAAATGTTATATTTCTGTGCCTACATTTAATTTTGAAATTCAGAGAATACACAAATTATTTACTTTGCTTTTCTGGGAAAGAGAAGTCTATAATTATTTCACTTAATTTAATTAGGTTTTGATCCCCTTAACTGTTGTGGAATTGTTTATCTGCACTGCAAACTAACCACTCCATAAATACAACCATTCTGCTATGCTCGGAACACTGACTTTTGAAATTGAGCTAGCTTTAGCATAGAGCATATCTAAGTGCTTACATTTCTGAACCTCAATGTTAGCTATTTTCTTGCAAACATGAATGTATTTTGGATCATATAAGTGAAAAAAAAATCCAAATTATTCAGTTAAATTCATCACTTTTCTTTTTACAAGACTTCTACTTCAAAGGTATCTTAAGTTGTTTGTTGTGAACTACAAAAAAAACTTCAAAGGCTCAAATAAAATTATGAATGATAATAAACATGTCAAAAAATCTTGATAAAAATGTAGCTATCTATCAGATAGTGAGTGATTAATCAATCACTAAAATTACTTCAGTATTAAATGTTCAGTATTCAGTTGAGAACAGATATGAAGTCCACATGTATATTCATTTTCAAGGGTGTTTAATCTCATTCAGAGTTGGAGCTGGATTGTGTCAATCTATTACAGGGAACACTCATTCATACGGAGCATAATAAGAAGTTGCAGCTAACTTAAAATGTACATTTTTGTAATGTGGGAGCAAAATCTGCACACGTTTCACAAAGAGAGCTTTGATGCATCATTAGCCACTGTCCCACATACAACAGATACAAAAGAAAGAACAATTGTGTTCGCAAAGAGGTGAAGATGTAAATGTGAAAATAATAAAAATGTTTAATGTTTTTTTTGTCAGATTCAGGGGATGAAAAGAATCCTTAATTTCCATATGTTATTTTCAATTTCCTGTACAGGTACACGTAAGATGGAACACAAGGGCAATAGCTGGCATGAGACTTGCTTCACCTGTCACCGCTGTCAGCAGCCTATAGGAACAAAGAGCTTCATCCCAAAAGATAACCAGAACTACTGTGTACCCTGTTATGAGAAGCAGTTTGCTATGCAATGTGTGCAGTGCAAGAAGGTAAGTCACTTCATCTTCTACAGCTTGGGTAATGTCATCTAACAACATACAACTCTTAATGTGCTTATTTATTTCACTATACTATGTACCATTTAAATGTGTCCATCATATGACCTTTATTCTGCCTTTCATGATGATAGAAATTTTTTTATGGTGTAATTAAACAAGAAACACATCAAAATATCTCATACTAAGTTTATTTATACATCTGATGCTTTTATATTCCACAATTTGGCCGCTGCCAGACTGAATAACTTGATCAGTCAGGGAGTGGTAGTAATTGAACCAGAAATATTAAAGTTACCTTAGTCAGTAGCCTATACTCAGTGTCTACAGGTAATCACATAAAAAAAAGCATTTTTCAACAAGCCACTGGGTATGTTACACTATTTACTGTTAACTGTAAGAAAAATGTGTTTTGGAATTAAAAAAAAAAAGAATAAAAACATAACTCTATTATAGCATAGCAGCTAATACTGTTACCGCATAGGGTCTGGACCCTAGTTTTACATATTCAGTGTTCTACCCATGCTTGTGTGTCCATTTGTAACACAAAGCAGCAATATTATTTTTTATATGCTGTAGAGCACTTGATGATATTCTTTTTCAAAAGCACAATAATGGTTGGCTGATACATATTAAGAAGATTATACACACTGCCTTATCACTTTGGTCTTGCTGCAGACTGTAGACCTTAACTGCATCGGACATTTTCTTAAAAGCCTTAACTGGTACATAATGTGATGCTATGCAATTATGACTGCTTCCAACCAATAAACAATTATTACACAGGATATTGCAATAATGTTGGGTAAAACAATTTCAGCAATCTATCCGTCATGTGAAACTGCTTGAGCTAATGTCAGGTTGATCACATCCCAAAAGAGCTCCAATATGGTCATTTTATTAGAATTAAATTGCAGATTAATAACTGCAGCTCTAGAAGTGGCAAATGTAATACTAACCTAAGTAAATCAAATGACCCCTAGTACTTCTTGAAGACTTTCATTTTTCCTTTATTTTAGTAATTGCTAAATGAAATAAGTACAAATTACCAAAAATTTTCACATCTTGTGATGCACAGTTTGTATACCAATTATCAGAAGCTGATGATAATAATACAATTTCAGACTCCTGTGAAAGCTCAGAATTTGGCCAATAGAGAGATAATTTCTAAGAATTCCTTCCGTATTATCCTCATATTCCAGAAGTTATGTTTCTGGAAGTATCTCATCGCTGATAGAGAGGGCATGGTTTAAGGCCAGATATAGTATCCCCAACTAGCCATCACATCTGCAGTGCTACTTCGGCACAGGCAAAGACAGAGTCAGGAAACGCAATTGGATATGCAGAGGAATTCAGCAGATTTATACAATTTTTGAGTTGTGATTAATTTAAAGATTATACCTTGTTTTAGAGGTCTTAATGTAGAAACTGCTTTAATACATTCACTTAAAAAAGAATAAGTCCTTATTACATAGAATTAATAACACCGCATACATGGCTTTATAGTAGCATATGTATTACACTTACCAGATGTTCTGCCCTTCAAATAACATACTCCATAGCTTCTAGAACTCAGGAATATGTTTGACAACAAGTGTTAGTGGCACAGTGTTATTCCTATTTCTAAAAATGGTTATAATATAATGAATACATTTCCTACTGTCCCTTGGTTTACCAGCCATTTTACAGGTTCATCAAGGCTGTCCAACTGCCTTTCAAATCCTAGGGGTATTTGAGCAGATACTTTTGCAGTTGGATATTCTTCATGATACCAATGTCCTGTACTCACCTTTTATGACATGCAAGAGGGACAGTGACCTTATTCTGACCCAGGTCACAGGGTGGTCAACAATCTCAACAAATAAATTCCAACAATATTATATCAAAATATAAAATTATTTTATTGTCATTATATTTTTAAAAATTTGGCAATTGAGAAATAATTATAAACTATTATCAATACCAAAATGTGTCCAGTCATGTGCTACAGATATACACTACTTTATGGATATGATACAACCTGCAAGAAACAAAACAATGAGGAGAAGAAGACCTATTCAGCAGGAGATAAAGTGAGCAGGGCGGTCCTCCCAGTATTTATTTTTTACATTTTATTCTAAGAAACACCAGAAGTTCAGGTGCCAAAGAGTTTATTGTTTTTAGCCCATGTGTATCTCATTTTGGCAGTCTCACTCCTCTTTCAGGGTTTAATGCAGATGCTTCAGTCATCTCTAGCAGACTCTAAGGGACGATTTATACTTCACGCTCAGAACACGTATGCACCCGCATCATGGCTGCCACGCGCTCCCAGCGTTCATTTCACGCGTTCTCTGAGCAGGTCCTCAGAAATTAACGCGACGCGTGCGCGAGTTGCAGTACCAGCAAAAAGTCGGGGGGCACAGTGTGCTAAAAGTCGGAACGTGACGTCAGTGTCTCTGTTTACTATCTACATGTGACAGAAAGCCTCTATGCAGATCCTACGGGATGAATGCTTCGATGTGGTAAAGCAAAATGCCGACATACAGATGTATTCGTGGTGCTTTTATATTCAAGCGTCGCATATTCCCGAACGTAATGATATGATACATTTTAAAAGTCACACATACCATCTTTTGTGCCTTCTTTTTTATTTTTTTATTTTGGCAACTAAAAAACAGCAACATAATGTATAGCATTATATTTGAGCCACTGATAAAAAAATAAAGGACACAGTGAAAACGTGTATTTTGTGATTAAAGTGGAAATTTCGGCTTTAATCTTGAAATGTCCACTTTAACCTCGTAGTTTACTTTATCATTAATGCAGACCATCGAAAACATCATCCCAGTTTTTAATTGCTACGAGCTTCTTGGACCTGACAGCAGCGGAAAGCAGCAATAGATCGCCACACAGAACAAATTAAATGTATGATATTCCAACTCTCTGCACATTTAGAATCTTTAGATTTATACTTGATATCACTTTCATGATGAAATGCATTAAAGTGTGTATGTTACATTTTACATATAATTTCGTTTAAATAATGAATACTGTTAATAATTACACACATGGGGGTGTCACGGTGGTGGAACGCAGCACTGCTGTCTCGCAGGGAGTTATGTTGCTGGTATTTCCTGCTTGTATTCCACACTGTGCTCCAGTTTCCTTCCAAAGATATGCAGATTTGGGGATTTGGTGCCGCTAAAATGACGCTAGTGTATGTGAGTGCTTGTATTCACCTTGCGATGAGCTGAGGCCTTGTCAAGGGACTGTATCTCAATCGTGCCCAATGCTTGCTAGAATGGGCACATCCCTGGATTTATGGATTTAATCAATAAACATCCTTTTCAGAGATATTGCGGTAAGGTGTCATCGGAATTTAATAGGCATTCTAGGCAGTTCACAACACAAAGAACTCGAACATGTTCTCACCGTGATAATATCTCACACTGCCACCTGGTGGATTCCTCCAGATTTACGTAAAATTTGCGCGCAAGTATTAACACTACAATGCTTGCGTAGCAGGAGCGTCCGCTGCAGCATGCGTAGCATCGCGTGAAGTATAACTCCGGCCTTAGAATACATAGCTGTCTATTGACCTCCCACTATAACTAGTCTGACATCTCAGAACATTTATGTAACATCAAATGTGGTTACAAACTAGACAATTCTGCATGAAAACAGGATAATATAATAAATATACTTTATTAGGAAAACACTTTAGCTGGTATCAACAATGATAGAGCACCCGAAAGAGAGAAACAGCATCTGTTGCAGATGCCAAGTATCAAACAAACGAATAACATAGCAATGAAAAGTGCATCTCTTGAAGTCAAAATATTATGAATACACTATATTATTTCATATTATACATTTAGAATTATCACATTTTATTTATACTTTGAAATACAAGATTGAAGCTCAGGTTTATATACACTGCTTAAGCGACATAAAGGAATTAATGATAGTGTATAACATTATTCACCAATCAGAAAAATGCTATCTTGAGATTTGCTCCACTCACTCATGTTTAATTAAGAAAGATGTGGCCAGGGTTTCTTGTGTGGAAAGTCCATGTTAGCCCATTCACTCCAAAAAATGAGTGTTTCTTCACATTTGCTTCAATAACATAATTTTATACATGCACTGCTAGTGTAGCTTAATAATAATAATAATAATAATAATAATAATAATTAGATTTATATAGTGCTTTTCTTGCTACCCCATCAATGCCAAAAAGGAACTCTGCTCTGTTGGGCCCTTGAGCAAGGCCCTTGACCTGCAATTGCTCCATCCTGGGTATGATGTTAATCTCCATCCATCCCTGCATGAAGGCCCTCCAACCTGCAGGGAAAACACCTGGGGGTTGGTGGCAGAATTAACACTCCAGCCACCATAATAAAACCTCACACTGTTCCCACTCCATTTGAACTGGTGTGGTGGTGAGGTGTCACCCATTGCATGGCTGCACTCAGGTCCCAATCTGGGATCCTGAGATGGTTTGTCATGTGGTGGGTGCATCAATGCACTGTATCAGTGCATGCTTCTAACCTCTCTCTCTCTCTGTCTTTCTCACTACTCAAAGTGCTCTCCATGCAGGGAGGACCCAGGAGGCGAATGCACAATCTCCTTACTGCAAAGCAGCAGCACTACCACAGCTGGCATTTATGTGAAGTATAAACATGCTTTAAGAGAGACTGAATAAAGGCCTGAAATCACAGAGCACCTGAAGTCATTAGATATTTGGTAGACGGACCCAGCCTTGTGGCTATAACTGATATTCTCCTGGTTAGCAGTATAACTGTGATTATCCTCATATATGCATACAGTACAGGAGGCTCCACTAATTCTGGTTTTGTAAATGGTTAACACCTAACATGATTCAGCATGTAAAAAATACCAAATAAAACGGTCTCAAAAATACAACATACCGCTTTTTCCTTAAGCAGTGTAGAAGCCACACAGAGGTGAAGACAAAAAGGAGAACACCGCATGGCATTAATAAAAAGAAACTTGTAATAAGCCCTGAAAGATACAATTTTAAAAGATTACTTACAGGTAAATGCAGTTCCTATAGTTTAGACTACAATAGCTTCTTTGTCTACCTATTACTATGTAGATAGGATCTGCCCAGTACTGTATAACTAAAGCTGATATTAGTCAGATATCAGGCTTGACGACAGCAATTGCTGGACTTGTCATATTACATAACCAGAAATCACAGGGTATGTCAACTGTGTAATGAAATATAATTAATTGGGAAATGTACTCCTACTTAGACTAACAAGTGTACTTTGAAAACTATATGTGCAGGATTCTTTACATTCTGTATATTTTGACAGAAGTGCTTTCCCTTGTTAACAAAACAAAGTGACTGCTTGATATAGGAGTGCACCATGACTGCCCTCAACTTATTAAAACTATGTAAATGAAGTCTATGACTGAAAATTGCTTTATAACATAATGTGACATGTTCTTATCTTCTGCTGAGCACAAAAACACCACAGTGCTAAAACAAAAGGAAACAAACAAAAATAGACCAGAAAAATAAATAAAAAATACCAAAACACAGTGTGCAACAGCACAACCAAAACATGTTTTTTTTTTTTTACCTAGCATAAAAATGATGGCTGACTGTTTTCAAAAGTCAAACAATATCTGAAGAGCGTAAGCATGGCTAATGGCATGGTTTTTTTTTTTTTTGGGAAAACACTACAGCCATTTCGGATCCTAGAATGACAGTGGGAAATAAACATATTTAAAAGCACAAATCTTTGAAAACACACCCACAGAGCTAACAGCATGCTTGGTAATTGTTGAATGAAGAATGAATAGATGCAGGGTTATGCTGCTGCTATTAGTATATAAAATAACACACTTAAATCCAGAACCATACTGTACATGTTCATCTGCCATCTTTAAGAAGCAGGTTTGTCTATTACAGGGCTACAAGCACATAATATGGGGATCAAGGCTGGAACCAACTCCCAACACCATGCTAGTCCATCTCAGGGCTACACATTGAGTTGCTGTTTTTCAGCAGACCAATTCTAGCTTTATACCTGTGGTAACATTCAATGGCATTCTTGGGGGAATTACGGATCATACATCACAAGATTTTGTTTCTTGCTTTAGGCAAAAATGACTTGCTGATGTTGTCTTTTCTCGCAGTCTATCACTACAGGAGGAGTCACTTATCGTGATCAACCTTGGCACAAGGATTGTTTCCTCTGCACCGGATGCAAGAAGCAGCTATCTGGCCAGCGCTTTACTTCTCGGGATGAGTTCCCTTACTGCCTAAACTGCTTCTGCAGTCTGTATGCCAAAAAATGTGCAGGATGCACAAATCCTATCAGTGGTACGTGCACTTTGGTTTATTTGCTTCAAGGAAGAGAGAGAGAGAGAGAGAAACAACAGCTTTGATGTTTATCTTCAGAAACTCATTTTTAGAACAGGGTTGAGAATCGTGAAAAGGCAATGCCATACTTAGAATGTGGCAACATGCATTAGATAGAAAAATTACATATGAAATAAAAAGAGCCTATGATTATTTTAAAGCAGACAGCTTGTATTTGGAGCCATGTGCAAACAACACACCACAGCAACAAGGCTGTAATGCTGCATTTTTCATATTTATTTTTAATTTAAAAAGGTCAGAAAAAATTACGGTGTTTGTTAGTGATAAAGTTTCTGGGGATATCTAATCTAATCTAAATTCCATACATTAATGACTATGCAAACTTCAAAAGGACATGGATGATATTCTTCCTCTTAGATTGCTAAAAATAGCAGAGAAATGTGAAATGTAACAGCTGGTACATGCCTTGTTGCTTACACACATAAACTGTTACTGACAGAGGAGTAAAAGACTTACATTAATTAAAAATTAATTTAGTGTAGGGCAAGGCAGGACAAGACAGTGAGCGAAGTCAAACCCTCATCTTCACAATGATACCCCACTAAAAATGTACGAGGGCATATTTGTGTTTTTTTTCTCTTTCCCATTGGAATGCCACATTTCTTATATTTCTCATTGTCTCAACAGGACTGGGAGGAAGTAAATATATCTCTTTTGAGGAACGCCAATGGCATAATGATTGCTTCAATTGCAAGAAATGTTCAGTTTCCCTTGTGGGCCGAGGATTCCTCACAGAAAGAGATGACATCCTTTGCCCTGAATGTGGAAAAGATATTTGAAAGGCATTTTCTTACTGAGAGAGGGAGGGGGTGACAACAGTGAAACATAAATCATTGACAAATGTACTACTAGTTAGACTAACAAGTGTACTTTGAAATGCATATGTGCTAGATTTTTTTATATTAACCCTTTAAGTCCAGATGCTGTCAGGGTGCATGCACTGATTCAGGATTTTCTGTGTGAGTTTAGTTGGTAGTTAGGAGATGGACGTTTCATAACCAAACATTATACTGATGCAGCTCTCTTGGTTTCTTTTAAAGCAAGCTTAGAAAAATCAAGATGTTTTGACAGAAGTGCTTTGTGCTTTCACTTGTTCACATAGCATAAAGTGGATCATGCAAAGAAAATAGCTAAAAAGTGTTCATTGGTATGAGACAAGAAACACCCAACTCCATTTCTTTCTTTTATTTTTTTTTTTTACAAAACTGGTTGAAAGAGTACCTCACCAGCCATACTGCTCTTGAAGAAATCTGTTGTGGCACACCAGATCCAGTGAAGTAAGATGGTTTTGGTGACCCTCTTTGTTCCGTCTTCTTTCTTCCTCCAGACCATATGAAACAACAGATGCAGCATTAAAAATTCCATCCTATGATTTTGTGTCTTTTGGCATCCCAGACAAATATTTCCCTGCAACAAAACCTTGTTGAACACTTCTATGAAGACAGATAAAAAAAGGAAAGAAAATTAGGCATGTGTCTCATAGTCAGACAGATCTAAGAAAAAAAAATAATCAATTGGTATTACCATTTGATCATTAGCCTTATGAGTATAGTCACAAGTCAAGTCACATTTATATCTATATTTTTGTATGATTATATATATATCCATTAAGACATTGTCAAACTTGTTTAATATACTTCTGGGTGAGACAGATGGGAATTTATCTTGTTACAAGTCAGGAAGTTCAATAATTCCTCGAAGAGCATATTCATTCATGCACCGATACACATGTACACGTATACTGGGCCAATTTAGAGACTCCATTTAACTTGACACATCTTTTGGATGTGGCCACATACCCAGTGTGGTTGTATACACAGTATGTTACATGCATTCATTTCACACTCATATGAAGCTGAACCAATCAATTCTATGAAGTGTAATGATGAATGTATCACTAAAAACATCTAGAGAAACGTCTTCCTTGGTCAATTTCATGAACCGGCAATTTCTTTTACAAGGGCACAGGAAGACAAAGCCTATGACTAGATTAGATGAGAAAAGAATAAGTCCTGGAAATGACACCAAGTCATCATTCATTCTAGATCCATTTACAATGGAACAAGTGCGCAGTAGACCAGACTGCAGTAAAACAGTCTTTGTGGCGACATTGAGGGCTGAACCAGATGAGTAGTATTTGTAGTGATCAAGAAACTGATTTGGAATTCTGGGTGAAAAGGCTTTCTAAGTCAGTAAATATAATGCTCTTCACTGTGAGGCCGCATACAGTGCACATGAGATATGTTTCCTCAAAATCGATGGGGAGAAAAAATATTACAATACAGTCCTGCTTTGGACCCAGTGCTGTCAGGATGTTTATCTGTCTGCTACCATAAAATGGTAGAAAACAATTTGCAGTAAATACCCAAACAATAAATGCTTGTAAATAAGTCAATAACTAAATAAGATAATATACTTCAGTTTACTTTAATAACCAAAAACATTATCTTTTTAATGAAAATTCTTTTAGGTCAAACTTCACGGATGGTGATTGTTCATGTAAATGTGAGTAAAAAGTAACAAAATAATGAGAACTATGGTTTTTATCCATATTGTAAACAGTTTACTCCCCAAACTAACAATATATGTTCTTTAACAGTAGGGCAAAGTGCTAATATAAGGAGAAATAAAATATTAAAATAAGAAAAAAGCAATGTAGTGAGAAATGACGTACTTTATCTGAATGACAAGCTACAAAGGATGAACCGGCATTATGGCAGTAGGACATTTTTCATTTGTATTTAACTATATGTATTACTGCTTTAATTATTATTATCAATAAAATGAAATGCTGTGCTACAACTATGTTACACTATACTTGTTATAATTTATTTATGTTTGAATTTAAAAATGCCTCTTTATTGAATTGTTGATGAATCACTTAGCTTCACACTTCACTATGTTGCAGGCAGATTGTTTTAACAACACTACAAAATATTGTCACACTTTGTTCAGGTGAATTTATTGCACGGTGGTCCTAGTTTTTTTTTTTTTTTTTCTTAATTCAGATGTTGGAAGTTTCTTTCAAAATTCCCAGTGTATCAAATGCTTACCCATTACTTGACTTCCACCACTGTTGGCTCCTCATATATGTTAACTGCCTTTCCGTGATCCATATTTTTCTCTTGTGTAAAAGTAGCCTTTCATTCTTTATCTGTTTAAGTGAAGATATGTGCTGAGTAAAGTCTTGCAGGGGATCAAGCAGTTCATTCCTGGTGGTGAACATAAAAAACTTTGGGATTTTTGAAACAAAAGACTTTGTAAGGCTGTGTTGTTATGATTTTGATTGGGTCACAGCAGTGGCCTCTTCTTGCTTTTTTCCCCCTGCTAACTATCCACCCGCTTATCAGAGATCAGTCTTCTGTGGTTTTCATTTCACCAGGGCACCAGACACTTCTGTAAGCACTCGCACAGGTGCACCTTTTGGACTTCCCATCCTGAATCAGCATCTACATACACAAACACACTACACCCAGGAGAGAACAATGCCAGCTGTCATGTACTGTAACTATGGTGTTATTAAGCACTACAGATCTTATACAATGCAAAAGTGCTCTAAACATCACCAGCAAGGACACACACGAGTGTATGACGACATCTTCAATGCTTTACTGAGGCAAAAACACCACTCAACCATGGTGAGGTAACGTAGTTGTGAACTCCCCCGCCCATCTACAGAACTGAAAAGGAGGCACGACAGGACATCTGACGTCACTTTCAGGAGAAGCTTGGTGGTCCTCCACCCTCTCACTCAACAAGTATTTAGGACTGAAATCTGGCGGTCACTCATGTCTTGCTGCAGTGGGCTGGCGCCCTGCCCAGGGTTTGTTTCCTGCCTTGCGCCCTGTGTTGGCTGGGATTGGTTCCAGCAGACCCCCGTGACCCTGTAGTTAGGATATAGCGGGTTGGATAATGGATGGATGGACTCATGTCTTAGCAGATCTAACTTAATACCCTCACAAACACTTTTGCTAGACACATAGCAAAAACAAAGGAAGAATGATACCATTTAAGCTTTTCATTTTGCCTTAGGTATTAAAGAGTGTAACAGGGTGGTTCCCCAGCACTCCACTTTTAAGGTTATTTTCTTGAAGGAAAACCACAAGAAACACTGGCTCCAGGTAGCACCACATATGCACCAGATCTTGGCTGACATTGGACACAGGATACATTTTTTCCATTAAATCATTTTCGGCATCTGGTGATTAAGCTGACAGAGTAGTTGACGTTGATCAGGTAAACTGTCGTCTTATGCTTATTATGCATTTTACTTCGTTCTTGGTCAATCATGGCTGATTACAGGACTGTTTAGGATGAGTTATAAGGAAAGTTTAAAAGTGCTGAGCCTTTTCAATTTTAAACAAAATAAGATTCAGAGGAGACAGGATTGAAGCGTTTAAAATTTATGAAGGGAATTACTGCAGTGGATCAAGACTGTTACTTTAATATCAGTTTAACAAGAACACAGGGACAAAGTTGGAAAATTGTTAAGGGTAAATATTGCACAAACACTAGGAAGTTTTTCTTTACAAGAAAACAACAGACACATGGAATAAGTTACCAAGTAGTGGGGTAGACAGTAAGACTTTAGGGACCATCAAAAGTTAATTTTAATGTTTTTTAGAAGAATTAAGTGGACAGGACCGGTGGGTTTTGGTTTAGCCTGTTCTAGTCTAAAGTCTTCTCATATTGTAACAATCAATTTAGAGTTTTGGCAAAGCAAACAAGTTCAGTTTGTATTACTTTATTGTCCTATCACAACAAAGGCACACTGAATACTGTGCTTTTCAAAGTGACACTAGATAAATTCTACATTTTTGTGTTTCTAAAGCTGGAGCTCAGTTAGAGAGGGAGATTGGACTACCAGTTTCACACCTTAAAATTTTCTTTGTCACTAAGCTATGAAGTAGCTATTTAAAAGGACATGTACATTTATGCTGCTAGGTTCATACTGAAATTGTGTGAACTGTTCCAAAGTTTGGTACAATTGGGGACGGAAAGTCCACTGCAATGCAGTAGCCAATGTTTCAATGCAAAACAAACACATTCTGACTTGGGACGGATCTCCCGCCATAGTACAAGAAGATCCAGTGGGTCCATTTTGGTAGCCCTTGTTCAGTCTTATATGCTCAAGCTGAACCGACTCGCTATACTTAATAAAGGTCCAGAAGACTACACTCTTCACATCTGTTCACACAGCAGTGATTGTACAGCATATCACTGGTCTTCATAAAATAATTAGACTTAAAAAAAATTCTGACAGCTATAAACATGCCAATAAGCCACTTAGGTTAATTAGTAATGCAGAGTCTAAGAAAAAAAAACAGCCCAAGGTGGAGCCTTTAGATGAATCTACAAAGTCTTAACTTCACTCACTTGATGTTGTGCAGTCCATGCAAGGATCTGCCTATTGAAATTAACTGATAAAGCATACTAAACAAAAATAAAACATAAATAAATTATGGTAGAGGCACTACATGCAAAAAATAGAATCACCAAGCTAACAAGAAAATGGTTAAAAAAACCCTCAAATAGTATGATAAGAAGAGCTGAACCCTATCCCGGCCACCTTTTCACAGGGGGAAAAATCAGTAGCATAGCATACATGTCCACTTCATTACACAACATTGCAACCATTTTGGATCCTGAAATGGGTTAGTGCCCCACCTGGGGTTGTTCAACGCTGCTAGGAGAGGCTCCAGTTTCCATAACCATGGATAGGACTGAGTAGGTCTGAGGAGATTAGAATTCTCCACACATGTATGATTCTCTGAAGTCTTGTGTTGATTCTTTTCTTTTGGCTTTTTGCTTTAGTAAAATTGTGTAGGCCTTATAATTAATGTTACTATTTATTAAATATGTTACTTACCCCATGTAGTTTGTAGTGGTGACTAAGTTTTTCATCTCATGTTTTCATGAAGGACAAAGTTTCTGATAAAATGGTGACCAACGCTAGACCAATATCAAAAATGGCCATGAAAAAAAATCTCATGTTACCCATGTCACATAATCTAAATGTCCAGTTATATGCTCACAGCGTGTAAAAATACATACAGTACATTTTGCTAAAATATTGCTTAATAATTTTGAAAAAAAAAGTTAACAAAACCTTTAACACAGAGTTTCCCCCCCTTTTTCACTGTGCAAGAGTCCTGTCTTCGGTTCAAAAACATGACACAGTGTGGAGTTTGCAAATTCTTGGCATCTCTGAATGGGCCCTCCACCCATGTGTGATATTGTAACTAGTGACACTGTACTGCCCCAGGAATCACTTGGGAGAGGCTGAAATATGAGGATTAGAAAATTCAAATGATGCCACCACAAACCTTGCTGAGTACAAAACAATAAATGGACAAAAAACGAGTTGCAAGACAACCTAGCTAAGAAGTGGCAGCACATGATTAATTCAAGGCAAACTCGGTAAGAATCTGACAGGAGGACAGGACTCTTCCATCCAACCATTATTGTCCACTTCAGCTGGGCAAGGGAAATAAGAGTTCTTTACTTTATGCTGATAGCATTGTACCAAAATGTTTTTGTGAAAGCTCCTTAATCAAGTGATTTAGTGGCACTGACCTTTTGACCACCTTTAGGTTCTGCTTCTATCAGGTGTTTCAGGAATTCTCAACCTTTACTTCACCCAGGTCCCCCAGTGAATAACGAGAAAATGAAAGGACCCTCAGAGTCCATGATATTTACACTCTTATACTTGCACTGTGGTCTTGACAGAGATACTTGCTTTCGAACCTATATTTATTAACAAAATCATATTTATTGCTAGTGCTATTGCATGGAAGGTGTTTGTTTTTGGTTCGTCTTACACATAATACAAAATTAAGAAGCTATTTCAAAAACAGCCCGTGTGTTTTTATTAAACAAAAGTTAGTTTTACTAGGACATGGAATTATTAATCGTAAAATGAGTTGACAATTTTTTAGGAAAAAATAATAGGTAAATAGGAAAATGCAAAATTTGTCACGCCAGATCATTTTGGTAACAAATCTGTTAATTTGGCTTAAGTACTCCTTTTAAAAATTATGAATAAAATAATTATGTATTTCAAAAAATAAAAAGTAATTTTTAAAATACACAATTAATCGTTGCAGATTTTTTTATAATTCGATTGCAGAAGCTACTTTTTAATCCTCTGGATTCTGCAATGGAGCATTTCCATTATTGATAGCCACACTAAACATCAATGCAAAAGCTTTTTTTCCTCCACATACAATAATCAAGTCAGCAGAAAAGACAAATGCATTGTGCAGGATGGAAGAGGTGGGTGCAACCAGCTAAGCTGTGGAAAGGTGCCCAGCTTTAAAAAGTAAGGCCACTGGGTGAAATTAGAGTTCCCATCTCCTTTGTCAGACTGTCACGTCTTTGCCATCATACTGACACTCTATTCCTTTATGGCAGTGTGGCATGTCTCCTTTTCATTTTATCTAGTTGGGTCATCACAAGTATGAAATTTGCATCCTAACTACAAACTACTAAGCTGTGGTCCACGTGCTGCAAATATTAATTTGAGCAAACACTGGAGATACATTTTAATAGCAGGTGTAAATGTACAGACTAGATACGGTCAATGGTAGACTTCTTAGATGTAAAACCAGACTTTTCCGGTCGCTGGCAGATGAGCAAGTGATCACGGATCCTATTGAGGACGACCCTAGCAAGGACCTTACCCGGCACTGAGAGCAGTGTTATCACCCTGTACTTGTTGCAATCCAGGCGATCACCCTTCCCTTTCCAGATAGGGACAAGAAGTCCCATTTTCCAGTCAGCTGGGATGACACCCTCCCAAATGGAAGCAAAGATTGTTTGAAATGCCAGAAACACAGCTTTACCATCAGCTTGGAGAAGTTCACCCCGGATATCACAGATCCCTGCAGCCTTTCAACCGAGCTGGTTCACCACCTGTGCAATCTCAGTGAGATTGGGTGGTTCACAACTAATTGGAGGATCAGCCTCAAGAATCGTGGACCCAGAGATATCCAACATCCTAGCCGGAGGATCAGCTTTGAACAACTGCTCAAAGTAGCCAGCCCAGCGGGTCACAACTGCAGTGTCATCCGTAAGGACCATTCAATCGTGGAGTCAATGAAGGCTCAGATTGGGGATCTTGAGAGCCTAAGTGTCTGGGCTTGCAAGGTTCAGGCCTTTACTGACCTCTTAGGCACAGCCATCAGCAGTGTGTCTGTGCGGAGAGAACTTTGACCTTGTCTAGAGGTTTACATACCTTGGCAGTGATATTCATGTCTCTGGTGACTCTTCCTATGAAGTCAGTAGACACATTGGGAGAGCATGGGGGTCATGAGGTCGCTGGAAAGGGGTGTGTGGCACTCCTGATATCTCTGCAAAAGGACGAAGGTCCAAGTCATTCGAGTCCTGGTACTTACTGTCTTGGTATATGGTTGGGAGACATGGACGTTATCCAGTGACCTGAAATGAAGATGGGACTCCTTTGGTACTGCGTCTCTCCAGAGACTCCTAGGGTACCACTCATTTGACTTTATGTCAAATGAATGGTTGCTCATGGACTCCAGAATGAGGCACATTACCTGCATCGTGAGGTAGTGTCAGTTACGGCACTATGGCCGTGTGGCGCAATTCCCTGAGGGTGATCCAGCTTGTAGGATCCTCATTGTTGGGGACCAGAGTGGCTGGAGCAGGCAAAGGGGTCACCCACGTAATACCTGGCTGCGGCAGATAGATGGTCATTTCTGGAGAGTGGGACTAATTGTCTGCCTGGGGTTGTTGCTAAATGGGATCCCGAGTGGTTTCATCGTGTGGTGGGTGCAGCAACGCATTGTACCAGTGCATGCTCCCCAACTTGACCTGATTTGGTGTAAAATGTATTCGGGCTCAATCATATACAGATAAAACCTCTGAAACAGATGTCAAATGGAGTCTTTGAGAAAACAGATTGTCCTTGTATTTAACATTCTGGATATTTATGCAGCTCTCCGCTTTAAGAAGATCAGTTTGACACCCTTACTGTAGCATAATTTGTAGTGACCTAAGTACTTTGCTGCAATTATGTAATTATTTTCAGTCATGTTGTAGGTCCCCCTAGACATATACCAAGGCCCCTACTGTTTTGACCAAGTCACACAGATAGTGTAGCTTTATCTCATCACATTCATCAATCAACATATGCTAGGGGCATCTTTGGCATACATTCAAATTCAAGCATTTTATAGGTTTCTGTTTTTTTGTTTTTGAGCAAGAGAAAATTGGTAAATTAAATCAAGTTGAATCATGGACCTGCTGTCAACCATGACTTAATCATCAAAATAGGGCCTTTCCACTTGCTGATAGTATGCGCTGGTAGACACACACCGAGCCATGCAGCTAACAGTTCTTAACAGAACAAGGCTGTAACAAGAGAACATCCAGACAGAGACAGTAACAAGGTCAGGGTTCTACCATTGGGAAGCTATAAGAAGTTTGGCTACTACTGTAGCTATTGAAATAATGTGCTGGAGAAAGAGTAGAGAAAACTAAAAGCAGTAGAGTAATAAGAGAGCAAGGAAGATAGATAAAATGGAGGAGAGTGCAAAAGCAATTGAGACCCAAAGAACAGCAACAGAAGAACATTCCCAGAATTCTGAATATACTGTATACACATTTTTAGTTTTAATGATCAACAATGAACAAAATTTCCAGCTTATGTCACAGTTTCCCAACTGGATTTGGACTCATGATTTGACCTGACAATTCCTAAATATTGACCTTACTTGTTTTAAACCCCAATACTGAAATTCTTCCAGACTATAGCATGTTTTCTTCCATGAGTCCACTTTGTCACATCCACTTTTTCCTGGTGTTTTCATTATTATCTACACTTCAATACAGATGTTAATTCCAAAAGTATGTTGCCCTTGAAACAATTTACATAAGGCAAGATGTTCTTGGAAATATGCTACACTTGCATCAAATAAAGTGATTGTATTAAGGTCCAATGAGACCATTTTGATCTCAAACAATCAAATTTTCTTCCACTGCATTTAAGACACTCTTGGCCTGCTCTCAGACAGATTTGTTACATGTTTCACCTGTGTCTTACATTTTTCATGTCTCAAATAAAGCTCAAATCTGTTAAACATCTAGTCAGTGGCTGCTGAATACACCATTTCTCCAAGCTCAGTCATGTGAAGACTCCATAACATGTAGTTGCTATAAGCCTCTTGGATGGCCTCCTTAACTAGTGTCCCTCTTTGCCCCAATCCAGTGTTGGAGGCTGCCCAATTATACACAGATTTACACTGGACTTTTCCTTGAACTTTAATAACAGACTGTGGACTTACCAAATATATCCTAAGTGTAATTAACCTGTACAGATGACAAAGACACTACTGCACACAAATGATTCATTTCAAAGAATTGGTGACACTGAGACACTTAGATGCATCAGAGACAGTGTTGTGTCACTGCAAAGAGATGAGAACTTACAAAGTCAGTCTGTTTTTGGTTTTTCCTCCCATAACTGTATTAGATCAGACTGAAAAGAACTTTTTCATATTTACGTTAGTTTTTTTTTGCTCTGATGTCTTCATATATATTGAATAATAATTCTATACTGTAAAACAAACAAAATAAACATTTTGATTATTTGCTAAAACACAATAAAATGTCCTCAGGGTGAGGCATTTTTCATTTTTTAAAAACTCACTGTACACACTACCTGCTACCAAGATGTTTTGGAAACCAACTCTAAACTACCTTGTATCTAACAACATGTCTAGCAAAAAGTTTGTTCCAAATATATGCTATGACACAGGTATATTGAAAGCTATTTTTTCTGCGATTCTAAATATATATACTCATCAATAATTGGTGTGACATATGACTGAGGCTCATTTCCAGCCAGGAGGCCGTCATAAAGGAAGGACCAGGGGAGCAGATGTGCATAGCGCACTGCACCCAGCCCTGCCGGAGAGCTAGATGGCATCTCCCTAAGTTGCAGGGAGACCTCAGATTCTTGCAGGGTCCATGGGAGTTGGAGTTTGGCACAGCCCTGCTGGGCTCTGTGGGGGCTGCAATGTCCTACTTCCACCACACCTGGGAGTACATTCAGATAATGCTGATGGGCCACCTGAAGTGCTCCCAGGTGCAACATAAAAGGGGCTGTCTCACTTTACTAGTCGGGAGGAATGGAGACTAAGCTTGCTGGAGGGGTAGTGGAGGCAGAAGCGACAAAGACGAAGAGGAAAAAAGTGCCTTTGTTGTGCTTCAGTGTGCTTGGTGCTTGTGCACTGTGCTGTGCAGCTGAAGAATGAAGGAAAGGGCTTCTCAAAGTGAAAAAATAAAACGTGTGCTGCTGGACTTGTGCCCAGTGTCTGTAACAGGTTTGGGGAGCTGGTTTGCCCCCTGGTGGCCACATTAATTTTCTTGGCACTGTTCAGTATAAGCATTAAACGTAATGCAACATAACATTCTCAGATCTACTTAAACCAGTTCAACACAAGGATTTCATATATGAAATTGTAAATCATTCATACAGTATTAAATTGCTGCCATTTTCAAAACATGATGAAATGGAAAGAGGGTCAGGGTGTAAATAGCCTCTTGAAAAAGTCTACCTGGGAATTAGAAATATTTAAGTGGCTGACAATCTCCAACTGCTGCACAGTCAGCTGTGAACACATCTCTGATCACTCAAATGGACAAATAGCAGCACAATGAGCAATAACAGAACTTCAGAAGCATAGCACCCCTTTATTTGTTAATAAAGTGAATCAAGTTGCACATTACGGTTTCTAATTTGCAAAGGATAATTTGTTACAACAAAACATATGATGTGGCTTTATTTGAAATTGCCACCTCTTATAAAGAATAAAAGGAAATGTTATTTTAATGTGAAATATAAAATTATAATTTGTTTTGGTTGACCAAAATACTTAGCATTATTCCATTTTCTGAATATCTCCCTAGCAGTGCTGGTAGGCAATGAAGCCTAACCCACAACATTACTAGAACTAACTAACTTTTAAATTAACATTTTAAACTGAATAAGAGGCTCACACAACTCTCAGTGCAGACCCATCAAAATGAAATGCCTAAGTGACTTCAGCCCCATCTGCAACTATAGCCATATCGTGTGTGTGTGTGTGTGTGCAACAAAGTATGATACACACCAATATATATATATATATATATATATATATATACACAGTATATAAAAGGATTTTAAGATTTACTATGTGGCAACTCTGAAAGCACTAGGTATTACTTGCACTTCAAAAATTTGTTGAGAGAAATTTCAAATATATTGTACTTTTATTGAAATAATTAACCAATCTGTAAAAAAGTGACAATTTTTGTTCTTCAAAAAAAGAACACTGATCACTTTAAAAAATATGCAACACTTTAAAAAGTGAATATACATGATCACAATAAAAGTGTCCTACAGCCAGTAATTATTTCATGTATTAAAACTTCTCTGCACCAAAACAAAAAACATTCCTTTAAAATGTAGAGAATTTAAAAACAACATTTGATTAGTTCTCTGCTATACAGGTGTAAAGTACACATAGACAAAAACTGCTGCTCTTTGTCTGTCTGAGGCAAATACACCCTTAGTGACACAGTAAATCATTAATTTGGAAAGAACTCCAAAACAAAAATCCTCAGTGCACATTTTATTACTACTACTCGATTAGTAATAGCAAGAATTTGATTTAATAAATCAAAATGATGATATTCTATGCATTTTCACACGTAACTATTAGAAATGATAGGTTTATAACATAATATTTATTAAGTTGGGGATAAAAAACTAAAGTTACATGACTGAATGTCCTAGATCTATGAATATGCATAAAAGTAAAATAATCTAACAAATCCAAAACGGTAGCATGATTATGGTAATCACCACTAGAAATAGCAACAACGTATGAACAGAGAAAATAATCTTTCAGCAAATCTTTAAGGAATGGCACATCCAGTGTGTGGACAGGCAATTGAAGGCAGCTGAATGTTAAAAGGTGTGTATGCTTAAAAAAAAAAATGCATATTTCATTACATGTTCATTCTGAATTAAAACTCAACCAGGACAAATGAGGCGTTTTGCAGTGACCAGAACTATAAAATGCAAATAGTACAGCAGTTCATCATAGAAAAATATTGAGAAAATGACCAGTTTATGATAATAAAAACACACATACACACACAAACACATTAGAATGAACACTATTATTATACATCTTAGTGTACAAAAAATAGCAATTTACATACAGTCTGATAATAAATACTATATACTTTATAAAGACTTTACTGAAAAATGAGTTTAAAACATTCTGCTGATAATATACTAAAATTCATCAACAATAAGGTTTCATGGATTTACACGTGTGCAAGTTAATTGCATCTTGTGCTACTGCAGAAGCCAAATGGTTCTACTATTACCTATGTCTGTTTTGTGCGAAGACTGGTTGTATTGAACCTGGTTAAAAACATGGGATGGTCAAATTTCTGTAACTTCATTAGATTCTCCATCTCTTTAAAATTCTTATTTTCATGGCCAGGTAACATGCTGAATTCTCTTCTTGGGCTCCAGAGATTTTATTTCACCCTAAAAAAAATAAAATAAAAATTGAATACATGCATTTGTCTTTCAACAAGCTCCTTAGAATCCATAAGCTGCATAGACAACTTGCATTCAACTTTATATTCATCATCTAAGGCTGTTAAATGTATCCCAGTAATTTATAAAGATGCATGTATTAGGGAACAAACTTGGGTGAGTAATCAGAGGAAAGTTAATTAATAAAAATCCTAGGCACATACCTACTTTAATTTGGAAATTACACAAGTTGATACATGTGAACAAAGCCAGGCAGAGTATGTAAGCCATCATGACTCTTGTGCGTGCTGATATTCATGTGAGCAAATTAATCATACAAGACTTGTGTGTTAATTTTTTTTAACATACTATTAGGTAATTCATTTAAAAGGTGCCTGGGAATTGGACAGTTTTTGAACTATGAGTTTTCTCTTTTTTTTTTTTTTAAGAGAATGATTGCTAGGCCCAGGAATCACCAGATGTAGCTATTTGCTTAATCTTTTACAGACACTTTTTCCTTTAGCAAAATGAGCAGCATTCTTCACTAGCAGCAAAGCATAGCTTCTCACAAATTCAATGCTTTCTTTTGTTGATATGAATACAAATGATATTATTTTGCAAATAGCTAAATAATGTAAATGGACAAAATTTATTCCATTTATCTGTGGCTGACCATGTAAAGAAAAAAAATTGTAAATTCAGTGAAAAATGTATAACTAATAGGCAGTGCTCCTGTATTTAAGTACTGCAATCCTACTGGTCTTAATTTTAAACACTTCTATTGTCATCCTCACATTATTT
The DNA here is from genome assembly GCF_016835505.1 of Polypterus senegalus. Taxonomy (NCBI): domain Eukaryota; kingdom Metazoa; phylum Chordata; class Cladistia; order Polypteriformes; family Polypteridae; genus Polypterus; species Polypterus senegalus. The sequence goes on from NC_053155.1 coordinate 65,992,575, forward strand.
AAACTAAAAATATTCAGTCATTCTTCCAACCTCATGTCCTGGAATCAACCTATTAGCTCTTGTCTAGATTCCTGGCTAGAGCTAGAGACCCAAACCATACACAGTATTATACCAAAATCCTACTGGCATATTTATTCATTCTCTACACCTTCCAAGACTGTCTGTCGTTTATGCAAATCTGCGTTTCTATCCCCCTAACAGCTCCTCTCTTCCTTCTGGGATTTTATTTAGAGTTTATCTAATGGTGTGCTCCTACAGATTTTATTTTATTTTCTCCAGCCTTTGAAGTTTTTTTTTTTTGTTTTTTCTGTCCATCCTGGCCATCGGACCTTACTTATTCTATGTTAATTAATGTTGACTTATGTTTATTTTTTATTGTGTCTTCTATTTTTCTATTCATTTTGTAAAGCACTTTGAGCTAATTTTTTTGTATGAATATGTGCTATATAAATAAATATTGATTGATTTCTGGAGAGAAACTTAAATTACCAATTCAAAATAAAGAAAATTTAAATACAAGTTTAAAAGAAGTGTTTGTTTTACCTTCATAGACCCAATGAAGTGCTGTTAACCTATATATATATATATATATATATATATATATATATATATATATATATATATATATATATATGGTTTTGATCCACTTTTAGTCTGCTGAAAAAAACGGGTCTAGACCGATCTGTTATGTCAAACTTTAAGCTTATTTCCAAAATACCTTTTTTGTCCAAACTCTTGGAAAAAATCATCTACACCCAATTGAAGTCCTTACTGGATGAATATGCAATTCTGGAAGTGTTCAAGTCTGGGTTTAAACCTCACCAAAGCGCTATGTCCACTCTGTTAAGTGTTTTTAATATTCTTTTAATAGTGGACTCTGTTGACTGTGTACTACTTATGCTTCTGGATTCAATAGCTTCCTTTGACACTATAGACCAGGAGATCCGCATCTCCAGGCTGGAGCAGTGGGTGGGCATCAAAGGTTCTGCTCTCCAATGGTTTAGACCTATCTCTCAGATAGGTTTTGTATCAGCATTGATGATTTTACCTCCACCTCCATTGCCCTCCCCTGGGGGGTACCACAGGGCTCCATCTTGGGACCTCTTCTGTTCTCCTTGTACCTCCTGCTTCTCTGCGCCATTTTCTGGAAACACAGTATTTCCTTTCATCTTTATGTGGACATCTGTCTGGTTTATTTCCATCTGACGTGCCCTGGTCCATGCTCTGTCCAGCCCCTGCTTGATTGCCTTATTGACATGAGTTGGCTGGCATTAAATTTTCAAAATTTTAATGAGAACAAGACAGAAGTCATTCTATTTAGACCCAATGGCACCAGCAGGACCCCCTGCATCGACCTGCACTGTGGCTCAATATGAGAAATCCATGATCACAAATTTAGGTGTGAAAATGGATTCTACTTTAAAACTTGATAGCCATGTGAACGCAGTGGCAAAATCTTGATTTTTCCAGTTGAGGTGGCTGTCAAAAATCAAGCCTGTTTTGTCTAAACGCAACCTTGAAACAGTGATACAAGCTTTTATAACCTCTTGTCTAGATTACTACAATGCGGTTCTTTTTGGAATTAGCCAGGTCTCCATTGCTCACCTACAGCTGATGCAAAATGCTGCTGCTCGATTTTTGGCTGGTACACGCAAGCATAAATATGTTACCCCGATTTTGGCTTCCAGTTCATTTTCGAAATCATTTAAGATCCTTGTATTTGTTTTTAAATCCTTTAATGGTTGTGCTCCATTTTATTTGTCAGAACTGCTGCACCCTTATATACCATCTCGCTCTCTTTGGTCAGCAGACCAAATGCTTTTATGTGTTCCTAAGACATGATGCAAACTCAGAGGTGATTGGACTTCTTCAGTTGCAGCTCCAAAACTCTGGAACGATTTGCCATTGCACATTAGGCAGGCTCCTTCACTTGCTGTCTTTAAATCCTATTTAAAAACACACTTTTACTCCACAGCCTTTAACCCAGTATGGTATGTTGACTATCTGTGTACTTTTTATGCGTTTTGTGTGTTTCTGTTTCTTTTACCCTTTGGTTACTGTGTGTCTGATATGTTGGGTTTTAATGTACAGCACTTTGGTCAGCCTTGATGTTGTTTTTAAAGTCCTTTATAAACAAATATGCGTAATTGCTGCCTGGAGTGTGACCATTTAAGTAGATTTGAAATGCCTCTTGTTCCTTTTGCCAGCATGTTTCTCTATATCACTGTTTCTTCAGACCCAATATTTTCTTCTGTTGTGTTTTTTTTCTAGATTATATGGAAACTATTTTGTTCATGAATTAAAACATGTTCTGTTCTCAATCCCACTCAGAGCAATATTAAACTGATTAAACTGGTGGCACGCTTTCTTATAAACTATTCTTTCCAGTGTGTGTGCGGTTTTACTTTAGAGCAAATAGCCAACTACTTAATATATAGTCTCTCCTGTCATCTCTGCCAATTACCGCACATATTTCTTAGTAGTCACAGGCACCTTTATTTGTTCAACCCTAGATAAAAGATGAAACAGCAGCAAAATTCCTTTTGGTAAGAAGGGAAAAGCTATAAAAGTGTTGTACTGCACTACCCCCAACTTCAGGAAAAAACACTAAAAATAAAACTATGCTTGTATACCAATGAAACAATCATGCTTCATCAAAAAGAAAGAGTAACATCTGCAAATCAAAAAACTGGATAACTGGATTTGATTGTAATTTGGTAACATTTTAGAAAAAGAAAATTAGCCAGCCTATGTTTTATTATTTATGAATAATTCTCTGTAATAATGTTGTGGACTAGTGGGAAAATTATAGGCACCACATCCTTTTTTTGACTCCGCACTGAAAAGGAAAAATCAGGTTTGAAGTTAATATGAAAGAATTTCACAAGCAGAAGAGCATCACTGAAGTGCTACTAACTGCGTAGAGAAATGCGGCTGCAAGCAAATCAACGAGGGCAAGTGACAACAACTTGGCATTCTGTATGGAAAATGAGATGTGAAGTGGCTGTAGGAAAGTAAGGCAAAGCTCAAAGACGAAGTGCTTAGTAAGTGTCCTCCTTTGCTACACACAGTACTCCTTCTTATTCCTCAGAATGTGGTATAAGATACATAAATTGATACTCAAACTGGACAGGACTGTCATGTACTTATATACATACACTTCAAAGAATGGGTTTGGGGGAAGTGGGTCTTGGTGGTGACAGACTGCATTGTGCTTCTATGCTTTGCTTCACAAAGTTCAACTTCAAGTCCTGAGTACAACACAAACCACATGCCTTGGTCACTTTAAACACTTGCACAGGTCAGTTACAGGGTTCACTAATGGGCAGAAAAATGAGGAGATGGTCATTTTTTTTGTAGTTCACTATATTAACGCAAGGAACTTTATTTTGCCTTCATGACCTAATCAGACAGCTGATGAACTGTTTGCTGCCCTCCAGAGCAAAATGGGATGCATACACAAGCTACTAGTGTGTTCATTTTGTTCACTCAAGTCTTTTGTTAATGCTGACACAAATGATATGTGCAAATGCGTGAATGACTGATTTTGCGTTAGTTAGAGGTTACTTTTACTGTACTGTACATAAGAATGTGAACCGTCAAGATAGGAAAACATGATATGAGCAAAAAAAAAAAAAAAATTTGAGCAATGAGACTTGTGATATGAACATAACTTGGGAAAAACAAAAATTCATCTACAGCAGAAAAGTTTTACTCATAGGCAAAATGAATGTAACACGTTCAACAGTAATAGACTCCAGTGAACTATTATCCTCTGTATTAAAAAAAAAAAAAAAAGAAATGAAAAGTATACAGAAAAGTACTTCACTACTTACAGCTCTTCTGACACACAGCTAGTAAATAAATCGGTAATAATGATTTGAAAAATTAATAAATAAAATTGCTAGAAGAAACAATAATGTCAGAAGAGTCAAGATCTAGCTTAGTTAAATCAGCAACCTGTTAATATAACCAAAATGTGATTCCAACTTTGCATCATTTGGATTATTTGCAATCTCTTATCTGTTATGAAAATGTTATGTATCTCTACTATTTATATTTTAAGCAAGGGATGCATTTCAAAACTATATTGTAATTATACTTCATAAACCCACTTAATCATCGTCATGTTGTTTGTGCAGTCTCTTTCCTTTAGTTATTTATTATGTATGTGCTACTAATATAGCAGTTGCCCTACTAAATACAGTACATTTAACAAATTTGGGCAAGCTACTTTGAATAATAAGGACCATAATATATAAATGCTACAAATGGAACAATAAAAATCATTACAATGCAACATTTCCTATATTGTTTCTTTTCCCATTAGTAAAACAGGTAAAGATAATGCTATAATTAACAGTAAAAATAAGTATGGAAAACTATGTTGTCTGGCCTCAAGGAGCCAAAAGAATAGCTGGTTAAAAGAAAACTGATTAACTGAATTCAATGTGTTTGAGCAATCTCAAGTCACTTTTTCTTAGTTTATGATGTGCATTACACATTTTATTTGTACAGCCCTGATTTTTCTTTGGTTTCATCACTTTGCACTCAGTGAACCCAGTATTTATGAAGGACTGTGTTTTCAAGTGTTGCATTCATTCAAAGGCTGCAGTTTACACATGAATCATTTAATAAATTGTGGATTAAAAGCATTTTAGGCTTTATAGATGCACACTAAAAAAATAAAGCTAATAATAAAATTAACAACACAGTACATACAATACAAATGTACACGTAATACCCAGAATTAAACTACATTTGAATAGAAAACCATTTGCTTTGCACCCTCCACCTCCATAACTTATCGTTTATGGGGGAGGAGCAAAAGCTTTAAATTTGTCAAAAATTGCGATCTTCGGTTTCAAAGGAGGGTTCCCTGACACTGAAAACTTCGATATCTTGATGATGGATATGTCTGTGTGTCAGTTTCTTGAGGACGTCTAAAGCTAAAACGGCTGGATGGAAAAATATCAAACTTAAGCCTGGTTACTTTTTGAGTCAGATCATGCATAAGAAAGAGGCACTCAAATACCACAATTCTACAATTAATTATGAATACTTATCATCAATTGCTATCATGATGACCTATTTTATGATCAGAAAGATCAGCATTATAGTAGTAAATAATTACTGAAATGTTATAGAATAGTTCAGGTAACCTGTTTCCTAAGGAACAAAACCTAATGATGGTCTCATCCGATTTTTTTTTTTTTTAATCAGAATATTTAAACCTATATTTCTGGCTAATTTGACTGCATTAATGAGCATACAAAAAAAATAAAATAAACCAAGATCTTTGAGTCGCAAGTCCTTCATCCATTGGATACCACTTTGTATGTCTGTCATTGCCCTCCTTATAATGAAATCCATGACAAGGAGGAACAGAAACGGGGAAATAATGTAGCCTTGCTGTACACCGGTTTCGAATGGCAAAGTCATAGGTAAAATCACATACTCACATACATACATACTCACATACACACATACATACATAAAAAATGTCCAAATTGTGCCCAATTAGCCATTTTCCCTCCCTGGTGTCATGTGATTCGTTAGTGTTACAAGGTCTCAGGTGTGAATGGGGAGCAGGTGTGTTAAATTTGGTGTTATCGCTCTCACACTCTCTCATACTGGTCACTGGAAGTTCACATGATAATGACCCCAAACACACCTCCAAGAAGACCACTGCCTTGCTAAAGAAACTGAGGGTTAAGGTGCTGGACTGGGCAAGTATGTCTCCAGACCTAAATCCTATTGAGCATCTGTGGGGCATCCTCAAATGGAAGGTGGAGGAGTGCCATGCATGCATACAGTATATACATACATACAGTATATACACATATACATACACACACACACAACCCAACTCATTTTTATTTTTTTAATGTTTGTACAGTTTGTACTTTTAGATTTTTTTAAAGTAATGTCCAGTAAAATTAATTATAATGTTATTTAGTGAGTTTATTACAATGACATTAAATACTAAGAATATCTCAAATTAAATAAAAGCAAATTCTCTTTCTGGAAATCATTTTTTGTCTGGTTCAATTTTGAAATAGTGTGTAGAGTTTCTATAACATCTTGACAGAGTACTGGTGCTCTGTAAGCACAGTTGTATTATCTTTATTAACATACTGTATATATTTATATAGATGAACATTCTGATATCGTGATATACTGTACTGGGTAAATACTGTGATGCAGAATTTTGTCAATATCACCCAGTACTTCTCACAGCTATAAATAACTGAACACAGGTAACGACAGCACAGGTAATTTTCTAATTTTGGATCGATACACAAGTAACAAGAAAACAAATGTGATCGCTCATGTAATACATATTGAAAACAGCACAACAAAAGTTGTTATACAGTAATTCTCAAATAATGGAGAATGTAAAACCGACAAGTCTGATTTCACACTGGAAATTTTAAAATTGGGACAAATGTAAAAAAGGAGGGAAATTAAAGCACCAGGGGCCTCATTTATAAAACTTTGCATGGATTCAGCTAACAGTGTCATTCTCTGACAACCACATTTTTAAGGCTATTTTTGCAGCAATATGCTTTAAGTTTTTTGTTTAAATGGAAATAATCTGAATTATCTTGGAATTCAAAAAATTCAACAGTATAGACATAACAGTTGTTATTTTTAGTGCTGATGCCAAGCAGTATGTTTCAGTGACTTAAGAGAAAATGTCATAGAATAAAATAAATCAGTTAGTTCATGATGATATTATTCTCTATAAATCCTATGCTGAAATCCCACCAAGATAATAAAACACCCATTTATTATTACACTGAGGGATCCCCATCTCTACTACACATTAAAGTTAAACTCTGCATAATATTTTGATAATTGTGAATGCCAACACTAGTCTACTTAAATGACAGTTGGGTAACTACTTTAATGAATATACCAGTAAGCTACTAGTGCTGCTAGTATTCATATATTTTATATGTTATCACATAAAAGGGCTTGAAACGGAGAAACTTTAATAAAAAGCCACTGAACAGAAATTCTATTTTGCCATGATACATGTTACTGGTATTAGTACCAAATACAAAAATTCTGGTATTGTGATATCCTCTGAACCCCAACTCTTTATTTGCTCACATTATTTGTTTTATGCTTGCGTGTGTATTTTATTTATATATAACAATGCAAGCAATTATACAAGCCAATTTGGAATTAGCACTTAAAATACTCTGGTTTTCAATCTGTAACATAAAAAAGAAAACCAAAGCTGGACTTTAATATCTTCATAATATAGGATGAGATGATGATGGAAACAACAATATAGGCAAAGCAGCACACTGAAAAATTTTAACTTCCATATACCACCATACTTTCATTAGAAGATCACTATGCTTTTCATTTTCAAATAAGCAGGGGTAACTTGTTTATAGCAAGAAGGAAAAAAAAAAACTCTCATGCAAGGAAACTTAAGTGGTAATTTTAAACATGAATGTCTGTTTATGAAAGGCATCAAGTAAAAATTCTTTCTTTTAAAGCATGCACAATCAGTTCCTACATCCTTATAGTCAAGAGTTCATTCCCTTTAGTGAAATACTATGTGATATACAAAGATCTACCAAGTTAAGTACTCCGATTAAAAAGAAGGGAAATTTACCACTTGAGTTAGTGTGGCAGTGTCAAAGTGCCCTCAGCAAAAGTTTAAATAAAATCATACTTACGGCAACATCAGATTCACCATCTTTGGGAGCAGCTCGTTTTAATTTCACACAGCCAGTTCCTACTGTGGCTGGGGGAGACTTGCAGTTACCAGATAAGTTCTGATTATTAGGGACCACATTTTTGTCCAATTCTCCATCCCTGTGGATTGTTGAATTGCTTTGTACACTTGGAGAAGAACAACTTAATGGGCTAGACAACCTACGAATGGTGTTGGTTAGGTTTCCTGAAGGTGGAGGCTTTAAACGATTTGATTCTCCAAGCTCAGTTTTCTTAATTTTTATTGTGGTACTTGTGGAGCTGCCATCAAATACAATCAGAGGCCTCTTTCTTGATCCATCAGCAACACAACTAGAGAAAAAAAGGAAAAACAAAATAGGTATGGCAACACAGAAAACAGTATTTTAGTCCCTATTGACATTAACATTAGGTTAGCATGTTGCCTTACATTGGATTAAACAGTGAACAGTCTGCATTTTTTTAAACATAAAAAAAGTTAAGTTAAATGGTATGAAGTAAGGTTTCAAAGAATTCTGGGAGGATGCCTCTACAAGTGCAAACTGAAGGGTATGTTTAAATATAACAAAGTAAAGCTCTCCAACAACCATGTTTTATCTGCTTTCAAATAAAAGTTGCATAAATAAGTAATTAAAACAGTTCTTATAGTCCAACCTTCATATCCCCCTACTATGCCAATGTCTGGGTTATACATTAGCAACATGCCCTCTTTGTAAAATACACAAAGTAATAGGCAAAAACTATCCCCTGCCATAATCAATCAAGTAACCCGCAAACCGCAAAACAAACCTACAGCTTCTGTGGATTATTATTTCAGTTAGTTAAAACCAAATATAAAATCTCTGGGAATGTCCTTATGTTTTTCACACACACTGAGTAATCAGCACACAGCATACAGTTTCAACATGGCGAACACAGAGTGGAAAGAACAAGCTGTGAGTGACAAGCATTGGATGGCAGCACATTTACACCATTTTCAAAGACACAGGATCTGTACGTGATTAAGTATAAGTGACAATATTACACATGAAAAATTGAGTACTCCAGCTATGAATAGGTACAGTCACAATGGTCTGGTGGCAGAAGCACATTCATATCAGATATTGCATGAAATATTGTCACTGTATCACTTGGTACACACTTGTGCAGAACACAACCACTGATGAAAAATAATTGGAGAAACAAAAAAGGAAAGTTATGCAGCCAGTTGGTGAATGGTGTTGCACTTGTGATAAATGTGAAAACTCCACCAGCAATGGCTACTGTAAGCAGATAAGCCAACAGGAAACATATCCAACCTCAGTAAAAAATAACACCAAATTTCTGTGACAAATTGTATTACTTTTAGTTTCCTTTTATTGTTGCAAACATGCCTCAGAAATGCAGAAGTCATGTTTCCTTAAATCAAAACATTTTGCTTCTTCAAAATGGGCATATTCAGTAAGATTTAAGGCTTTTGTTTTCACGTTTGGACAGGTGTCCCTTAATGCCAGTTTAAACTGAAAGAGTAAATGAAAAGAAACATTTAAAATGTGAAAAAAAGAACACAGACACTGAATGGTGGACTTCAGGGTTTTTCCAAACTTTACACATTTTAACATTTCCTTTTGTTTGCTATTTTTAGATAATGGATTTTTCTTTGAAACTCTGCCTGTAAGGCCAACATTCCAAAGCCATCTTTTCACTGTTGCAGATGACATTAATGTTAACTGTGTATTCTTTAATAAAGCAGTCAACTGAGGACCTTAAGGCATCTGTTCCTCAAATTACAGACTCTAATATACTAGCCTATTGTGCAGTTGTGCATCTGAGGCCTCCAATTCTTTTTCTGTCTTGGTTAGATCCAGCTTGCCATATAACTTTGTATAAAATCTTTAGTTTTTGGTAATCTGCCATGTAGAATAGCCTTCATTTCACAAATCAGCTTTTTTCAAGAAAACTGTTTTTTTGCCACTTCAAAACTTAACTTTAGGAATGCGAGTACCATGAAACCTATGGAAAGACAATTTACTTGCTTTACTAGACAGAATACAAGTAGAAACGCATTGTACTGAAATTCATTGGACTATATAATTTTGTTATAATGATTATGGGGAAAATATGTATACTATTGTGACTGGGGTTGCCGCTGATTCACCATCTCTAATGGCAGCGGCGCCAGGACAGATGCTCTCCTGCATCTGGTAAACACTAAACCAAGAGCAAAGTAATTGGTTGTCCTCTGCAGTTTCAGGCTTACCATGTAACAAGCTTGACACACAATGTTTAGAACCAGGCTTTGACCTGCCTTTCCTCACACTTTCCTGGTGTGCCATAGCAGTGATTCCGAGCCACTGGTGTTCTTCTAATCTAAAGATGAGAGCTAAAGTATGATGACTGCATGTGTCACAGCTCCTATCTTGACTACTGAAGTAACAGCTCCTAATTTAAATAAAGTCTTGAGACGGTACCCGTCTTTTCTATATAGTAATAAGAACCTGTACTTTCCTTGGAAACCTGGACTCACCTTCCTGTCTCTCGTGCAACTCTGTGCCCCAAGCTTGAAAATACCTGCATAAAAAAATAGCGCTTCTTAAACTACAAAAAATATTTTATTTGTAAATGAGACATTTTTTTTTGTAATTAAAATACAGTTATGAATATAGAACAGCACTGACTCAGAATTCGGCTATAAATATGACATTACGCCTACTCTTTCACTGAAACTGCCTAAGATCAGAAAATTTGCAACAGACTGTCGCCTTCTTTTGGACTAACAAGAAAGATACAGCCTGGTGCAGGGTTCCTGGGACTCTTGGGGGGTGGAGCAGGGGTGGGGTTGGGGGTTTGGGGTGAAGAATAGGTGCGGCATTAAGTATTTTTTTTTTACATCATCTTATTATATATGGCAGCCATTTAATTTAAAGGGGTTTTGCAGTCATATGTGAATATGTCAAAATATCAGTAAATATTAGATTTTAACATTATCAAAATTGTTTCAATACTCGTTTTCATGTTAATGATTCTACAGGCTACGTTATGAATGTATGTATTTCTAAATTGCAGAACCATTAATAAGCATGCACCTGTTTAATTTGAAGCAGGGATGTGATGCTTGTTTTTTTTTTCTCTCTACAGGTCAAAATATTGTTTTGCAATCAGATAAACCTTTTAATGCATTAAGATAGGGGTCTACAATAATTTTACCTGTGGGTCAGTTTAATTCTACACTGTTTTCTCAGGGGCAACACTAGGGGTCCATCACTCCTTTGATTTTTAAACCCTCAAAGGGCTTTGATGTAAGACATTACTTTCTTTAATTTTATTGCATGCATATTTTTCTTTAACATTTTATTAAACTTATTAAAAATCTAATTAATTCCATAAAAGCAAGTCAACTTTAATAAAACTAGGTTTAAACAAACCAAACCCCACCCATGAGAAAAAGAGAGCTGGGCTAGCAGAGTAAAACTTTAATAATAGTAAACATATGAAAATAAATAAATGAATCAAAAGAAATAGAATAAAAAAAAGAGGGGAGAGGATCTGCTTCCTCAATTTAAATGCTTATTCTAAAATGTTATTGATCATATCCTTCAAAGTCTGGAAAACATTTTGTACAGATTCTCTAAGTGAGAATTAGATTTTTTCCAATTTTAGATAATATATAGCATCAGTTACCCACTGACTTAAAGCATTCTTTCAGTTGAGCAAGATACGTCTATATGCCAATAGTGAAGAAAAGGCAATTACAGTTTTTGCTTCTCCACTTTAAGCCCATCTGGAAGTACACCAAACACAGCTGTTTAGTGGATTAGGAGGGTTTGAGACACCAAGGCTGTATGAAATGCATTTTAAGATTTTGGTCGAAAACAAAGTTAATTTGGTGAAGGCCCAAAACATACAGCCCAATGAGGCTGGAACTTGACTGCAATGTTAGCAGGATGGATGTTGCCCTGGAAACATTTTGGAAAATTTTAATGAGATAGAGGCGCTCAATATAATATTTTAAGTTGAATTATTGTATGCTTTGCGTACATGGAGCTCAAGTGAATTCTTTGCATTGTTACCTTTCACTCCTTTTCTGAGAGGTTGAGTGAGAGGTCCTTTTCCCACTGTACTTGGGATCTTTGAAAAGGAGGAACTTTAAAATGTTTCTATACATTACAGAAATGCTGTCCGAGTCCTCAAGACTGATCAATACTTTTTCCGGCATAGAGGTTGGTGGGAGGCGAGGGAAATTGGGCAAGTTTTGGTTAGCAAAGTTTCTAATTTGAAGGTAGTGAAAGAAATGGGCTGCTGGAAAGTTACATTTGGAATGTAATTGTTCGTAGGATGCGTTAGTATATCGGCGATGACTTGTACTTATTGGGGTACAAAGCAAGGCATATAAACAAATACTACGCGATTTTATTTCTATTGCAGACCAAGCCTGTGTCTGTTCATCTATCTGTGTCAATGCCCAGGTTTTTACAGCTTGTATAATCGCCGCCCAGTAATAAAACTAAAAGTAAGGTAGAGCTATGCCACCGTCTACCTTAGGTCTTTGTAGGGTCGCCCTTTGGATACATGGATGTTTTGAATTTCAAATAAATAAGGTTATGGTTGAATCCAATTTCTTAAAAAAATATTTATTGATGTATATTGGAATGTTTTGAAATAGAAAAAGCAATTACGAAGAACATTCATCTTGACGATGTTGATTGTTCCAGGTAAAGTGAGATGAGGGGTAGACCATCTATGCAGGTCTTACTTATTTTTTTCCATGCAGACAACAAAATTTTGTTGATAAAGAACTTTATGTTTATTTGTGATATTTACCCCTAGGTATTTAAACTGATCTGCGATGATAAAGGGAAGGTGTCCAGTCTAATATTGTGCGCTTGAGAATTCAGTGGAAAGAGCACACTTTTGCTCAAATTAATTCTGAGACCAGAAATTTTTTTAAATTCTGTTAGTGCTATTAGGACTGCAGGCACAGTATTTTGTGGACCAGATATATACAGTACCATATCATCTGCATATAGATACATTTTCTGTTCCATTTCTTCTCTGATAATCCCCTTTATGTCATAAGCATTTCAGCAGTGAGCTGCCAGTGGCTCAATGGCGATTGCAAAAAGCAGTGGTGACAAGGGACATCCTTGTCTAGTACCACATTCTAGTTTGAAGTAGTCTGAATTAATGTTGTTAATACAAACTGAAGCTTCTGGATTGGTATGCAGTAGTTTGATCCATGCACAAATGTTCTGGCCAAACCCAAATTTCTCCAATATGGTGAAAAGGTAGTTCCATTCAACAATATCAAATGCTTCATGCATCATCTCTAGGGTGTTAGACTTTGTGGGTGAATATATTACATTTAACAGGCATCGAAGTTTGAAAGCCAAGTGTCTGCCTTTAATAAATCCAGTTTGGTCTTGTGATACTACTGAAGGAAGCACTTTCTTAATCTTTCCAGCTAGGACTAGTAGAGTATCTTAACATCATTATTCAAAAGTGAGATTGGTCTGTATGATGCAGACTGTAATAAGTCCTTATTTTGCTTAGGAAAGATGGTAATTATAGCTTGGCTAAAATTTTAAGGTACATTTTTACTGTCTCTAGCTTCTGTAAATATTGCTAATAAAAGGTGAGCTAGCTTAATTGAGAATTTGTTTTATAAAATTTGGCAGGGTAGCCATCAGGGCCTGCTGATTTCCCACTCTGAAGTCAGTTTCTAGCATCTAGTAATTCTCATAGTACTAGAGGTTTATCCAAATTCTCTGCACCGAGATTATCTAATTGTGGAATCTGTAATGCATCCAGAAATGCATTAGGTTGTGTCTTGTCTTCTTTAAACTCAGTAGAATATAAGGACTTATAGCAGTCTCTAAATATGTGCATTATATTTTCATGGTCAATGATTTTTGTCTATGTTGGTAATTGCTGGGATTGCATTGTGAACTTTCTGCTTGTAGATTTGTTAATCTAAAACTTTATTAACTTTCTCTCTGTGTTCATAGTAATGTCTTGTTTTAAAAATGAGTTGTTTGTTTCTTTAGTTGTCAAGAGGTTGAGTTCTGAATGCAAAGCCTGTCTTTTCCTATGAAGTGCTTCATTTGGACACCTGGCATGTTCTTGATCTACTCTTGTAATTTCACTGATTAGCTCTAATACCTTCTTGGTTTCCAATTTATTTTTGTGGGTAAAATATGGGATAATCTGTGCTCATAAGAAAGCCTTCAGAGTTTCATAGAGTATTCCTGCAGAAACCTCTCAGGATGTATTTGTCTCTTTGTAAAGCTAGAATGGAATACTTGGCCAGTCCAGTGTCTGTGAAGCCAGGGCCGTTTGAAGGAATTTGGGGGCCCCAAGCAAAATGGACATGGAGGCCCCCCGCACACAAAGGAACCACAGCATAGCCATACAGTTTAAATTCGCTCACACTTTATATAAATAAAAAAGGTTTACAGTGCAAATACTGCTGTTGCATATACTGTGCATAAATAAAAAAATGTTTAGAGTGCAAATACTGCTGTTGCATATAAAGTGCATAAAATTTGAACATTTTCAACAATTGAACATTTGCAAAAAACACCACTGTACAAATAAACAATCATTAATAGAAGGTAAATTGACATTTAATTAATCTTTAGTCTTTAGCTATGCATTTACTGAATGAGCACTGTGCAGCTGTTCGTCCGACTGTACTGTATTTTATTTTATTTTTCTAAACTGTTTTAATTATTCTTATTCCTTTTTATTATTTTAATTTCTTCTATGTAAAGCACTTTGAATTGCCATTGTGTATGAAATGTGCTATATAAATAAACTTTTTACTGTTAACAAACAGTGAAATTATAATTAAATGTTTACTAATTATTAGTAGTGCTGTGAGTCGACTACCAATGCTTAAAAACATCCCAAGCTAATGTTTGATGCACAGAATTTATTGTGTTGTTTTCCTAAATAGATTATCACAGACGTGGAATAGTTAGTATAGCATGCTATGCCACTTTCATCAAAACCTATTACAAAGCTATAGCTATGTCATGTCATTTATGTATGATACATACAGTAATCCCTCGCTATATCGCGCTTCGACTTTCACGGCTTCACTCTATCGCGGATTTTAAATGTAAGAATATCTAAATACATATGACGGATTTTTCGCTGGTTCGCGGATTTCTGCGGACAATGGGTCTTTTAATTTATGGTACATGCTTCCTCGGTTTGCTTGCCCTGTTGATTTCATACAAGGGACACTATTGGCGGATGGCTTAGAAGCTACCAAATCAGAACATGTATTACATATTAAATAAAACTCCTCAATGCTATAAGATATGCTTCCCGCGCGGAACTTGATTGTTTGCTTGTCTCTGCCTCTCTCTCACCCTCTCTGACATTCTCTGCGCCTGACGGAGGGGCTGCTTGCACAGAAGCTGTTTGCCTAGTGGATACGAAGGCACCTCTAAGAAATGCTGCTTTATCACGGTGCTTCCAAAAACACACTTATTGATTTTTGGATTGTTTGCTTTAATCTCGCTCTCTCTCTCTCTCTCTCTGACCTTCTCTGCGCCTGACGGAGGAGATGTGAGCAGAGAGGCTAAAGGCAAACTTTAAAGCACAAGTATTGATTTTTGATTGTTTGCTTTTCTTTGCGAGCTCTCTCTCTCCCTCTGAAATTCTCTGCTCCTAAAGAGAAGATCTATTTGCATTCTTTTAATTGTGAGAAAAAACTGTCATCTCTGTGTTGTCATGGAGGACAGTTTAAACTTTTGACTAAAATGTGTTATTTCATGTCTAGAGGGCTCTAATAATGTTAACAGTGTGGGAGAGTTTCTAAGGGCTTAAAATATATAAAAATAACCATACAAACATATGGTTTGTACTTCACGGATTTTCATCTATCGCGGGGGGTTCTGGAACGCAAACCCCGATCGAGGAGGATTACTGTAAACATATTTCTGCTAGCCTACCTGCTGCAAAATTGCACCATTTGTACAAGACAAGTAGAGCTATTTTATGTGTGTAATTTATCACTTACCACTGTCTTGTTTTTTCTTATCCTCCTCTTCCTTTCTCTTCTTTCTTTTTTGGCTTCCTGAAGCATAATTCCGCTTCATGACTGCCGAGGAAGTTTTGTATTTTGCCGGCAGCAGAGATCGCGTGGTTGGCTGGCTGCTGTCAGCGAGGGGCCCCCTTGAGGGGGATCCTGATAACAGTGTCATTGCACTTTACTGCATTCACTATCAATGGGGCGCTCACACAGTTTGTCGCTGCATTTTATTCTTAACCAGTCGTTGTCTTGGGGCCCCAGGCCAGCTCGGGGCCCCAAGCAATTGCTTGGTTTGCCTGCCTTGTCGTGACGGGCCTGTGTGCAGCTAAGACTGATCCTTGCTTAATAAGTCTCCTGTAAAAATACTATTTTAGCATTTAGACCTGTGAGGTGAGAGAATACTTTCTCTTTAATTCAGCCCTTTAACATTCCAGCTGACAAAGTTAACTGTTTGGTCATGAAGATATTGCTTTTAAACTTTTATTGTCATTTTGTAGCCTTAACTTAAGATAAGACGGCTTTGAGTTGAAATTAAAGTTTTCCCAGGAGTTAAAGTCAAATATTACACTGGGACGCAAGAGTTAAAAGGATAGATTAGAAATAACCTGGGGCCTCATGTATAATGCCGTGCGTAGAACTCGCACTATAACATGGCGTAAGCACAAAAGCCGAAATGTGCTTACGCACAGAAAAATCCAGATGCAGGAATCTGTGCGTACTCCAACTTCCACGTTCTTCCGCTACATAAATCCCGATCAGCGTGAAAACTATCGCTCGTGCACGCGCATTATGTAACGCCCCAACTCCTCCCAGAATTATGCCTCTTTGAATATGCAAATCAATATAAATCGCCCTTAAGCTCAGCCTTCTGTGAAAAGACAATGGGACAAGCACGGGGGAAAATATAAGAATTTCAGCGAATACCAAGTGGAGGCAAAGGAAAAACATACTATTTGTTCAAATAAGCCGTGGTATAATCAACAAAAGGAAGTTGATCGAGTGACATAGCGTGTTGGAGAAACTTGAAAGCTCACATTCACAAAATCGCACAGTGCCGGAAATAAAAAGAAGTCACATATCAAAGTCGCCGTGAGAAGCCGAGTTGTAAGCCTACTGTCTGATGTCACTGTCATATGAAAGCTTATTAGGGTACAGAGAAAAAAGGCACACGGTGGGGAAAAAGCACGAAATGTCAACTTCAATCTCAACATTTCCACTTTAATCACGTAGTTTATTTTGTCATTAAAGTAGAACATCATAAACTTAATCTTAAAATCGTTTAATTAACCAGTTTCTCAAATCACATCGTAATTAAAGTAGCACGTAAATGCTTTGTTTTGTATTTGATCTTCTATGTGCTCTGTGTGTGTGAATCACTACTTGCTTCTTAAACCGGCTCTCTTCCTTCAACTGGACACAGAGTCCATTACATTCGTGATATTACAGCTCTCTGAATAACTAAAATACTGAGATGTATACGTGATGTCATTTTCATGATGATAGGAGTTAAAGCACGTTATTAAACATGTGTTTCACTTCGATTAAATAATTTATTGCAGCAGTACTCAGGGGCGGCTCATGGCTTGTGGTGACACTGGGCAGAGAAAGAATCGGTGGCTCCTTCGTCCGTCAGTGTCAGTAAGGCAGCATATGCACGGTGGATGGCCAAGTCCATTGCAGACACTGCATAGCCACCTCGTGCTCATGACACAAGCATTTAACGTTTGCCGAAATATGTCGCTGCGTTTTTAGCTATGTTGTTATTTTCTCTTTATGTTTTATATTCAATATATATTGAGTGGCCGTCACTGCAGTCAGTGCTTTTCTTTCCCCAAGTAACCGATCGCCACACAATCAGCTCTGTAATAGAAGTTGAGCCACCTGTAAGCTTAGCGCCGATTCTTCAAAACGTTTAAAAAACATTGAAATATCTTCGTAGTACATGTTTAATTATTCTATCCTTAACGACACGCCCAGTGAAGAATATAGATTATTTAAACGAAGTTAAAGTTTTATCTGTATAATTTAACAAACATATTTTGCTGCATTTCACCTTAAAAATGATATCGTCATCATATGTAAATACATTATAATTATAACTATAGTGCAAGTTTATAGTGGGGTGATTGTACTTATAAGTACAAACAGTTCTACAAGGAGCAATTGATTGAGTACATTTAAAGTTCTTGGGATTAAACTGTTTCTGAACCGCGAGGTCCGTACAGGAAAGGCTTTAAAACGTTTTGCAGTGGCTGAGACAGCGTGTCCTTGAAGCTGTATACCGATAATTCTCTTTCCGATCAGTTGCTGCTGTGATTCACACTCAGATACCGTGATATAAATACTCCGAGTCGTGCAGTGAGAGTAATATGGAAAAAGATGATCCGCTGTGGCAACTCCTAACGGGAGCAGTTGAAAGAAGAGTGAGAGTAACAATGCTAAATCAGTTATGGTATTTGGAATACTATGGCTGTTCCCTGGACCATTATATTGTTAAGAGTTAATTACAATCAGATGCGTTACACTAATAAACAATATGCTGTTAGTTTTGGTGTATTTATAAAGCTGCGTCATGAAAATAATGAGTAACCACACAGGAACAGTAGCACTGCTTTGACGCTGGGTGCCGCCAGTCTGCAAAACCGAGCGGACAACTTGCGTACGACAAGGCATGAGGTACCGTGGAAAAGTGCGTGGCTTTACGCCAAGTGTAGGTTTTATACATCGCGATTTGAACGTGGAAAAGTTCTTACGCAACATTTCTGTGCGTACGCACCATTTATACATGAGGCCCCTGGTCTTTTCTCTCCCCAGTCCCCACACCCCCCATACTTCAAAGTCCCAGTCCTATGACATACCTAGAGACACAGCATGTCCAAAACACCACAAGCTCCCCAGCAGCAGCATACAAGGATTAAAATAGAGATATCTATTTACAATACAGTCCAAATACTATAAGCATAAAATATAATCTTGAACAATCTTAAGTAATCCCCGGGAATGATGTTAAACAGTGGCCCTGGATAAGCATAGTAAGCCTTAATACAATAAACCAAGAGTATGATGTTAAACAGCCTCCTTAAAAAAAACAAACAAAAAAAAAAAACACACATAAATATATGCATATAATTGTAATTAAAACATAAACAAAGAGTGGCCGAGAAGTAAATAGGATATATAATTATGGTACCAGTATCATTGTAAGCGGATCCAACGATCGTCTTTGCCATGCCACGACAGAATGTGACCTACGATTGTATTTCAAAAAAGTCTCAGGATCAGTGTTTTTTAGCTCTTTTTCTGCTTAGTCCATAAAAATAAAAATGTAGAGCTTGCCTTGAATGTCCACTTCAGTTTGGCAGGATACGAGAGGCTGTATTTATGCTTTCTGTAAGCGCTGTTAAATATTGTAAAATGCGGCATGTTTAGCAGCTGTTGAGGATGAAAAAAATCAGGGAAAATACGAATGTGGTTATTTTCAAATATAATCATGTTTCTGTATGAGAAGTAACATTATGTATAATTTAAATTGTAATTTTTCAAAACGTACGATCAGAGTCCTAGGTTTAGAGGTATTTGATCCCCATATGTGGTAAACTGTCTGATTTGAAGTCCTTTCCAATTATTTTAGAGAATAGTTCAGCTACGAATTTCCCTGCGTTTGGACTTTCACGATTCTTAGGGAGACCTTCAATTCTAATATTATTCCTTCTGCACCCATCTTCCAGTGCAGCTAGTCTGTCTCCGAGTGCTTTGCATTCAGAATTTGCAGCAGCTGCTTTTCCATCAGTGGTAGATCCCAGTTGTTCAACTGTTTCAATACGAGTTGTGAATGTCTGCTTAAAGTCCTCCTTGAGTGCTGAGTACTCTAAGTTAATTCTCAAATTTGGATGCATTTTTTTGTATTTGTTCATCATTTTTTCTAGCATACCTTTTAAAGTTACCTCAAAGTGATTATTTAAACGTTTTTCTTGGTTTTTAATATCCTGAAGCAGCTTCTTGTTTGTCTTGTATATGTCCTTTATTTCTCTCCTTATATCATTTGTTTGCTCCTTTATGTCTTGAGTAGTGGCCACTGCAGTGATCATTACCTTCAGCTTGGACAGACCATTTTGGTTTTCTCTGTACTCTGCTTATGAAGTGCTAAGCCCAGTTGAAGTCAATGTTTTCCGGCTCGTGAGGAATAGTTCACACTGCAGAAGGTAAGGCCATTTTCAGTTTCAGTGAATCATCTGGAATCAACAAGCTATCTTGGCCCAATTCACTTGTACAATCGCTTCCAGTTTTGCTCTCGAATGGAGATGACGCCGCAGCGTCAGGTCCCAGGAAATCTGTGCTTTCGCCTATCTGTTCCAGGTCAGTCTCTGAAAGGCCATATATTTGAGCTTGGACCTGATGCCTGCCTAGGCTTGGATGAGGCTTTAGCTGTCTTTTCTGTTTCTTTGAGGCTTTTTTCTGCCAGTCATGTTTACACATGCTTGCATATACTGTAATTAAGCCTCCTCAGGTTGAGTAAATACAGGATACCTCTGGATAATTTACAAAAAGCTTCTGCTAATGGAATTCTGCTTCAGACGTCCATCTCCCGTAACGGATGAGATTAATCATGTATTATTTTTCTGAACAATTGTTTACAAAGGAATACATTAATGTTCTTGACCTGAATGTATGTTTAATGTTAGTTTCAATATTTTTATTTATACGGTTTACAAAAGATCACACTACTTATTCAATTAACATTTAATGACATGAATAACATTTCATTGTGCTAAATGAGTAACAGAATTTGTTTTCATCATTGTAAAATAACTGTTGACCGAATTTAAACTTGCTTAACTTTTTTTTTGTTTGAAGAACTTTACTTCTGCATTTTACAAAAGATTGCACTATTTTGAAGTATTTGCATTCATTGATTGAAATTTCTATTATTTTTTCCATCAATGAGATGAAAAGATTTGAATTTATACAGAATTGCAATTTATTTAAATACATGTTGCCCTTAGTTAGAGTTGGCGGGCAGGGCTCTGTGAGTTGGTGATCGTAGCTCTCTCTCTTACGTGCGGTGTAAAGTCAACGTGGCTCAGAGGTGCATGTGGACTTTTGCACAGACGAAAGCGACTGAGGCTGTGTTTGGTGAGTTGTTGCGTGCCTCGAGAGCGACGCTGGGCTTGGGAGAACGGTTACAGTTGACGTGCGTGGCTCTGTCATGTGTATCCCATGACGCGGTAGGAGGGATAAAGTTGGCGGGCGGGGCTCTGTCTTGCATGCCCTTAGTGAATTTTATATATATATATATATATATATATATATATATATATATATATATATATATATATATATATATATATATATCTCTATATATCACTACCACCAAAAATGTTTTTTGGATAGGAGATAAATGCCTCTATTACTTCAAAAACACAGTCATATATAGTATACTGTATTTGTACACAACATTCCTATTATAAGAAGCTCTATATTACCTGTTTCTCTGTGTATTTGATGCTGGCTGCTTCTCTCTCTTCTTTTCCATCTTCTTTCCCCATCGACTGTTTGGCAGCTCTCGCCGAGGTAAAGGAATGATGTGCTGAAGGTATAAGTTGGTAAGACTGTCCTTGTCTGAACTGCTTCCACTGTCAACTGGAATATTTTTCTAAAGAGAATGTGATATTAGATAATAAATATGTATACATTACGTCCCTAGATAAAATTGCATGTAGAAAAATGTTGTAGACAATAATCAGTTCACCAGGTTTACCATACCAATTTTGTACTTTAAGAAGGAAAGGAATAGGTAACAGCAAAAACACCTGTGATTCATTATTACTATTTAACTTAAGGGAGGTTGGTTTCTGAAGTATAAACAACAAAATGAAAGTAAATATGTAATTGTCAACAATATAACAAATGTGTCACAATTCACACTCATTTTTTCCAGTATATATAATAGACAAAGCAAAAGAAGTGATAAGATTGAATCTTAACATTTAAAGTTCACTAACAAATCTGAATGTGTAACTGCTGAAAGCATTCTCTCTGTATATAAAAAAAATAGGTACAGTGGAACCTCGGTTCACGAACGTCTCTGAACACGTACTAATCGGTTTACGAGCAAAAAGTTTGCCAAACTTTTGCATCTGTTCACGACCACACACTCGGTATACGAACAAGCCAGTTTCCCTTTCAGTTTGTGTGAGCCAATGATTTCCGCACGTGTTCAGTCACTCCCTGTGTGTATTCCATGTGCAGCGAGAGAGAGCGACACACACATGCGCGCAAGAGAACGAGAGAGAGAGAGAGAGAGAGAGAGAGGGCTGGACGCATAAGGCAGAGAAGGCAGTTAAAGAATGCATCGGGCTTGCTTTTGTCTTCACTTCTGTTTACAGCAATCGGTTCGTAATGTGCATTGTTGCAATGTTACTTTTCTTGGTGGTTTATTAAATTACGGATTTTTCAAAAGTTCATTTTTTCCCAGTGCTTAAAACTCATTTAAAAAAAAAGTGTTTTTAGCGAGCGGTTCGTAGCGCTATAAGGCGAACTCTTGCAGTGTTAGTTTTCTCAGTGTTATTCAATGTTTTTACATTTAGTTTACTATTACGCTGTGCATTCTATGGTATAATTAACTACATTTGTGCTTAAAAACTAAAAAAAAAAATATTTACATACAGTTCGTATGGTCTGGAACGGATTAATTGTATTTACATACAATCCTATGGCGGAAAATTACTTCGGTTATGACCAGAGTTTTGGAATGAATTATGGTTGTGAACCGAGGTTCCACTGTAATTATAAACCTGTAAACATCAACAGCAGCCAGCATCATTCTGCTCAAAGAACCATAAATAATGAGAAGCCATTAATTACTGGCAAACAAATTTGTGTCAAAACAGATTTAAATCCGTTAAGTAGTTCTCTCGCTAGCTATGCAGAGGTAAGGTACACCCTGAGGCTGCAGTGCAAGTGAGGAGGGCTAAAACCTTTGCATGCTGCATCTCTATCGCAGCATAAAAAAATATGCAAAAAAATTGGTAGCGCAAGCAAACTAAGACACTTGGCGCAATGAAAGAAGTTACAAAAATCAACCGAATGTTCATCCAAATTATAGAAAAAATCCTGTTCTAAATCTGTTAAGTAGTTCTCTCATGAAAAGCGGACAGACATACAGAGAAATGCTGGATTTTATATATCTGGAGATGTTTTATCCATTCTAGTTATTACCAATGGAAACAGCTATTGTAATTCTAATATCCAAATTTCGTTATATCTGTTTAAATCCTCAATTTTAAAAGTTTAAAGAGTTTTTTTGATTGTCAGCAATGCATGTTTAGTTATGTCATCCAGTACATGGTATCACACATTACTCTCTTATGCTCCCAACCTCTCTCTCATGTGGCTGCTGGCTTCACCCATAACAAGGCATAATTAAAAATGGCCACATTTATTACATTTTTGCTGCATCTGTTAAGGAGAAAAACCCCACTAACTTTAATCTTACCTACCTTCCACACTTAACTGGCATCCCGTGCCGCAAACTTTGCAAGTCAGGTCCACCCACACCCTCGGTTTTCTTTCCATGGTGTATCTAACTTGATTATATGCCCATTATGTTATAATGATTTTTTTTATTTTTACTGTATGTTAACATAGTAGCTTCCTGGTAAACACTCAAACATCATTAATAGGATTTTTAAGTTATTGTGAATGAAAATCTCAACTTTCCTTGAAAATGTCAGGATATATAAAAGAAAACCTGACAGGAAAACTTATATATATATTTATATAGTTGTATATTTATGGCAACTCTGACCCATTTGTATGAAACATTTCAGAGAAAGTGGGAAATGACGACACCATCAAGTAGGAAAATGCAGTCAAACCAGCTAAATGACAACTCACTAGGGCAGTCAGATTAACCTTCATAATTTGTATTTAATTCATATTTACTTAAAAAAGGTACTATTCTAAAATAAAAGTTGGGAAATTAATTGTAAAAGAACAGCTATTTGGTTTACCTCTCACTAAATGTTCTCATTTTGTTACTCCAGAGATGCTTTTCAAGGTTGCAGTAGTTTGCAAATCTTTTTTCAACATATAAGTTTTTACATAATAGTGTTATCATAAGCTTGTTATCTTTATTAGTAATACATCTACCCCACCTCACAACATAGTCCGAGAGTTTTATCTATCCCATTGCTCTGCTTTTTGATTAACTGAAGATTTATTTCTAAACACATCTCTGGTACACTGAAAGCATCATTTGGATTGCAACACTGTCCTGTTACAGTCTTAACACTAGAATTACCAGAGCCTACGAAAAAAACTCATAGATCAGGCCACCTTAAATCCATTCTCTGTCAGCATCTTTTGTCCTACAAATATGCCAATAAAGACAATTAGCAAGCAGCCTACTATTCTATTCTATCCCATCACAGCCGTAGAACGTGCACAAAGTTCTCCCAGCTCATGCCTTGATTGATTATCTGGAAGTGAAGTGCTGGAGTTTTGGAATGGAAATAATAGATCGTTATTTGGAGCACATGTTTGTTCCATTTCTACAATCTGTGTAATCACATTTTTTGAAAAAGAAACATTTTTTCATATTTCAGTAATAAATGACAAAATGTTGGCATAAACTATATAATGTGTGAAGCCTGAAGTCCAAAGATCAATAAAAATTTAATTCACAAAAGGTTCAAGGATAAAACAGCTTCCGTGGCAAAACGAGCAGTGAGGTTTGCTGACTTGTAATCAAGAGTCCCCTGTTCAATCCCGACTGCCTCCTATATTTGCCGTTTTCAGTAGTGAGCTGCTCTTATCTATACTAATAAAAGGCAAAGCCCTCACTGACTGACTGACTCACTCACTAATTCTCCAACTTCCCGTGTAGGTAGAAGGGTGAAATCTGGCAGGCTCATTCCTTATAGCTTACTTACAAAAGTTAAGCAGGTTTCATTTCAAAATTCTACACGCAACGGTCATAATGGTCAACAACGTCCACCATGTTGAACTTTCTTATTTATGGCCCCATCTTCACGAAATTTGGTAGGCGGCTTCCCTGCGCTAACTGAAACCCGTATGCGTACTTATTTCGGTGGTATGATGCCACTGTCGGCCACCATATTGAACTTTTCAACGTCACTAATTCTCCAACTTCCTGTGTAGGTAGAAGGCTGAAATTTGGCAGGCTCATTCCTTACAGCTTACTTACAAAAGTTAAGCAGGTTTCATTTTGAAATTCTATGCGTAACGGTCATAACAGTCGACAACGTCCGCCATGTTGAACTTTTTTATTTATGGCCCCATCTTCACGAAATTTGGTAGTCGGCTTCCCTACGCTAACCAAAACCAATGTACACACTTATTTCGGTGGTATGACACCACTGTTGGCCGCCATATTGAACTTTCCAACGGTCTTTGTTACTTATGGGCCCATCTTCAAGAATTTTGGTATGCGGCTTCCCACCGCTAACTGAATCCTACTTACGAACATATATACGTCCATAGCTTGCAGCTCGGTCGCTATGTGAGGCTGTGTTGGGTCCCCCATCCCAATGCCTCCCACGTTGTTGGCTGCCTGCCTGTATAAGGTCGTCCGTCGCTCCGGTCTCTACATTCCCTTCTTTGCTTCTCCACGGGATTCACGTCTCCCTGCTGATAATTGCAGCCTTTTTATTTAATCCACGGCTTCTCTGTTGTTTTATTGTTCGTTTATTACGATTATAGTTATTGTGTAGGTATTTTAGACTTCCTTTACATTGTTCAGGTACCCATTTCCTTTATCGTTCCAGCCATACCCCTATTAACATGTCTATTGAGGTGATCACCATCGATCAAAGAACTGTCACTTACCGAGTGGTTTCCATGCCCGGAGATGGCGCCTGCCTTTTCCATTCTCTGTGTTACATATTGCACAGCCATATCAGGCTCACTCTTGATATCCAAAGGACCATTGTGTCTTATGTATTGAATGACTGGGACAGGTTCAAGGTGTGGACTGATTATGGTACAGGAGATAATTATACTACACAGGAGCACTATAAGAGTGGAATGCTTAAGCCCTTCACTTATGGTTCTGCATGTAAGTTGATGGCTGCCGCTAATATGTTCGGCTGTCGCTTTCAAGTGTACCGAAATAGCCAAAAATTTTACACTTTTGGACAACCGCCAATGCCTCTTAAACATCTTAGATTCACAGGTGACGATTTCAGTAGTGGACACTTTGATGTTTATGAATGTTTAAACTCTCAAAAGCTGGATGTGAAGTTATCGATGAAACCGGTTGTATGCTTACAACGCTTGACAGATGCCGAATGTCATTTCAACACAAGTCCTGCAAATACTGTCGTAATTGAAACAAACCATGAAACTCAAACCGTTTATGACAGCAGCAATCCAAGCTGTGAGATTTGAAACAAGATTACTTTTCACATGGCCAACTGTATGTTGCATGCTCAAGAGTAAGCTGAGCAGGCCGAAATGACAATGTGGTATACAAAGAGATCCTTAACAAATAATTATTGGTATATTTTCCCTCAGTTTAAAAAGGTTTAATTTTCTTCTTAATAAAAATTTTAAGGCAGTAATTTGCCACTGCGAAGCGCGGGTATTTTGCTAGTTATTATACAGTACATACACACATTTGGTTTGTGTCTGTAACAGACGGTGTAAATTTATAGTACTTGTGAAAGTTACTGTTTTTTTTCTCACTTTTTTCTCTAAGCATTGAGAGAAGTGTGCGCATTGCAACAAGTACACATGCCGTAAATGTAGGAAGGACAGCGAGATACAAAGAAGGCAGATTCACCAGCGTTTGTGTGTCAGCTTGTATCCCTCCAGATCAGAGAATGTCCATTTCCATTGCCTCAAAACACCACTCACATCTACAGCTATTCCCAGTTTCAAATAAAAACTATCAGTGTCAGATCCCTGGGTGGGGGGGCCGTAATATGTATCGTGATCGTGACTGAGAGAATAAAAGTGAAAATAAAATGGTAACTTTCACAAGTACTATAAATGTACACGCAAACCAAATGTATGTGTGTACTGTATAATATTAACAATAAAAGCAGCTCACTACTGAAAACAGTAAATATAGGAGGCAGTCGGGATCGAACCGCGGACTCTTGATTACAAGTCAGCAAACCTTACCACTACACCACGGAAGCTGTTGTTTTATCCTTGAACCTTTTGTGAAAGTGTTTATTTGATCTTTGGACTTCAGGCTTCACACATTATATAGTTTATACCAACATTTTTTCATTTACTACTAAACTATAAAAAAATGTTTCTGTTTTAACAATGTGTTTACACAGATTTTTGTAGAAACGGAACACACATGAAATGTCATGTGTTCCAAATATCGCTCTATTATTTCCACTCTAAAACTCCAGCACTTCACTCCCAGATAATCAATCAAGGCATGAGCTGGGAAAACTTTGTGCACGTTCTGCAGCTGTGGGGGGATGGAATATTAGGCTGCTTGCTGCTTGTCTTTATTGGCACATTTACAGGACAAAAGACGCTGACGGATAGGTGCGAACAGATTTAAGTTGGGCAGGATCTAGGAGTTTTTTCGTAGGCTCTGGTAATTCTAGTGTTAAACCTGTGATCCAGACTGTTTGTTTAATGTTATGACGTAAACATTAATGCAAATGAAAAATAACAATAGTAATAACAAGTATAGATAACATTATCTAGGTTTAAAGCCAGTGCCCTGGCCAGGAGTCTGCAGCCTGGACAGACATACTAATGGATTAACTTTGATTGGCTTGTGGGGGGAGCAACAATTTAAGAAAGTCCAATTTCTTTCCTTTTATAATGGCAGCAACTGCCAGAGCACAGGGTCGATCGATCCAAAGAGTAGAGAAGGACTGCTTCATGTGAGCAGATATTCAAATGAAGAGCAGTGCGGTGACTCTACAGTTGGCTGCTGAATGCAGGCTACTTTACTCCTATAAGAGATTTTACTCAGCTCCTATGATGGGAGGCTACAACAGGGTACACCTACTGATCACTTCATTCGTGTGGATTCGGCATAATGCACAGAATGTGACAAGTTCAAATTTTGATTTTTGGAAATTTTTTCCCTGGAATATTTTCAATATGCAGCTGACTGAATCTGTGGATACAGATGCCTGATTATATTCATACAGTCAAGTCAAATATACTCATAATTATTTATACAGTGGTACCTCGGTATACGTCTGCTTTGGAATAAGTCCAACTTGGTATATTTCCTGTTTGGACACGAAAAATTTTGCTTGGTATACGACCTTTGTTTGGAATACGACTCGCGTGCTAACCTTGTTTACCTCACTCGAGACAAAGCCACGACTGCCCACGAGCGTTAGTGCACCAGTTGCTAGCATTCAGTGAACAACCTGCGCTATAACTCTCTGTGAACTTTCACGTGTGTGGTATAGCGGGTCCACAGCTCCTGTCAAAGTCCAGCTTTAAAATAAATCACTGCGCTTGCAGCTTTATGAGGGGCGTGGTGGTTATGTGGCTGAAGGATGTCAGGGCGATTAGCGATGTGGGCGTTTCTCACCAAAGTGCACTTGTGAGGGACCGTCCGCATTCATGATTGTTCCTGGGGCTGCTTATCTTGATAAACAGAAGCGCAATTCGGCTAGAAGGGGAGGAAAAAGAAAGAATGGACGGGAGGTTGAGTGAGTGAGTGAGTGAGTGAGAGAGAGAGAGAGAGAGAGAGAGCAAGCGAGCGAAGTAGCTGAAGTAGGCAGAGTTAACGTCAGCTGCAAGTAGGGCGACTCCCTTGTTGGGAAGCAGGGAGGCCGCCAGTTAAAAAAGGCACCGGGCTTCTTCTTGGTTTTTTTTTTTTTATTTTTTTTTAAAGAATGCTTAATGCTCTATTTTAACTTTGTTGTTTTTAAGAAGACTTTTTTCTATTGTTTTTAACCTCCACGTTTCACTTCTGATTTTATGGATTATTTATTGGAACTTTGGAGACTGCACTTTAATTTGAACACCTTGTTTTGTTAATTGTTTTAATAAAAGCACTTTGCACTTTTTCACCATCTCCTTGCTTTGTTGTTACCGATGAGGTTAGGAGTAAGGCACATTACCGACGGTGTAGGGTTCAAGGGCTCCCCGGCAACAGATGGGAGCATACAGCAAACCCGCATCGTCACAACGTGATTTTGTGTTTTTTTCATGTAAATTTGAATTGATTGTTGAAAAGTATGAAGATGGCACGCGTATCCGGGACATGGCTGTTGCATACCGTTTGCCGAGAACGACGGTATCTACGATTGTGAAAAACAAAGATGTTATTAAAAAGTAAAGTGAGGTAAAAATTTCATTTATTTCATCTAATTGCTTTTGTTTTTATGTATTTTACGATTAAGCAGTGTTTAAATTATTTTATACAACCCCATCAATGTATAATATGCCAATTAGCAATAGGATTTTTTTTTTTTCATGGGAACGGATCAATCATTTTCCTATTATTTCTTATGGGAAAAATTTGTTTGGTATACGTCCTGCTTGGTATAAGTCAAAGGGTCTGGAACGAATTAAGGACGTATACCGATGTCCCACTGTATTAATTTGAATATTTTAACCTTAGTTTATTGGTAATTTGACAGTCCATTCTACAGAATTGTGACTGTATGCATAATAATCTTCCAACCCTGACAGCATTGATATTGAGCCAGATGATCTTGTTCTTCACGCACCTACTGAAAACTGTATATATTGCACTAGCCTATGTATATTCTGGCATAATGCCGTATAAGGTATCTCTGGTTACTGATATTATTCACAGATCAAAATCAGAAATCGTGTGTTTTTGAATAGGATGCTCAAGCTTATTGTTCTATAGCCTGTGAAAGAGTAACATCATTCTGAAGAGCCAAACAACTTATTCTTAGAGGAGAAAAGCAAAGATTTTTGATCAGTCCTCCAACATGTTGATTCCACCCTTTGCATTTTCTGTCACATATATTCTTTGCAGGATTATATAAAATGCCTAATCTGTTACGAATATTGTTAATTAATTTCCAGCTATACAAGTTATCAAGCCATGCAAGATAATTACATGCACTGACCTAATCACCAGGGGCCTCATGTATAAACGGTGCATACTCACATAAATGTTGCGTTAAGAACGTTTCCACGTTCAAATCGTGATGTATAAAACCTATACTTGGCATAAAGCCACGCACATTTCCACAGTACCTCATACCCTGTCGTACGCAAGTTCTGCGCTCGGTTTTTCAGACTGGTGACACCAAGCATCAAAGCAGTGCAACTGTTCCTGTGTGGTTTATCTTTCTTTTTCAGATCCATGTCCCTGACGCAGCTTTATAAATACAATGAAATTAACTGCATATTGTTTAATAGTTTAATGCATCTGATTGTAATTAACCTGTAACAATATAATGGTCCACGGAATGGTCAAACTATTCCAAATACCATAACTGCTTTAACGTTGTTACTCTCATTGCACCTTCTTCTTCTTTCAGCTGCTCCAGTTAGGGGTTGCCACAGCAGATCATCTTTTTTCATATTACTCTCACTGCACCACTCGGAGCAGCTAACCAGAAAGAGAATTATCGGTATACAGCATCAAGCACATGCTGCCTCAGCCATGCTTCCTATTTGAACTGCTTCTCACATGGCAAATGCTTCAAATCTTTCCTGTACGGACCTTGCAGTTCAGATAGAGTTTCATCCTAAGAGCTCTAAACACAATCACTCCATCAATTGCTCCTTGTAGAACTGTTTGTACTTATTCACCTCACTGTAAACTTGCACTACAGTTATAATATTGCACAACCTGAGCCACTTTATAAAGCGCGTATTTACATATGACGACGATATCATTTTTAAGATGGAAATGCAGCAAAATATGTTTATTATATTATACAGATAACACTAACTTCATTTAAATAATCTATATTGTTAATAATTAAATGACACAGTGTTGCTACACTAGTAAGGATCTGGTGCTCCGCTCACGGATTGTTCCGGCCTCGCACTGTA
This sequence comes from Polypterus senegalus, assembly GCF_016835505.1. Classification (NCBI taxonomy): domain Eukaryota; kingdom Metazoa; phylum Chordata; class Cladistia; order Polypteriformes; family Polypteridae; genus Polypterus; species Polypterus senegalus. The sequence goes on from NC_053155.1 coordinate 66,023,314, forward strand.
TGCTTCACTGGGACTAGGTGAAGGACAGAATAATTAAACATGTACTACGAAGATATTTCAGTGTTCCTTAAAAGTTTTGAACGCCTATTACAGAGCTGATTGTGTGCCGATCGGTTACTTGGAGAAAGAAAAAGATTGACAGGAATTGAGGTTAGTACGTTTGAAAGAGACAGTACTGCAGGGGCGGCCTTAGGTATGTGCAAACTGTGCACCTGCACAGGGCCGCAAAGCTAATATATATCTGTACTAATAAAAGGCAACGCCCTCACTGACTGACCAACTGCCTGACTGACTGACTCATCACTAATTCTCCAACTTCCCGTATAGGTAGAAGGATGAAATTTGGCAGGCTCATTCCTTACAGTTTACTTACAAAAGTTAAGCAGGTTTCATTTCGAAATTCTACACGTAACGGTCATAACTGAATCCTACTTACGTACATATATACTGCCATAGCCTGCAGCTCGGTCGCCGTGTGAGGCGGAGTTGCGTCCCCCATCACCACTAGTGGTGGGCAATTTGATCCAAGTATCGATAATAATGTGGGTATTGTTATTGATCAATACCATCAATACTTTAGTTTCAATATGCACTGTGGCTGTCTGGGTAAGCAATGCTGCTCTCACGGCTGTCACAGCACAGAGCAGACTTTGCTCCTCCTCTCTCGTGTTTTGATGATGTACCGTCACGTGACTCAGCAGCGCCAGGCAAGCAAATAGCCTCACTAGCACATACACAAACACGATACAGAGCGTAAGATATTATGGCAGAGAGAAAGAGAAGTGGTGTGTGGCTTTATTTTCAAGCCAAAGACCAATCAATGGCAAGTTGTATTATTTGTAAAAAGGCTGTCAAATACAGTGGTAATACAGTAATCCCTCCTCGATCGCGGGGATTGCGTTCCAGAACCCCCAGCGATAGACGAAAATCCGCGAAGTAGAAACCATATGTTTGTGTAGTTATTTTATATATTTTAAGCCCTTATAAACTCTCCCACACTGTTAACATTATTAGAGCCCTCTAGACATGAAATAACACCCTTTAGTCAAAAGTTTAAACTGTCCTCCATGACAAGACAGAGATGACAGTTCTTTCTCACAATTAAAAGAATGCAAATAGATCTTCTCTTCAGGAGCAGAGAATTTCAGAGGGAGAGAGAGAGAGCGCAAAGAAAAGCAAACAATCAAAAAATCAATACGTGTGCTTTTAAGTTTGCCGGCATTTTTTAGAGGAGCGTTAGTATCTTCTAAGCAAACAGCCTCTGTGCAAACAGCCCCTCTGCTCACATCTCCTCCGTCAGGCGCAGAGAACGTCAGAGAGAGAGAGCGAGATTAAAGCAACAATCAAAAAATCAATACGTGTGCTTTTGTGCTTTTAAATATGCCGAGCACCGCAATAAAGCGGCATTTTTTTAGAGGAGCGTCAGTATCTTTTAAGCAAACAGCCTCTGTGCAAACAGCCCTCCGTCAGGCAGAGAATGTCAGAGAGGGTGAGAGAGAGGCAGAGACAAGCAAACAATCAAGCTCCGCGAGGGATGCATATCTTATAGCATTGAGGAGTTTTAGTTAATATGTAATACATGCTCTGATTGGGTAGCTTCTAAGCCATCCGCCAATAGTGTCCCTTGTATGAAATCAACAGGGCAAACAAACTGAGGAAGCGTGTAGCATAAATTAAAAGACCCACTGTCTGCAGAAATCCGCGAACCAGCGAAAAATCTGTGATATATATTTAGATGTGCTTACATTTAAAATCCGCGATAGAGTGAAACCGCGAAAGTCGAAGCGCGATACAGCGAGGGATTACTGTACAACTAATTTATACAAGCATATGAGAAATAATTCAAAAGAAAATGCAGAGCTACAGAAACGGAGAGAGGAGGTGATAAATCCAACACAACCTGGCCCCGACAGAAGCAGACCCCTAACCTCGAGGCCACGGACATTGGCAGAGAATATCCAGGTAGATTATAGTGGTGAAAGTTATATTTTAGTCATCCTCTGCATTAGTTAATTTTAAATTTTCAAAGTGCAAGTGGTTAAAACTCAAAAAGTATAAATTATGCTAAGACCTTTATATTATGGATGCTAGTGCCAGCATTAGGGTCAAACAGGTAAATAGTTTGTGTTTAAATGACCATTTTTCAAAATCACCGTGAACAGAACCACGGTTTTAATTCATTATATTTTCTGTGATTAATGAATCAAAATTAATGTGTTATTTGATACAATATTATCCCATAGATAGATAGATAGATACTTTATTAATCCCAAGGGGAAATTCACAAAAGTAGTAAAAAGTGTCCAGAGAATGAGTCCACATAAAAGAAAGTGGTAGGAGTTAACAGTGAAATAGATAAAAATAGAGAAAAAAGGTAGAAAGATAAAGTCATACACGGAGCTGCTGGAAAGGCTGCCACTCGCGTCAGCACCCAAGTCATATATCGATTGCCACATGTTATAAAAGTGAATACATTTACTGAAACTGAAACAAATATACTGAATAACATAGCTCACATTTGATTGAATACAATTACCCTTTTGTGCTAACTGTGATGAGTACTATACTTAAGCTACAAGATGTGCTACACACTTAATTATTTTATTATTTCACCTAGCCGATTCCCCAAGAGCAAAGGAGATTATGAGGGGCCTTGCAGAAATTATAGTGAAGGATTTGCAACCTCTTTCCATGGAGGAAGATGACGGCTTTAGAAATTTTGTGAGGACACTTGACCCGCGATACAAAATTCCAAATAGAATATCTTTAATGGAGGGGAAACTAAAACCTCTTTATGAAGAATGCTGCTCTAAGGTCAGAAAGGAATTGAGTGGTGTGGACAATGTTGTGCTTACAACTGATACGTGGACATCAAGAGCCACAGAGTCATATTTAACAGTCTCATGCCACATCATAGATGAAACTGGCAAATGCTGGCATATGTGCTAGAAACATGTGTTCCTGGACAACACACTGCAGACAATATTTGTTCACAGTTAACCAGAATCATGGAAGAATGGGGCATAACAGACAAGATTCTGGCTGTTGTAAACGATAATGGCGCCAACATGGTTGCTGCTGTGCGCAAAGCAGGTTGGGCACACTACCCATGTTTTGCACACACTTTGAATTTGGTGGTGAAAGACTCTTACAAGGCTCACCCTGGCTTGTTTGAGATTCAGCAAAAAGCCAGTGCTATTGTTGCTTTATTTCACCACAGCACTAAAGCTGCAGACAAGCTCAAATAAATTCAGAAGCAGCAGAAGTTCCCTGAACACAAACTAATTCAAGCAGTTGAGACAAGGTGGAACTCTGTATTCTACATGTGGGAGAGATTGTCTGAGCAAAAGGAGGCAGTTACCACAGTCCTCTGTCTCCTTGGAAAGAGCTCACTTTGCTTAAATGAGCAAGAATGGTCTGCCATCAGTCTCTCCATCAATGCACTGAGACCATTTGAGGAAGCAACCAGGGAGATATCAACTGAAAAACAGGTTTCACTTTCAAAGGTGATTCCACTGGTGTCACTGCTTTACAGGGCCACTGCAACTACTGAGTGCAAAGGTAGCAAGCTAGCTGCTGAGCTGTCAGTGCAGTGTCACCATCACTTCAAGGCTATTGAAACATTTTATGGTCTTGCTGTCAGCACCTACCTGGACATTTAGATTTTAAAACCTGGGATTCCGTGACTCTGCAAATGTTGAACCTGTAAAAGCTTGACTTGTCACCGAAATGCAGTCAGTGTGTCAGACCTCGGCACCTTCATCTACACCAGGCTCAAGCTTTGCCGGCAGCTCTGCCCCAGCCCTGCAACTACTTCAAGCTCATCTACAGGGGCTGCTGCATCCCCACCTGCAGCAAAAGGTGGGATATGGACAGCTCCATAGTCCTTGCATCTCAGCAGCATCGGACAACTGGCACTGATGTCCTAATTGAAATGCGCAGGTACTCAGAAGAGAGGCCAATTCCTCAGGATCAGGATCCACTATGTTGGTGGAAAAAAATTCAACATTCCCCTCTTTGAGCAAACTTGCCAAGAAGTACCTGGGAGTGGTTGCAACCTCAGTGCCAGCTGAGAGGATTTTTTCAATGGCAAGACAGTTAATAAGTACCAGGCGAAGTGCAATAAAATCAAAAAATGTGAATATGATACTGTTCCTGAACAAAAACCTTTAATCTGTTCTGCACAGGGGGGTAGGGGATATTTCTTTGAGCGTGTTTACACTTTATTTATTGTATTCCCACTAATTATTTTTTATTTTTTTTCAAAGGCGGTTCTCTAATTTTGGGCACTTTATTTAAGAAAATACATTTTGTGTTACTTGTGTTTTATAATAAAGTATTTATTTACTATGCCCAAATTCTTTCCTGGGTTTTAACTAATAAAAAAAAAAATAAAAAAAAAATCACAAAACATTCAGCTTTAGCAATTTGATGATGCGTCCACCTTAATTATTAAAAAGTATCACTATCGGTATCGGAGATACTGCCCCTGTATTTACTTGGTATCGGATCGATACCAAATCTTGTAATATCGTACACCACTAATCATCACGCCTCCCATGTAGTTGGCTGCCTGCCTACATTGCATCCCCCATACCCACGCCTCCCACGTAATTGAGTGCCTGCCCATATAAGGCCGTCCGTCAGCAGCAATCCAATAGACACGATGCCGCTAATTATTCGCAGGCAAATCAAAAAGTTAATACTGGGAATGCCTGTTAAACATCTTAGATTCACTAGTAGCGATTTGGGTGGTGAGATGTCTATCGAGGTGATCACTGTAATATTTATGTCATTGAAATGTATTATTTGAGGCATGGTTTAGGCACCAATGTCATCAGGAAGGCACCAGAAAAAGGCACCTCAAGGTTACTATTATGGAAGTTAATTTAGAGCACGGATGCTGTGAATGTAAGAGCTGTAATAAATAAAGTTCCCCTGCATACTTTAAAATAAAGTCTCGCCATCACTTTATTTTTCACAATTAGTGAAAACAAGACATGGTGTCAGAATAGAGGACAGTCATGGATTTTGTTGGAGTCCCCTCGTTACGAATTGACTGGGATTCTCTTAACCTGCCGGGAGAATGGAAAAAGTTCCGACAGCACGTGGAGCTGATGTTTTCTGGCCCGCTAAAAGACAAAGACGAGAGTGAAAAATGCAACTACCTGCACATGTGGACTGGGGAAAAAGGAAGAGACCTCTTTAACACATGTACTCACCTAGGAGAAAGCCAAGGTACTGAAAACTTATTATGACCGTTTTGAGATGTTTGTCATGCCTAAGACGAATACGATACTTGCGAGATACAAGTTTAATGAGAAGACGCAAGGTATAAACGAGACTTTTGATCACTTTGTAACAGAGTTAAAATTGCTGGTGAAGGACTGTGATTATTCAAACGAAGATAAGATGGTCAGGGATAGACTAGTGTTTGGCACAAACTCAGTGAAAATGCGAGAGAAACTTAAGTGCCGGGTCTTAGCTAACATTAAATAAAGCCGTGGACATCACAAGATCGCACGAGGTAGCACAAGCACAGCTGAGAACCTTCGATACATGTACTCAGAGCGGCTCACGTGAACTGACTGTGAATGCAATACGCAGACAACAAGCAAGAGCTCCAAAGAGCACTGAACAAAAAAATGCATTACACAATTGAGAAGGCAGGAAAAGAATATGAAGCGAGTGACGCATACAAGCATATTCATAAGTGCAGCTACTACGGGAAAAAAAGCACACGGTGGAAAAAGTCAATGACCAGCTAAAGGAAGACAGTGTAAAAAAAATATAGTAAATTGAACCACTTCGCTAAAGTTTGCAGGACTGGGAAAGGTAAACCCGTGCATGCAGTGTGTGATGTCTCAAATAAAGAGGAAGACGAGCTGTTTATTGATGCAGTAAGAAAGGAACAACCCTCTAAAGCTGAACAAGCCTTTGTAGACATATCAATAGGAAAGCAAGGTGTAAAGCTTAAGTTTAAATTAAGTTCATAGACACGCTGCCACTAAATATTCGCAGGCAAATCCACAACTTAATACCGGGAATGCCTGTTAAACATCTTAGATTCACGAGTACCGATTTGGGTAGTGAACACTTCGATGAATGAAACCTGTTATCTTTACAACGGTTGACAAGCACGGAATGTAACTTGAACACAACACATCCTACAAATACGAACCTGATTGAAAGAAATAATGATAATCAAATCCTTGATGACAGCAACACTCATAACAGTCACAAAACAATTACATTGACAATCATGTTACGTTATTTTTAAAATGTTTCCTTTTCATAACTTCTTTAACACACTACTTCTCCGCTGCGAAGCCCAGGTATTTTGCTAGTTGAACATAAAACAGAAAGAGAAAATAACGACACAGCTAAAAAAGCAGCGGCAAATTTCGGCAAAGGTTAAACGCTTGTGTCATGAGCACGAGGCGGCTATGTAGTGTCCGCAATGGACGTGGCCATACGCCGTGCATAAGATACCATATTGACACTGGCAGGCAAAGGGGCCACCGATTCTCTCTCTGCCCAAGGCCGCCACAAGCCTAGAGCCACCCCTGAGTACTGCTGCAATAAATTATTTCATCGAAGGTCGCGCACAATCACTGCACTACCGTGTTCCCATGTTTAATAACATCCTTTAACTCATATCATCATGAAAATGATATCACGTATACATCTCAGTATTTTAGTTATTCAGAGAACTGTAATATCAGGAATGTAATGGATTCTGTGTCCTGTCGGAGGAAGAGAAAGCCGGTTTAAGAAGCACGTAGTGATTCACACACATACAGCACATAGAAGAACACATACAAAACAAAGCATTTAGCGTGCTACTTTAACTATCATCTAATTACGATGTGATTTGAGAAACTGGTTAATTAAACGATTTTAAGATGGAAGTTTATGATGTTCTACTTTAATGACAAAATAAAGTACATGATTAAAGTGGGAATTTCGAGACTGAAGTTGACATTTCATGCTTTTTCCCCACTGTGCCTTTTTTTTTTCTCTGTACCCTAATAAGCTTTCATATGACACTCAGATGGTGAGCTACGACTCGCCTTTTCATGGCGACTTTGATATCCGACAACTTTTTTTTTTTATTTCGGGCACTGTGCGACTTTGAACTTGAGCTTTCGAATTTCTCTGACACGCTACAGTATGTCAGTCAATCAGCTTCTTTTTGTTGCTTATACCATTGTTTAAACCAACAAATAGTATGTTTCTTCTTCTTGCCTCCACTTGGAAAATGGAAGAATTTCAGCGAATACCCTCTTGCTTTTCCAATTGTCTTTTCACAGAACACTGAACTTAAGGGCTATTTATATTGATGTGCATATTCAAAGAGACGTAATTCTGGGAGGAGTTGGGGTGGGACAACAGGCGCATGCACAAGCGTTACTTTTCACGCTGACCAGGATTTATGTAGTGGAAGAACGCAGAAGTTGGCGAATGCACAGATTTATGCATCTGGATTTCTGTGTGTAAGCACATTTTGGCTTTTGTGCTTATGTCATGTTATAGTGCGAGTTCTACGCACAACGTTATGCATGAGGCCCCAGAACTCTAAAACTTAGGCACTAAATCAATAACAAATATATACAATATTACACAATTTCTTAAAAAAAGGAAACTGCTGCAAAAATGTAACGCTCCTACGTTGTGAAGTCATCACTAATTTTCTGTTCTCGATTCCTGTGTTGGTTGGGTATATAGAATGGCCCTCAAGTGCAATGTGCAAAAACAAGTTAAATCATGCAAAAACAAATCAGAAACCACAAAAACAAAATTAGAAACACAAAAAAATGAAAATGTGCAAAAAACAAATTGAACACACAAGGGCAAATAAGGAAACAAAAACAAACTGAATGCCCAAGAGCAAATAAGAATACACAAAAATCAAGAGAATGTGCAAAAATAAATTGAGAATTTACAAAAAAACAAATCAGGAAAGGCAAAAATAAATCAGAAACAACAAATGCAAATGGAGCAGTACGCAAAAAACGACTTTGCAAACAAATTTGGAAGCATGAAAATAATAAAACACGATTCAATTCAAGCTTTTCATCGACTAGCGTGGTGGAAGCAGGAACGCCAACAGGTAAAAGATCTCTTACCTCTTTTAGTATTTTTAATATATTTTAGAAGAAAGATAATGTTTGCATAACTTCCAGCATTCTCTGCCAGAGCAGTGTTTAAACTATTACAAACATATTTCAGTATTTTTAAATTGGTACTGTAGCTATAATGTAGTGCCGGAAGAAGTCGTCATTGAAAATGATTGATATTGGCATTATTTTTATTGCATTAGTATACACGCTGCTGACATGTATTATTTAACATGCGCAATGAATTCCTAGTTTTATCAATACTGAAACGGTGTTGATGTGAAAAGTTAAGTGTCAATCTAAAATGTATTGTAACGATTCGGGGGTGAGACAGTAGAAGAAATGGAATCTGCGCTTTAAGCCGGACTGCTGGGATCTGTACCTAAAAATTACCTTTAGCTTCTTCAGCTCATACCCGGCTCCGAGCCAATCCATACGCCACAGTTTCCCCCAATTCCGTGAGCTGACCCAAGGCCAGGAAACACATATGACGTTCTCCGGTGGCCAAGCATCAGTTTAGCTGCCAGCAGACTCGCGGTCGAAAGTGCTGGGTCTGCACCCTTGCACACTCACGGGGCTGCTTTTATATACGGCTCCTCCAGGTATTTCCACTCTTTCGGAAAGTGCACGTCCACAACTCGAATGTCCCTCTCATATTCGGATCCAGGGTGCTATAGCATTGTTATTACTGTTTATTATTCGTGGATGAAACAGAAAACTAAAGGTGCTGGTCATAAAATTAGAATATCATGACAAAGTTGATTTATTTCAGTAATTCCATTCAAAAAGTGAAACTTGTATATTAGATTCATTCATTACACACAGACTGATGTATTTCAAATGTTTATTTCTTTTAATTTTGATGATAACTGACAACTAATGAAAGTCCCAAATTCAGTATCTCAGTAAAATTTGAATATTATGAAAAGGTTCAATATTAAAGACACCTGGTGCCACACTCTGATCAGCTAATTAACTCAAAACACCTGCAAAAACCTTTAAATAGTCTCTCAATTTAGTTCTGTAGGCTACACAATCATGGGGAAGACTGCTGACTTGACAGTTGTCCAAAAGATGACCATTGGCACAAGGAGGGCAAGACACAAAAGGTCATTGCTAAAGAGGCTGGCTGTTCACAGAGCTCTGTGTCCAAGCACATTAATAGAGAGGCAAAAGGAAAGGACATGATGTGGTAGAAAAAGTGTACAAACAATAGGGATAACCGCACCCTGGAGAGGATTGTGAAACAAAACCCATTCAAAACTGTGGGGGAGATTCACAAAGAGTGGACTGCAGCTGGAGTCAGTGCTTCAAGAACCACCACGCACAGACGTATGCAAGACATGGGTTTCAGCTGTCGCATTCCTTGTGTCAAGCCACTCTTGAACAAGAGACAGCGTCAGAAGCGTCTCGCCTGGGCTAAAGACAAAAAGGACTGGACTGCTGCCAAGTTATGTTCTCTGATGAAAGTAAATTTTGCATTTCCTTTGGAAATCAAGGTCCCAGAGTCTGGAAAGAGAGGAGAGGCACAGAATCCACGTTACTTGAGGTCCAGTGTAAAGTTTCCACAGTCAGTGATGGTTTGGGGTGCCATGTCATCTGCTGGTGTTGGTCCATTGTGTTTTCTGAGGTCCAAGGTCAACGCAGCCATCTACCAGGAAGTTTTAGAGCACTTCATGCTTCCTGCTGCTGACGAACTTTATGGAGATGCAGATTTCATTTTCCAACAGGACCTGGCACCTGCAGAAAGTGCAAAAAACTACCAGTACCTGGTTTAAGGACCATGGTATCCCTGTTCTTGATTGGCCAGCAAACTCACCTGACCTTAACCCCATAGAAAATCTATGGGGTATTGTGAAGAGGAAGATGCAATACGCCAGACCCAACAATTCAGAAGAGCTGAAGGCCACTATCAGAGCAACATGGGCTCTCATAACACCTGAGCAGTGCCACAGACTGATCGACTCCATGCCACGCCACATTGCTGCAGTAATCCAGGCCAAAGGAGCCCCAACTAAATATTGAGTGCTGTACATGCTCATACTTTTCATGTTCATACCTTTCAGTTGGCCAACATTTCTAAAAATCCTTTTTGCACTAGTCTTAATTGATATTCTAATTTTCCGAGATACTGAATTTGGGACTTTCATTAGTTGTCAGTTATAATCATCAAAATTAAAAGAAATAAACATTTGAAATACATCGGTCTGTGTGTAATAAATGAATCTAATATACAAGTTTCACTTTTTGAATGGAATTACTGAAATAAATCAACTTTGTCATGATATTCTAATTTTATGACCAGCACCTGTATTTCTCTTTGTGGAGTTTCCCATGGCAGTTTGTTGTAACAGCACTTTTGACCGTTTCGGTCCCAGATCCAGTGTGATTCAAGCACTTTGTCTCTGTATACTTAGTCATATTTCATTTTCAGTATTTCATATCACCATATTTAGAAAGTGTGCATGGAAAGAGACAGACTTTCGTTTCAGTGTATGACAGATTTTGTTTAATCGCAATGTCTTTCATGTCTTCCTCTATATTTTTGTCTGGTCACTCTTTTAATCTCTCACAAATGCGGAGGTTAAAAAGAAAAAAAAAGGCGACAGTACATAACTAAATCGGTTACGGGGTCTTAACAGGTGGTGTAATGGAAGCAGTGACGTAGAATGCCTCCTGTCTATTTAGGTATTCTTTAAGAATTTAAAATAACCTTTTACATGGCTGTTTGAGATTCATTTGATGTTTTACACAAATAAGTTTGTCAGTCCTGTACTGGCTGTCAGAAAACCATAACATGATGCCGAGAGCGTGACTGCAAGCAGCTGTTCATACGAAGAGTTTTGCATGAACAAATAGCAATCTTCTGTGACACATGCGAGAATTGATTTTTTAATTGAGATTTGTTAGTTGGCTGACTTTAGACGAAACTATTACAGATATATCTGATATCAAGGCATTAAATTCGTTGTTTGTAGTACAGATGAGATTTTTTCTACTGGGTACAAGCTCATTTACTGGTGAAACCCCAGTCGGTGAGTGCTCGAAGTTAAGCAAACGTTATATTGTTTTTGCCAAAAAATACCTAAAACAAGATAAGATCTCTTTTACTTTTCATAGTTCTCGCTTCCACCACACCATTCATTGAACAACTGGGATTGAATCGTGACGTACGTTTACCTTTCACGGTTTTTTTTGCTTTGATTTGGGTTATGCGCAGCTCTTTTTGTTTTCATGCTTCCCAATGTGTTTGCTGCTCATTTGGCATTTGTTGTTTATTTATTTGTGCGTTTCCAATTTGGCTTTGCGTATTCAACTTGATTCATGTTTTCTCATTTGTTTGTGCACTTTCTGATTTGTATTTCCAGATTTGTTTTTGCATTTTTCATTTTTATTTTTCGCATTACACTTCAGAGCCACCGTAGGTATACTTAAATTGCATAAAACATGAGCCCGATCTATAACGTGACCCTTAAAGGCTGCTTTAAGTAATTTTTATGAAACGCCTAACATGATTTACCTTTTTGCAATAAATATGGAAGGACGTTTCACACAACTTTAATTCTACAAGGTTAAACACGAATAGTACACACTTTATACGCTAAATCCTAAAGTCTGTGACAACTTGCTACGTCCAGCCGTGCTATACATTCCAAAGATCTGGATAACAACAAAACACATAAGTTTGTACAAAAACGTCCACACTTACCTCCTGCAGAGTGAGTAGAATAAAATCTCTTGAAAGCAGTTCAGGGTGTAGCAGCACTTCGGAGCTATTAGCTTTAGCAGCATTTACCCCAGTGCCCGCTACCGCACCGGCCGCCGCCATCTTTCCTCCCTCGAGTAATTTCCTACCCCATAATCCTTTCGAGTCGCGCGCACGTCGAGCTCCCTGAACAGGCGAGCACGAGCTTGTAGGGGAGTACTCGCTACTTTAGGAATGCGGGTTAGATTTGGCGTTGAATGTCGCGCGCAATCCCTATATTCACTTTCAACTCATTTCCTCCATTCGCTGCTGTCAGCACGATGCTGAATCTGCTACAGCACGAAGAAGAAGTACAATTATTGTGTTTTGTCTCCGTTTTATCCTTGCAACATCGTTTATGTACAAAGCTGTAAAGTTTTTTTTTATTATTCCGTTTCCAAAAGGACTACAATTTATACCAAGAAAGCTATAATCCAATTAGTTTCCTTTTAATTTGTACTGCAATTTAAAAATACGTATCAGCAATGTAAAGGTGTTTAATATTCCTTTCAAATGAATGCCTTCTGGTTGACTTTCTGATAATGGATAATCGTGGAGATGCCTGTCTTTCGCCAGAGTTCTCGCATTTTTTTCGATGTTGTTCTTGTCCGCACCACCACCTACAATGGACATTTTGGGTGTACCTGTCCTGGAACATGAGGGCCCTAGTAGGGGTGGCACTCAAAGCCTGGCATGAAAAGTCTGTGTTCAAGAGATAGTGGCCCAGAGAGACTGGTTATGTTCAGGTCACAGAGTTCTGTGGTACACCCCTGCCTGGCAAGGTGACAAAAACACCCCCAGCTGCAGTGCAGAGGTGTGTCTGCTAATTTTTACTGGGTACACAAGTATAATCCCTTAGACTCTCATTCGCAAGGGAAGTTCAATAAAATAGAGGAGTCCACACAATCATTATGTTATTTTAACATTTAACATACATTAAGACAGAGGAGGAGGATTTTGTGAGTACATTAACAAATAACAGGTATCCACTGATCACTATAATATCAAGCATTAATTGAATTTATGTTCATTATCCATATTGTGATGGGTCTGATCCCATCCACACTTGGTGAGGACAAGAAGCAAGAGCAGCAGTAGTTTCAAATCCAGAAATGATAAACACATGCATTTGCAAAATATTATTTTAGTGAGCAGCTTTAGTACCAGCTGCAGGTGGAGCCTATAAAAATGTTCAATCCACTGCAGCCACACTGTCACCATCATAGTCTGGCACAGTTAGCAGTCTGTTTCAGGACAATTACTACAGTACTACAGTATATTGGTGTCAGAATGAAGTTGTATCATTAAGTGGATGTTATGTTAGTTTGCTGGGTTTAGCAAGGGAGACAAGCAACCTCACCATTTCACTTGACGGGACTGAATGATTCTGGATGGGTGCTGTTACTTTATTAGTTTTGGGAAGAATCTCATGAGGCTGGATTTGTTACACTAAACTATTCATTGTGACCCAACAAAGACATTCTGTATTGATGCAACAGCTAGTACTATTTACTGAACTTAAAAGTCGTGGGTTTCTTGTAGCACCATGAAGAATTATTCCCTATGGTCCGTCTCTCACTGCCACTGTTATGTTTTAAAATTATGATGTAACCTAATAAATGCCTTGAAAAGGTTTTTCAGCAATGTCAGCAAAAGCAAAAAAAACAAAAAAGGGCCTATAAAAATGAAATATTCTTGCCCTTAATGACTTGGGCTTGAAATACTATGTAATTATGGTTAAGTCTGAGTCAAACTCAGGGTGATGTGTGATTTGATTACAGTGTTAAATTCATACTCTCGGGAGAGTATTCGGCTATCATCTAGATCAGTGATGGCGAACCATTTCGAAACCAAGTGCCCAAACTGCAATCCAAAACCCACTTATTTATCGCAAAGTGCCAACATGGCAATTTAACCTGAATACCACCTAAAAGTGAACACCAGCATAACCAAGGAGCTGATGGTGGATTTTAGGAGGACCAGGCCCCTCATGGACCCCGTGATCATCAGAGGTGAGTGTGTGCAGAGGGTACAGACCTGTAAATACCTGGGAGTGCAGCTGGATGATAAATTGGACTGAACTGCCAATACTGATGGTCTGTCTGTCTGTCTATCTACTGAGCTTTTAGTTTAAAAAAGCAACTCATACATTAACATCTTTTGTCTTAAAAGAAAAACATAATAGCAGAGCTTTCAATGATACAAACAACTTTTTGTTGAAAGGTAAAAGTTTGCATTTGGCGTGCTTTTGAACAATTAATGTGCTTTTTGCTGTTGTATGCATGCTGATAATTTGTCTAACCTTGGCTCATACTTTGTAAGTTTGAGAGCAACACATGCAGCACTCAGGTCATCTGTTAGTCTGTTTCTGGTGTCAGATTTGATTTAATTCAAAGCTGAAAACAGCTGCGCACAAGCATAAGATGTTCCAAACAAAGTAAGGAAAGCAATCTCAAGTGCCTTCATTGACTTAAGATTATTTGGCAGAGAATTCCACACTTTAAGGATTTCATTTTCATAACTAACTGTGTTGTCCTTTGTCATCCCTTTGATCCTCTCAAGTGTTTCACGCAGGTCTTCCCTATTAAGCTCCGCCAACCCCCCACCCCCCGCTTCTATTATATATTACGGGGTCGTGGATCAGGTGTGGCGATTAGCAACTCCCGGCAATAATTACAGATGCGGACGACTCCTCACCTGTGCGCTTAAGCGAGGACTGCCCGCGTCACAAAGCTTCCGGAAACCGCCCGCCACTCTACCATAACCCCCTTTAAGCCGCGAGTGTGGCAATTATCTGTTAAAACTGGCCTTTTCAATTTTGAGCTGTGGACCCGCTATACCACATCCCCTCCAACCCCACCACGGGAATCACAGACTCAAAAGGCTGCAGTCCGTGCCGCACCCTCAAGCAGCATGTGTGTCGCCCGCCTTACCCCAGACAGGAGAGGAAGGACGCGCTCCCATTGGGCTGCTGGGCAGAGGGGCGGGTGATGTGAGAAAAGTCCTCCGGCGTGAAGAGGGGGAGCGGTGAGGGGAGCAGCCCGGCCCCGCATTCCTCTGGCTTTATAGTAACGAACTCTGTGTTCGGGCGACGGCGCGCGTGCCCACTGAGAGGGCTCTGAGTGCCCCCTTTGGCACGCGTGCCATAGGTTCGCCACCACTGATCTAGATGATAAAATAACATTATGCTCCAAAAAAGCATTACTTTTTCTATGTGTTTTGCCAAGTTAAGGTAACTAATCAATATTCATGAGTATGGAGAAGGATTCAATCAAAACACAATGGCGTGTAAACAAGAAGCTGTAAAGTTAGTTTTAAAACAAACTGAAACTGTACTATTAGTTGAACCATTTAGTTAAATCAAGAGGTAGTGATGATAATATGAATTGGTTGTCAGATATTGACACAAACTGATGCATATGGTATCATACGGCCAAACCAGCATAATATGCCTGGTGAATTTGGTCCTGTGAAGCTTCACTATAGTGCAAATTGGTACAAAAAGGTGAAATTATTGCAATGAAGAAAGACAAGGAAGACATTGGCACCCTAAGCACTGCTTACAATGCAGCAACTGTTTTACATGTCAGAAGAATTGTGGAAGTCATTGAGTCTAGTGCTGTAGTAGCCTAAAACAACATGTTGATCATGCACATCAGGCAGTGACATTCTACCCTCTCATTCTCAAGCAACAGAAAACATATGATAAGAAAAGTGTGAAAAGAAACATGCTTCTGCTGTGGCCATTGTGACATCGAGCTGTTAGACAAAAACAAGAGTGGAGGATGCAAGTATCTATCTATGCCGCCAGGGTTATTCTTACCTGGACAAAGCTGGCAGCACTGAGGATTTTCTTTTCTCCAGTGCCTTCAGTACCATCCAGCTATCTCTGTTAAGGGGTAGGCTCATAGAACCAACATACCCCTAGGGAGAAATAAAGATCTATCTGTCTATAAAACCTTTGGCACTGTGTCAGTCCAGTGCAGGGAACGTTCTTATCCAGCTCACTCATAATTGTTTGATTTAGATATGTCAAATAATTACATACACGCCCCCCAGTCACAGAAGTAGTGCCCCAGGGAGAAATTTCAAAGGCTAAAGAGATGTAACCGAAAAGATAATGCACGCCATTTCCTTATGTCATCTATAGTACTTAGAAATAATCATTTTTGGGAAACTTTGGAGTCATGAGACGCCAAGGTCAATGCCGGCAACCTCGGGCACAAGCCAGGAATAAACTCAGCAAGTTCGAATTTAATGGATGGAAAAGAGGCAACGATAACGCTGAATATAATATAATATACCCTGTTTCTGATGGCGTGCATTCTATAAAATAAACTGAACTAAGCGTAGAGACGGTTATTCATTGCTGCAAAGCAACCTGCAGCGGTCTTTTATTCTTTTTACGAGTTTAATCACTGGGATTTACACAAGAAAAGGTGCCAGTGTTATTACAGTTTACTAAAGGAATGACGTCAAAAAGAAAGGGGTTCTCTTTTTGGAGTCTCCGGAACTATAAATGTGAATGAAACGCAGAATTATAAATACTATCCATCCGTCATATAAAAACGGATTAATTATTACTAGTACTAGGTAGATAGTTATTTTTTATAAAACATATCAAAAATAAAATAAAATTAGAACGAGCCGACAAACCAATCGAAAGACTTTTGCTTCTCTTGTGAAAGTGAAATCTTGCAGCTTCAAATTGTCCCGCGTAAGATTTTTGCGACAGTGATGGTCGCATTGTTATGACGTACACGAGTGGCTCCATTGTCCTACACGTCAACTGATGAACTTGAGAGAACATGAACCGTGCAAGGGTTAAGCACTTTTGTCCTTCGGTTTTGCGATAATGACTTGTTCCCGGTAGAGCTACTGGCAGGGATTTTCCATTGAGCTTTTAACCAACCGGTCAAGAGGAGAGGCTCTGATATTTTCCTAGAGCTGCGATCCATGTCAGCTGACAGGATGTAGGTGGAAACAGGAGCAGGAAACCGGGCCGAGGGTTTGAGTCTGGCAGGGAACGGGTGAAAGGGAGATGAAGAAGATGAAGTAAAGAAGTGAATCTGCTTCACTTGCACATGACACTGCAGTTTGTGTAGGTAAGGCACGTATGTCTTGTGACGCAGCGAATGTACTCCTCTGTCCGATCCGGGTCAGCGCTAGTCTTGTCCTTTTCCGAATGCGTAGCCTGATCCAGCTTCTATAGCAGGTTCAACCCGTGTGGATTCCGACACGATTTGCTGGTGATGATGTATCAAAATCATTATAACTAGTGGATTTTTTTTCAATAAGCCACGTGGAGCCAGTGGTTATGAAGAACATTGTCTCATTCAGTTTTACATGCGGAACGGCGTCTCTTTGTCATGATCCGAAGATAGAACTGAATGGTGTTCTGTAATACTGGAGCGCTCAACTTGTTTTTCCCACACCATTCGTGGTTTTTCCATTGTTAACTGTAATCATCTGTACCCTTATGATGGCTTACAGGGTAAACGACGCAATATAAACTTAAACCATCGTACTGAAGTAATGCTGTTATACTTGGGGCATTAACTCTGCAATTATTTAATTTATTTTTAATGAAAGATTCTTCAATGCCAGTGATATTTATCAATGCACCACAATTCCTGCAGTGCCTGCAGGTAGTAAATTTGCATTTCAGCAGTTTAATAAACTTTTAATCATTAACTTTGCAGTTAGTAGAAAGATCTGTAAATTAAGTAGAGTCTTGTTGAAATTTGTGTTTTGTTTATCTACCAATGATTTTTTTTTCTGTCCATTTTGTAATCTCCTATTTTCCCAAAGAATTTAGTACTTTGATTGAAAGGCAGAAATGAGTGTAAAACAGTAACCATGAGATGAGAGGCTGTTGTTGTAAGGCACATTGTCTTGCACACCCTCAATTAGTTGTACAGGGACATTTCAGATTTCAAAAGTCAGAATTAATACCACATTCTGTAGTTAGACAGTGGTAGAAGTGGTATATACAGAAGCAACTGTAGACTGGCCCCAAATTGGAGCCAACATGTTATGAGTTGGAAACACTTGATTCTATGCATCCTTGCAGCCTATGCCTTTTGACTTGTTTGGATATATGTTCATTGTTTCGTAACAGTAGAAAATAAGTGCATGCATTGTCTGCAGAGTGCAAAGCTTTGAACTATGAATCAGCACGAGCATTTCAGGCATGCTTGCAACAGGACTTTTAGTCACAAGGAAAGGGTGTTGCACAGAGGGCAGGATTTCTCATAGAGTGGTGCAGTTACTTCAGATAATGAGAGGCGCCATCACTGTAAGCAGTTGGTCCACTCAGCTAGTTATTTGATTTTTAAAGATAGCTGCTTGCATTGACTATTTAAAAAGTCAAACTAATGTGAGATGTGGATGGAAACACTGAATAACTGGAAGTCACTGTTCTCGTGGATGGGCCATTAGTCTGCTGTTTACCTCCTCACATTTATATCAGATCAAGTTTGAGTCCCCAAGCTGTGAGGTAGCAGTGTTCCTGGCCGTGAAAATATTATTGATAAAAAGTAATACCAATCTTTTTGTAATTTGACCAGTGTATCAGCTGTTTAATTGTTTGCTGCATGAACAAAGTAGCATTCTTATCATTTTTAAGGATACATTAAAACAATTTTGTGGATGACTGGAAACATGCAAAAAATATATGCATTGTTTTTGCAGTAATCTTTAACCGATGTTTGGTTAGTTATTTTGGATCAGTTAGATTTTGCTATTGTAGTGCTGTATTGGGACAAGACTGAATTTAAGCCTATAGTCCAATGTGGTGGAAAGTAGTTTTCATAATCATTGTGCTAAAGAAAAGTGAGTGGGCTCTTTGCATGGTATATTTTCTGTGAAAGTGTACCAACAGGCTGCCCCAGAAATGTTGCAAACAATTTACATACCTTAAAAAAAAAGAAATCCCATTTTAATCTCATTTAACATGATATTGTACTTTCCTGGCCTCTGTTGTGTTATGTTTTGCCCTGGGAAAACAAGTCAGAAAGTTGTTTTTTTTCGATATGAAAAAATTTTACAACGTTTCACAGAACCTTGTAAATACCAAAATGTTAACATAAATACAGTTAGAATATGTTTGGTTTCCAGTGCTCCAGACCTCACAGTTGAGACAGTAGAAGAGTGTTTCTTTGCACACTTTTGTCATAATATTTTTTTCTTTTGTTTGAGTGTGAGAGGCTAGAATGTCAGTGCCTGATCCACATGATTGACAGGCCCCTTGTATTATTTTAGGCTACCACTGCTCAGGGTTTCGTGGCTTCTACATTTCCCCAACACGAATGACAGTTGCTGCATTGTGAACAGTGCTTAGGGGCTAACCTCTTTCTCGTCCTTCTATTTGATTACAGTTGTTTTTCCTTTTTATCACACATGTACTTGCACCATGGTGAACCATTAGGTGACCAAATTTATCAGGCATACAGTACTGTCCAAAAGTTTGGATACACCTCCTCATTCAATGTGTTTTCTTTATTTTCATGACCATTTACATTTGTAGATTCTCACTGAAGGCATCAAAACTATGAATGAACACACGTGGAGTTATATACTTAACAAAAAAAGTGAAATAACTGAAAACATGTTTTATATTCTAGTTTCTTCAAAATAGCCACCCTTTGCTCTGATTACTGCTTTGCACACTCTTGGCATTCTCTCGATGAGCTTCAACTTATTGATCTTGGCTTTGCCAATGATGCTGTGATCTTTCTCTACTCGATGGAGGATCTGATCAGGGCTTTCAAGAGATTGAGCCAGGTGTCTGAGCTTGTGAATGTCCTGGCATTTAATGACCTCTTGGGCGCAGCCAGCAGTATGTCTGTCTGTGGAGGGAGTGTCAACCTTGTCGAGAGGTTCACTTACCTCTGCAGCGACATTCATGTCTCTGGTGACTCTTCCTATGAAGTCAGTAGACAGATTGGGAGAGCAAGGGGGTCATGAGGTCGCTGGAATAAGGTGTGTGGTGCTCCCGATATCTTTCCAAAGGTATGAAGATCCAAGTCATTAGAGTCCTGGTGCTTCCTGTTTTGCTATATAGTTGCAAGACATGGACTCTATACAGTGACCTGAGACAGTCTGGACTCCTTCGATACTGTGTCTCTTCAAAGAATCCCTGGAGTCCTGAATGAGGCACATTACAACAACAACAACATTTATTTATGTAGCACATTTTCATACAAAAAGTAGCTCAAAGTGCTTTACATAATGAAGAAAAGAAAAATAAAAGACACAATAAGAAATTAAAATAAGACAACATTAGTTAACATAGAAAAGGAGTAAGGTCTGATGGCCAGGGTGGACAGAAAAAAACAAAAAAAAAAACTCCAGACAGCTGGAGAAAAAATGAAATCTGCAGGGGTTCCAGGCCACAGGACCGCCCAGTCCCCTCTGGGCATTTTACCTAACATACTGTAAATGAAATAGTCCTCTTTGTAGTTAGGGTTCTCATGGAGTCACTTGATGTTGATGGTCATACAGACTTCTGGGTTTTTAGTCCATCCATCATTTTTGGAACATCACGTGCTTTGAGCCATCACCAAAAGGACACCGGAAAAGGAAACAGAAGAGAGAGTAGGGGTTAGTACAGATTTTAGAGCCACTATGAATAGTTTATTATAATGAGTTGGATATACAGAGTATCAGGATTTTAATTACAGTGAAGTTATGAGAAGGCCATGTGAAAGTAATGTGTTTTCACTATGCTCCACTGTATTATCCTGGCGAATTCCTATTGGCAGGCTATTCTAGATTTTAGGTGCATAACAGCAGAAGGCGGCCTCACCACTTCTTGAATTTTCTCCCTGCCAGGTAGGATTCAAACCAATTTAAGACACTGCCAGAGAGGCCCACCCATTGACTATGGCGATTTCTAAGAATATTATGATCAATTGTATCAAATGCGGCACTCAGATCTAAGAGGATGAGAACAGATTAATGGCCTCTGTCTACATTTACCCGCAAATCATTTACTACTTTAACGAGTGCAGTTTCTGTGCCGTGATTTGTTCTAAAACCCAACTGAAATTTATCAAGAATAGCATGTTTATTTAGGTGGTCATTTAACTGCATAATGACTGCCTTCTCCAGAATTTTACTTAAGAAAGGCAGGTTAGAGATGGGTCTAAAATTTTCAAGAGCCGAGGGGTCGAGATTATGTTTCTTAAGTAGGGGTTTAACTACAGCAGTCTTAAGACAGTCTGGGAAGACCCCCGTATCTAATGACAAATTTACTATGTCAAGAACATTATCAATTTGCACGCCCGATACTTCTTTGAAAAAATTTGTTGGTATTGGGTCAATGACGCAGATGGAGGGTTTCAGTTGAGAAATTATTTTATGTAAATCAGGTAAATCTATCCTAGTGAAAGAGTTTAATTTGTTTATAACGGAATGCTGGGGTTTAGGAGGATCCTTAGTGTTGGGGAGTTATACTATGTTATTTCTAATATCATTAATTTTTTGTTGAAAAATACAGCAATAGCCTCACAGGTTTTACTGGAAGTACTTAGGAGGCATTCCTTTGAGTTACCTGGGTTTAGCAGGCGATCAATCGTAGAGGATAAGACTCTGGGATTACTAGCATTGTTATTTATAATCTTAGAGAAATAGCAGCTCCTCTCAAGATGAACTGTGTTATTGTATTCTGTTATTTTAACTTTTAATATTTCATAGTGGATAGTTAGTTTAGTCTTCCTCCATTTATGCTCAGCATCTATGGCATGTTCTCTTTAAATCAGACACTCTTTGGGTCTTCCATGGTATAACAATGCTAGAAGATTTTTTAACTGTCTTTTCAGGTGTAACTATGTCAACAGCAGCTCTCACTTTAGTATTAAATCTTTCCACCTTACTATTTACATTATCCCCGCTATTATAGTTGGCACTATAAACGGACTGATTGCTTAGAATGTTTGTAAGTTTTAAAGCTACTGATGAGTCAAAAAAGCTTTTTTTAACAGTATGCTTCTCATGAGTGTTTTCTATCATTGTTTCTATATTAAAAAGTAGAAGAAAATGGTCTGATAGACCAATATCAATGACCTGCTTTATATCAACTTTTAGTCCTTTAGTAATCACTAAGTCTAACGTATGACCTGCCTTATGTTTAGGCTGATTAACGAGCTGTCTCAAATCAAGAGTCCAGGAGGTTCATAAATTCTTTTACTTTTTGGTCACACTGATTATCTATATGAAAATTAAAGTCACCGACTATTAAGAGTGTGTCATAGTTCGTAATTAAAATTAACATTAAGTCAGAGAATTTCTCAAAAAATGACGCATTGAACTTTGGAGGTCTATACACGGATAATACTAGAACGTGAGAATCTCCATGGATAACAACGGCGAGATACTCAAAGGACTTGAATTTACCAAAACTGACATCTTTACATTTTAACCGGCTCGAGTAAATGTTTGCCAAGCCACCGCCTCTTTTTCCTGCATTGTGAGGGAGCATCAGTTACTGCACCATGGCCATGTGGCACGATCTCCTCAGGATTATCTGGTTCGCAGGATCCTAATTGTTCAGGACCTGAGCGACTGGACCAGGCCAAGGGGACGCCCATGTAACACCTGGCTATGGCAGATAGATGGTCATTTCCTGTGTATGAGACTGGACCACGTGTCTGTCTGGGGGGTTGCCAGCCAGGATCCTGAGCTATTTCGTTGTCTGGTGGGTGAGGCAATGCACTGTACCACTGCATGCTCTGTGACCTGAACTGACCTTGTAAGTAATCATAAATAAAATAAATTCATAGACAATTGCTAACATTCCCCACACAATGAGCTTAGGAAATTAAAGAAGAGTGGATGTACATCTATAGATTTATATACCTGGTGCTGATGTGCTTTAGAACTGCACATGGTTGACTGGTAACTCATATGGTGGTGTAGTGGTTAGGGCAGCTGCCCTATAGCTCTGGAGTCCTGAGTTGGAAGTTTTTATGTGCAGTATGCACATTCTTTCAGTATATTTCTGTGTGAGTTTTTTTTTTATTTTTCCCAGTTTTCCTCCAGTATCAGAAAGATGGCAATGTGAGGCTTATAGCTGGTTTTTGATACATGTGAGTATGTGTGTACATGAGAATGCATGTGATAAATTGGTATTTTGTCCATTAATTGTTCCTGCCTTGTGCCCAGTGCTCCTGGGATAGGCTCCAGCTTTGTGCAACCTGAATTTGGATTAAACATGTTAAGGGATAAATGTCATAATTGCCTCATGTAAATCCTAGAAAACGTTTCCATTGTATACCATTTACTTATTTAGTGAGTTTGAAAACAAGACCTCTAAGACACTTGATGAGCTGAAGTTTAAAATGCAATTAAAAAAAATGTAAACAATACCTTTTTTTAAGGTTTTGCTACCTGATGCCTTAAGCTAAATTTTAGGTTGCTGGAAACCATGCCAACTTCTAAGCTAGTATAAGAAATTCATCAAGCACAATTAGTACTATTGCTGACTTTAAATTGCTTTCATTTTCTTATTATCCTCAAAGTGACTTCTGTTAAATAGGCAGCCAACATTTTTAAACAGGCATAAATAATTGAAATTGTCTCAATTAACATTCCTGGATCAAAACTGGTTTAATATGTAATTGAAAAATTATTCAACATGGTTGAATGTGCTTGAATTTGAATAATACAGTTTGATCAATTTAAGTTTTTTTTTTTCTTAATTCTCCTTCCATTTTATGCTCCCAAGTACTTTTTTGGTTCTTGCAGTGATGGTTAAAAGACAATCAAGTCTCTCTCTTTTCTTAATTTGTGGCCTAGGTAACTGAGTCTCATCCATCTTTGTCTTGTCTTCTTCTTGTATTTTTGGTTTTGGGGAAATAATGACAATTTTGATTTGATTTGTTTTTGGTGCAGTATGATGAAAGGTAGATTAGGAGTTCATATTGGTCTTGTTTGCTCTCAGATTTTCAAAGCTGTATAGAGGAATAGATTTAAGATTGTTGATGCATTCACACACTTCTTCAGTTTGTAAACTGTATTGAAAAAATGTTTCTAAGTTTCTAGAATGTGTATCATGCTTTCTGTTTTCTTTATTTAGTCGCTTTTTCAAGGCATGCTATAATGGTTTTTGTTTGATCTTTCTGCTGTGTTGGTACTTTGGCTGTTTGAACACTTCGTCATTTATTTAAGGCCTTATTGGTCTACATACTGTCTCAATCACATTGTCCTCTCCTTAATGAGGTGTATGTGTGAGAGGGCAAAAATCTGTTTTCAAAGCTGAGATGGTCTGACACTGAAATTGGGGTAATTTGCATGTGTGTTGACTCGTTAAGATTAATATTTAAAAATACCAAATGTTTCCTATTGTATTATTTTAATTTTTTTGTTTTTCTTCTTCTTCTAGATGCCTCCTTCAATACCAGAATGAGCATTAAGGCTTTTGAACTTTGTCTTGCTGTAGAGCGAGATCTCTTAATGGGAGACAAAGCCCGTATCAATATTGAATGTATAGAATGCTGCGGCAAAAATCTTTACATAGGCACTAATGACTGCTTCATCTTCCATTTTGTACTTGAAGAAAGGAGTTTGGCAAATGGAAAACAGACCTTTTCTGTTCAGCGGCAACCACACAAATACTTGGGTTTAAAAAAGCCAGTTAATGAACTTAAAGCAGCTTCCGCCCTCAATAGACTAATAGTTTTGTGTGACAATACCATTATGTTGGTTAATATGCTCAGCTTGGACCTCATACCTTCTGGATCTAAAATCAAAGGTGTTGTCACTTTCACTGTGAATGAGAATCCTGTAAGTGGCGATCCATTTTGTGTAGAAATCTGTGTTATTTCTATCAAGAAAAGGACTATACAAATCTATATGGTGTATGAAGATAAAGTGCAAATTGTCAAGGAGCTATCAACACCAGAACAGCCTTCTGCAGTCAGTTTAGATGGGTATTTTCTCTGTCTGGCCTTCACCACACAATATATAATTTTGAATTATAACACTGGAACTTCACAAGATCTTTTTCCATATGACAGCGAGGAGAAGAAGCCCATAGTGAAGAGAGTTGGCCGAGAGGAGTTTCTTTTAGCTGGTCCTGGTGGTTTAGGTAAGATGATCATTTATCAGTGCACCAAATAACATATTACTCTTCTTTCAAGAGCAGTCCCAGTGGAGGGGCACAAATAACCCAGGGATAGGCATGAGCTGGGTAACCAATATTCTGTGACTATATAAAAATATGAAATGTGTGACTACAAAAAGTAACTGGAAAAAATGTACCAATACAGAAGATATTCTGTGTAGGTATATACTGTAAATAGCCCAAGAACTGCTTATTTTGAATGCTTTTACTGCTAAATTAATTTATTGAGCATTAATTCTGTGAAGAATGCTAAATGCATAATGTCAAGATTTGCTTCATATCTAACCTAGGTGTTGTATCACCCATTTTGTCATGTTGCTTAGAAACATTAATTATTCATAAGTCACGTGATTGAATGGGTGTTATTTAATTCAAATCGTGTTCTTCAGTCTTTGTTCTAGCAGCAAGACACCTCTGGCCTGAATTTACGTATTGGGTATATTTCAGTTACTTTTTTGATTATACAGCTTAATATTTTGGGTATTACCTAGCATAAATCTCTAAAATCCTCTAGCAGAAGGAAAGTTACACAGATGAACTATCCATCCATCCATCCATCCATTTTCCAACCCGCTGAATCCGAACACAGGGTCATGGGGGTCCGCTGGAGCCAATCCCAGCCAGCACAAGGCAGGAACCAGTCCTGAGCAGGGTGCCAAACCACCGCAACAGATGAACTTACATGATCTTTGTTTGTCATGATTTCTAAGAGATTTTAAATGAAGCATACAATTATGTGTGATATGTGTTTTTTTTATTTCTTTTGGAGTGGCTTACTTTTGTTGTTGTTGCCAGGCAGTTAATATCTTCTAAAAGGTGCTGCTAATGTGTAAATGTGGTTCATTTCATAAACCAAACTTTTTTGCTTTTAAATACCAAAGGGGAGCCTTCCTCATATTTTGTTCTGATCAAATATTGTCTGTGAGTAATAATACCTTTAATATCTTTTGCAAAAGAATATATCTGCATACTCCCTGCTAGGTAGTTAGGATTGTTAGTTTGTTTTGAAAGCTCTGATCAAACTCCATCTGCATTTTATTTCTTTTTAAATATCTTGCTTTCTGACTAATTGCAATGCAGTTAGTGTGCATTGAAAGAAGCCAGCTGTATGCCCTCCATCTGTTGTTCTTTTTACAGTATTGAGTATTGATAGGACGATCCCCCACAACATTTATCGCAGTTTAACAAAAATGTTCTGAAATGCTGACTGGTTTCTAGAAGGTAGTATTAAAATAAATTCCATGGTCATTTTGTGTGAATGCTTGTGAAATAGGATATCCCCTGTCTCACTGATTGTAGTTTTCATAGCCTTATTTTCTAATATACAATGATTAGAAAAAGTTTGGCTAGTTTGAATCTTTAAAATATCATCTCTTGATAGTAACATGCTTAAACTAGAAAATGGTAGACGACCTTGATCATGACCAAAGGCAGTACAGGTCCAGGTAATCATAATTAATTACCCGATGCAAAAAAAAGTTTATATTTTAAACTTTAGGTACAAACTAACTGTGTTAATTTTATAAGACAATGTGATAATGTTATTGTCGGGCAGAATGTTGTTGTGGTAAAGGCTTTAGGCCTAAGACTTCAGACCCTAACAAATTCCACTACTGACACTGTGTGACCATGAGCAAGTCACTTCATCTACCTGTGTTCCAGTTGCAAAAGCTAAAGAAATGTATCTTGTTGTATTTTGAATGTTGCAAATTGCCATGGATAAAGGCATCAGTCACATAATCTCTCTATTATAAAAAAAATCCTAGAGAGAAACAGTAGGGTGACAATACATGATCTTATAAGATCACGGAAGACACTTAAAAGACCCACGAGACTAAAGAGATTGGCCACGGAGCGTCTTTCGGGGACCTTAAACATGAGACTTTGTGCTAAGAGATTGACCCAGGACCGTCTCGCGATGACATAGAACATGAGATAGAACATGAGATGTAATGTCACAAAATTTCTTTATTGTAGGGGTGCTTTCAACCCCTAAATATTTATATATTGAAATGTACTTTTTTTTTTAGTGGATATCTACTGGCTTAGATGTACCATCCTGCCATACACTATATACTATGTATGTATGTGTATTTGTATATAAGCATTTGTCAGAGGAAAATGATTAGACAAACAGGAATTCAGAGGGTGTCGGTCATCCATGAACTACTGAATACTTTACTTTCTGTATTTTCATCCATAGTATGTAAAGTATAAAAAAGTTTTGCAAAACACAGAGTTGTCACAGAATTCAAGCTTTTTTTCAGTAAATACAAACAGATATATGGGAGGTATTTTCTGCAAAAATTAAAATGAAAATTATAAAATCAAAATGCAATGTCTCTTTTGCAATTTCATTTCAAGTCTGCCCAGAGTTGCCCAGTTGTCAGTCTCTCAGCTGTCTCTAACCCTGTACTGCTGCTGCAAGTGACACTCCAGGTTACAGATCTGAGTCTCAAGGATCTCATGCACCTCCGCCGAAAAGCCATTGCGGTGCTTGGTGTTAACGGTACAATATACTACAAAAATACAGTGTCCTGTTTCCACTTAAATGCAAATAAATCTAAACTATGATACAATAAAGGCTAATTTCTGTCATGTTAAATATTGTAATTAAATTGCACATTAACATGGTCTTCAGATTTTGTGAGATGATTTTGCTGTGAAGTTTGCAGTATAGGGGTGAAAAGGTCAAAATTGTGTATTAAACACAGTCAAAGTGAGATGTATTCTATTGATCAAAGTGGCTCTACAGCTACAAAATACAAAAAATGGTGAGAAATCAATGTACAAAGCCTCGCCCATTAACCTGTGCTGTTTGCATGTGGAGAACTTGCAAATGAAAATGCAAAGTGGAAATGTTTTTTACTTTTCTTTTTTGCACCTTCATTGCAGTTCAGGCTCAAAATGAAATTGCAAATGGGGTTATTTCATTTTTAATTTTAATTTGTGCAGCATTTTTGCATGCAGAATTTGAAAATGAAATTGTGAATGGGGTTATTTCATGTTCATTTTTGCAGCCTTTTGCATGCAGAGTTTGAAAGTGAAATTGCGAACGAGAAATTGCATTTTCGTTTTATAATCATTTTCATTTTTGCAGAAAATACCTCCTATAGGAATCAAGGTGCTTTTTTATTTCATAATTATACTCCTCTGAAGTTTAAGAAATGTAGTTGTAAGTTCTTAACAAATAATAGGCAAGATCTTTCTTCTTTTTAGGCAAAATAAACAAGCATTCAAAGATTGAAAAAGCAACCTTCCAAAAAAGACCAAACACGTAAATATATTTGTTTTTTCTTGCTGTTCACAAATTTCGAAAAATAAGTTCTAAGAACATGTAACTCAATAGCTTATGATTTAAGATGTTCAAACTCTTAGTTACACTATTATAGGTAGTGGGAAGGCACACAGATTCCTTTAACTAAAATGTGTGTTCTTCAATCGGCTACACGCAGCATGATTCCCCATTGTTCCTCATTCCGAAGTGAGCTCAGAATGCAAAACAAAATCTAAACTCTTACTATCAGTTATACTCATTAACTAAATTATTTTACATTACAAATTTCCTTGAAATAGTGATTTTTTTTTTGTGTGCACAGAAATTAAAGTTACTAAAAGCAAACTGCTTTGATAAATCTCTATTTGGAAAATAAAACTAAAAAGTTACTTAATCCCCATAATATATTAAAAAAAAATGGGTGAGTCTAACTTTCCAGCACATCGTTGTCGCTAGTTGGACCCTGGTTGCTCCTGCTTATTTTGCCTATTTCTTCTGCTTCAGTGTTTCTATAAAGTGCACCTTCTCCTGTGATTACGGTTCTTATGATCATTCAGCAGGGGGCAATTATTCACAATTCTTATTAGAAATTCATTTTTTATGCTGCATTGCCTTCTCTGCCCAGCCAAAATACAGAACAATTGCATGATGACCACATGAACCAAAATAGGAATATTTTTAATAAATGCAAATGAATGTATGCATTGTTATACAGTTTTATTATTTTTTGCCACTATTGGTTGTAGTTAACTATAAAGTTTCAAGTTTATAGTGTCAAAAATATTTTATGGATTTAAGCTTAATAAACAGTGACAGTATAGAATCAGTGGTGTGCTTGGACTTATGGCTTATTTGTTTAAGTGTGTTTGTTATTTCATTATCAATATATTTTATTTCCCCTCACCCATTACTTTGCAGCAACTGTTGACTGTTTTGTGACCATAGGCTTTTATATCTAATGCTGCTTCCTGTGTTTTATAGACATGTTTTCTTTGATACATTATTTTTTTTTTTGCATGTAGACAGGTCCTTGATTTTCTTATCATTTACCTTCCTTTTGACATTCTTTCTGCCTTCCATGTGACCATTTTCCCTCAAATCTCCAATTAATGATATCTCCTAGCATTCCTTTCGTGCCTTAACCACATATCCCAGCCAATTTCTCTGTCTCGTTTGAATTGTTCTAATCAGTGTCCTTTCAAAATGTTATTGAATCTGTTAAATACAAATTGAATGCCAGAAGAATGCCACACAGTTTTATTCTTTACATGGATTCGTAACACCTTAACATCAACTGTTGCTTTTAGAATTTCTAAAATTTGTCACTGCTGATCCATGATATACAGTACTTTAATAAACCACTACCAAAAACAAAGTTACATATGAGCACTTATCTAATGTCCATACACTAATTTAATCCAGTTATCTGGTTCTGGATCTTGGAAAGCTGTTGTCCACCAAAACATTGTGGGTATATGGCTGCAACCAACCTGGGGTAGGGCACTAGTCCATCAATTAGCATACTCATACACTGATACTCACACCAGACCAATAGCCAAACATATGCATCTTTGGAAGGCGGAAAACTTGTCTACTTGGAGGTTCACTGTTTGTGTGGAGGGCAGCTAGTCCATGGCTGCTTACATTCATTTATACACTCACACTTATATCAGCTGAGTCACAAGTTAATGTGCACATTTTTGGAATATATGGTGTAATGGGGGGTAACCTTCACAGGGAGAATATGCAAGCCACCTGCCTCAACAGGTAGTTCTCATTTTGCGATTCATATTTAATATGAACATTGTTTATTTTAAAAACACAAAATGTTTCTGATCATCAAACACATTTAACCTTTAGTCAAATATAACACAAGTAAACACAAAATGCAGTTTTTAAATGATGGTTTTAATTATTTAGGGAGAAAAAATCCAAACCTACATGGCCCTGTGTGAAAAAGTAATTGCCCCCTGAACCTAATAACTGGTTGGGCCACCCTTAGCAGCAATAACTGCAATCAAGCGTTTGCAATAACTTGCAATGAGTCTTTTACAGCGCTCTGGAGGAATTTTGGCCCACTCATCTTTGCAGAATTGTTGTAATTCAGCTTTATTTGAGGGTTTTCTAGCATGAACCGCCTTTTTAAGGTCATGCCATAGCATCTCAATTGGATTCAGGTCAGGACTTTGACTAGGCCACTCCAAAGTCTTCATTTTGTTTTTCTTCAGCCATTCAGACGTAGATTTGCTGGTGTGTTTTGGGTCATTGTCCTGTTGCAGCACCCAAGATCGCTTCAGCTTGAGTTGACGAACAGATGGCCGGACATTCTCCTTCAGGATTTTTTGGTAGACAGTAGAATTCATGGTTCCATCTATCACAGCAAGCCTTCCAGGTCCTGAAGCAGCAAAACAACCCCAGACCATCACACTACCACCACCATATTTTACTGTTGGTATGATGTTCTTTTTCTGAAATGCTGTGTTCCTTTTACGCCAGATGTAACGGGACATTTGCCTTCCAAAAAGTTCAACTTTTGTCTCATCAGTCCACAAGGTATTTTCCCAAAAGTCTTGGGAATCATTGAGATGTTTCTTAGCAAAATTGAGACGAGCCCTAATGTTCTTTTTGCTTAACAGTGGTTTGCGTCTTGGAAATCTGCCATGCAGGCCGTTTTGCCCAGTCTCTTTCTTATGGTGGAGTCGTGAACACTGACCTTAATTGAGGCAAGTGAGGCCTGCAGTTCTTTAGACGTTGTCCTGGGGTCTTTTGTGACCTCTCGGATGAGTCGTCTCTGCGCTCTTGGGGTAATTTTGGTCGGCCGGTCACTCCTGGGAAGGTTCACCACTGTTCCATGTTTTTGCCATTTGTGGATAATGGCTCTCACTGTGGTTCGCTGGAGTCCCAAAGCTTTAGAAATGGCTTTATAACCTTTACCAGACTGATAGATCTCAATTACTTCTGTTCTCATTTGTTCCTGAATTTCTTTGGATCTTGGTATGATGTCTAGCTTTTGAGGTGCTTTTGGTCTACTTCTCTGTGTCAGGCAGCTCCTATTTAAGTGATTTCTTGATTGAAACAGGTGTGGCAGTAATCAGGCCTGGGGGTGGCTACGAAATTGAACTCAGGTGTGATACACCACAGTTAGGTTATTTTATAACAAGGGGGCAATTACTTTTTCACACAGGGCCATGTAGGTTTGGATTTATTTTCTACCTATATAATAAAAACCATCATTTAAAAACTGCATTTTGTGTTTACTTGTGTTATATTTGACTAATGGTTAAATGTGTTTGATGATCAGAAACATTTTGTGTGACAAACATGCAAAAGAATAAGAAATCAGGAAGAGGGCAAATAGTTTTTCACACCACTGTATATTTAATCACAATATCCAGAAGTTTTCAGCTTCAGGTTTTGGGGTCAGATGACAGTAAAACTGAAATTCTTATGTGGCAGGGAAACTGGAAATATAAAGAAATGTATTGTTTTGAATTTGATAGTAGTTGCACTAGGTGTTAATTGTTTGTAAATAAACTGCTCAAAAAAATTAAAGAAACCCTTTGAAAACACATCAGATCTCAATGGGGAAAAAATCCTGCTGGATGTCTATACTGATATGGACTGGGTAATATGTTACAAATGAAAGGATGCCACATTGTTTGATGGAAATGAAAATTATCAACCTACAGAGGGCTGAATTCGAAGCCCCCCCCCCAAAAAATCTAAGTGAAAAAATGATGTGGCAGGCTAGTCCATTTTGCCGAAAATTCATTGCAGCAACTGTAGTACTAGGTTGTTGTACCGTGTTAGCCATTATGAATGTAGAGAAAAGCCAAGCAAAATGACACCTTTTATTGGCTAACTAAAAAGATTACAATATGCAAGCTTTCGAGGCAACTCAGGCCCCTTCTTCAGGCAAACATTGCAGCAACTCAAAATCGTACTCGGTAGTTTGTATGGACCCCACGTGCTTGTATGCATGCCCGACAATGTTGGGGCATGCTCCTAATGAGACGACGGAGGGTGTCCTGGGGGATCTCCTCCCAGATCTGGACCAGGGCATCACTGAACTCCTGGACAGTCTGAGGTACAACCATTGCTTTGTCAGATGGACTGAAACATAATGTCCCAGAGGTGTTCTATTAATGGTATCAATTTCTTCATCCTCCAGGGCCTGCCTGCATACTCTTGCCACATGAGCCCGGGAGTTGTCGTGCACCAGGAGGATCCCAGGACCCACTGCACCGGCATAGGGTCTGACAATGGATCCAAGGATTTCATCCTAATACCTAATGGCAGTCAAGGTGCCGTTGTCTAGCCTGTAGAGGTCTGTGCGTCCCTCCATGGATATGTCTCCCCCAGACCATCATTGATCCACCACCAAACCGGTCACGCTGAAGGATGTTACAGACAGCATAATGTTCTCCACAGCTTCTCCAGACTCATTCAGTCGGAGGTCGGGCCCTCTGGCCACCCTCATGAAGTCTGTTTCTGATTGTTTGGTCAGAGACATTCACACCTGTGGCCTGCTGGAGGTCATTTTATAGGGCTCTGGCAGTGCTCATCCTGTTACTCCTTGCCCAAAGGAGCAGATACCGGTCCTACTGATGGGTTAAGGACCTTCTATGGTCCAGCTCTCCTAGAGTAACTGCCTGTCTCCTGGAATCTAATCCATGCCCTTGAGACTGAGCTGGGAGACACCACAGACCTGGCAATGGCACGTATTGATGTGCCATCCCAGAGAAGTTGCACTACCTGTTCAACTTCTGTAGGTTCCAGGTATCGCCTCATGCTACCAGTAGTGATACTGACTGTAGCCAAATGCCAAACTAGTTAAAAATGGTCAGAAAAGATGAGGAGGGAAAAATGTCAGTGGGCTCCACCTGTTAAACCATTCCTGTTTTGGGGGTCATCTCATTGTTGCCCCTCTAGTGCACCTGTTGCTTATTTCATTAACACCAAAGCAGCTGAAAGTGATTAATAACCCACTCTGCTACTTAACTGACCAGATCAATATCCCAGAAGTTTCATTGACTTGATGCTATACTCTGATTAAAAAGTGTTCTTTTAATTTTTTTGAGCAGTATATATCGCACAATTTATTGTAATTGTGTTTTTTTTGGTTTTGCACATATTTGTTCATGTGTTGGGAGGACACATGAACTGAAGAGTAAAATGCTCCCAGAATAATTTCTTTTCTGGTTAAACTTTTGATCACTTTGCTCAAGGGGCTTTATAGGAGGGGTATATAAGAAATGTTTTAGTAGGTTAGTCCTGCAATCTTTACTCACTGCCTGGATTCCTGGAGGGATGGCCATACACTGCCATCATTTGCTTTGTGCTTAATTTCTTTAGTTAATTGGTGTTCTCTATTTCCCTCACTAAATCTTAATGTCTATTCTGTCAGAAGCCTCTTGGAACATTCAGGGCTTGGGTCAAATATTAAGAGGAGTGTCTTTCATTATATATGGTACAGAAGAGTGGATGTTTAATTTTTTACAAGAATCCAAGTTGCTCTTTATCAGTGTGTCCAGTTCCAAGAAGAGGTGGCTGATAATCCTTATGCCCCATAAGTTACAAGTTTAAAAAATTGAGTGTGGTCTTATCGATAACACATGTGTGAACTGAGTTCAGAATAACACGATTCAACATACTGTCCAAGTCCTTATCAATCAAGCTTCCTAATGTTCATAACGAGAGAGTCTTTAACAGATTATTATATAATACTGGGCATCATGGGATTGATAAACTCCCTCCTCTATTTGCCACCGTGTTCTTCATTCAATGAGGTGTCACCCGTTGCATGGCTGCACTCGGATCCTAATCTGGGATCCTGAGGTGGTTTGTCATGTGGTGGGTGCAGCAATGCGTAGTATCAGTGCATGCTCCTAACCACCACCACCACCTCCTCCTCCTCCTCCTCCTCATTCAACCCATTTGTTGTGCAAGTTTGCCTCTGATCTAAATTTTGTCAATTTCCTTTATCCCTCAGCCAAGACATTTTTGTTCTTTTCTCCTCATGATTGTACTTATTGTAGGGTTTACTCTATTTTTATTTCAGAATCATTGATTAAATTCCCCTTTAACAGAAGTTTGGGATCACTGTGTCATGCTGTATGTCACTTTAAACTGCAGCTGCCTCCTTTACAATGCTGGTCACTGACATTTTAATATTTCTTCAGAATTCTGAGTTTTGCACAAAGTTACTCCGGTATTTTGGAAGAGGTCATAGAAATAAATTCAGATTGTGTTTGGGATCCTATATATGTATGGCTTTAAAAGGAATTGTACGTAATTTTGTAAACACAGGCAAAGAGTACGGGAGCTAGTCTAATTTTATGTCTTTCAGAGAAGTAAGCCCTCTTGTGGTGGACCTGGTAGATGAATTAATGAAATCTAATACTTCGTCTGAATTAAATTCCCTGCTGCTTAATAAGATTGAATTTGAAATTCACTGCACCAGGACGCAATATTATATCTATAGTGTTAAGACTAGTAATGGTTAACATTAAAGATAAAAGATATGAAGCATTCATATGTATGTATTTATATGTATACACTTAACAAGGCGCAGCACGGTGGCACAGTGGTAGTGCTGCTGCCTCGCAATAGGGAGACCTGAGTTTGCTTCCTAAATCCTCCCTTCGGGGAGTTTGTATGTTCTCCCCATGTCTGCGTGGGTTTCCTCCGGGTGCTCCGGTTTCCTCCCACAGTCCAAAGACATGCAGGTTAGGTGAATTGGCGATCCTAAATTGTCCCTAGTGTGTGCTTGGTGTGTGAGTGTGTGCCCTGTGGTGGGCTGGTGCCCTGCCCGGGATTTGTTCCTGCCTTGAGCCCTGTGCTGGATGTGATTGGCTCCAGCAAGCCCCCGTGGCCGTGTGTTAGGATATAGTGGGTTGGAAAATGACTGACCGACTGACACTTAACTTACAACTTTTTTTGAAAATTATCACTTTTTTTCTGAAATTGTACATTTTTCTACATCCTCTAATAATCCACTCAGTGAGATTAATTCTATTCTAGATATACTGCCTCTCCCCTCCTAAATGGATGATGCTGTTAAAGCTAAAGGACACTTTTGAGTAAATGTCTCCAAAGATGGTGCAAAGTGTGGACGGTTTGCTCCACAGTGCTATTCTCTGCTTTTCAGAAGCAGCTGGCACCACCTTATCACCAACTAATGAACTGTGGTACTTCATCATCTAAAATGAAGTGATTTGCCCTGATTACACTCCTTAATACTGGGCAAAGATACCACAAACTGCTATAGCTCCTAATTTCATGGATGAATTCTTATTCTAATTTTCTAGAAAATCTTTTAGCTATACATCTACTGTATAACAGATTATTTTTAAGTTAATTGTTGCTGATCAGTCTTTTTTTATCTGATCCTGTCCGTCTGCAAACAAATTTAAACTTCTGCTGCATATTCACTCGCTCAATATATAGATAGTTTTTGACTATGCATGGTATGGACTTGAATTTCATTTAGCAGATTATGAACATAATAGGATTTGTTGAAAACTTTATACTCTTTCTCCACAGCTGTAATCTTTACTACTTCAAATAACTTCTGTCTCTTCTAGGTATTCAGGATTGCCTATTCTGTTGCTTTTTAATCTTAATCTTAAACTCTCATTCGTCATCCTTCTCAAGACTTGATTCCTCCTTTTATAGCCAATGGCTGTCAGTTAAAATTTTGCTTTACACTGGTGATAGTTTGCTCTTTCTTGGGAATGCCCCATCTGATCTCCCATATGTGCATAGCTTGTTTATTTAATTTGAAAATGTATGGAGTTATACAAAAAATTGATCTAAATCTGCTCTTCTTTCGTCTAGGTCCTCT
Organism: Polypterus senegalus; assembly: GCF_016835505.1. Classification (NCBI taxonomy): domain Eukaryota; kingdom Metazoa; phylum Chordata; class Cladistia; order Polypteriformes; family Polypteridae; genus Polypterus; species Polypterus senegalus. The sequence goes on from NC_053155.1 coordinate 66,059,428, forward strand.
CTCCTGTTACCATTTCACTCTAGACTAGCAATCATTACAATGGTTCCTTGTTTTAATTTTTTTAGTGCAATGTTTCCCTTTCCTCGCCTCTTAGGTACTAACTAGACTTTATATTCTGTTTCTTGTGGAGTTATAAAAGGCCTTACATTAAACACCAGTCTTTCATTCATATCTGATCTGAGGGAGGTATATTTTTAGTGTACTACTACTGCATTAACACTATGCATAAACAAGGTCTATAATATAACATGATTGCAAAATGTCATTTTACTATTCTGTAATGCTAAATTGTCAGTTTTTTGTCTGTTTTTACAGGAATGTTTGCTACAGCAGCAGGAGTTTCACAGCGTGCACCAGTCCATTGGTCAGAGAATGTAATTGGAGCAGCAGTGTGCTATCCTTATGTTCTGGCTCTGGATGATGGATTTGTTACCATTCATAGCATGTTGGACCAGCAGCTAAAGCAGACAGTGTCTTTTCGGGATGGGCACATTCTACAGGATTTTGAAGGTATTTTTATAACTTCAAAGGCATACTGAATTCAGATGCCAAAAACTATAAGGTCAATTTGAAAAGTTGGTAATCAAGTAGAAAGCTGTAGGCCTGTATTACTATTTGCAAACATAGCTACTGATAACATAGTTTGTTGAAGTATTTAATGCTTTGTAAGAGTTTTTCTCACTTCCTTTTGTGTTTATGTGCAGAATTATCTTAACATTCTACAAACTGAATGCATTCCCTGGTAGGTTTTTTTGTAATTCGTGTCCCCAGAGTTTTGTCTGTCTGTGTTCTTCTCATAGATTGATAACAAGAAATACTAACTCTTTTGCTATGTCCTTTTTGACTCAGATTTATGGTTCATGTTTTGAGCCCAGTTTAATATGCTAAATTTCTTATTTATTGGCTTTGACCTACGTTTGCTTTTCTGTCTTCATCTTTTGAACCTTAATTGTTTCTTCCTGTGCAGTTATTGCAGAAAAATTGAGTTCCTGATATGGAGAGTGTTAATATCTGACTTGAAAAACTAGAAGCCATACAAGAATGTCAGGCCCAACAAGTAAATGGCCTTCACCATGTTTGGTTCTTTTATTGACGAATTTATAGGTCTAGTCAAGTGAAAGAAATCGGAGTGCTTATGAAATAGTTAATGAACAATAACACAAAGGGAAATTTCAATGAAAGCGGTGATTTAAAGAGACTAATACATTTCATTATTCTACTGGGAGGGGGATATAAATATAAATCCTTGTTTAAAGAACTCTATGGTGAATTCAGTAACACTTAATAGACCAGAGTAACAGGCCATAATTGATTCTGGTGCAGCAGACATTAATGGATACTTTAAAAATATCTCTGATTCTGTTCAAGATCAAACTACACATTTTGACAAGTGGTAGCACTCCAAATGAGGATGGAGCTTTGAGATATGTTACTCCTTACACTGGGGTCTGTACTGAGATATTGCATGAAGAAAAAATTACATTATTTTGTTTTTAAATCAGATAGAATAAATATACCTTAGATATGACTTCACAGAACCACAGTTAACTAGCATACAAAGAATAGTGTTCTCTCTTGGTCAGATGTCTTAATGTTAAGTCACAGCAACTCAGTCAGATCCCCCAAGAAGAAAGAATTTCACAGTGCTCTGTACATGTGACAGTATTGAATCTATGAACCATATGTACATTCCTTGCCAGTCAGTTCTACCTAATCTTTATTAAATTCTGGTCATGTTTACATCCCAGTCATAATTTAGTTTGAAGTGTTAAAATAACATTTTTACTGTCAAAGGCTGCTACATCCAGATCCATTTCACTTATGTCTTATCACTAAGCTTGCTTTGATTGAAATCCTTATCCCTTGCCTTTTAGGTTTTAGGCCCTCATGGCAGCCCCATGTAGCTTTTTCAGATTAAGCCCGATCTGCCACCAAGCACTCATAATGGTGGCTGTTTTATGTACATTATACTGGGTAATAGCAGTGAAAAGAAAACTAAGTCCTTGGACAAAGCTTCTAATTTGCCAGTCAGTCTGCATATCCATCCTTGCCCATAGTGGTGGAAGTAAGGTTTCTGCTCAAGCTTTCTGTGTTCATTTTCTGCAAAAGGGTGAAATTCAGTAATACACTACATACTCAGATAAGAATTGCTGCTTCTCTAGTTTAAGAAGAGTCAGTTAAAGTGGTATAGGCATATAGTTATGATGCCTCCAGGTACTTCTTTGAGGGGTTTACAAGGTGTGGCCGACCTGGGAGAAGTCCAAGGGGCAGAAACATAACACAGTGAAGGTATTATATCTCTGAACTGGCCTGGGAGTGTATGAGAATTCCTCAGTTGGGCTGGAGGAAGTTTCTTGTCAACATGTTGCCATCATAGCCCTCGTCAAGATAAGTAGTATGAAAACAGAAATGGGTGCCTGTAATATTCTTTAAAGATTTATAATAGTAACTGCAAAATGAAACGTTTGTTTTGCCAATGGCATCCCTTGATCCAAACAATTAATGCTGCCAAATCAGCGATGCATGAAAATAAATATCCTGAACATAATATTCTCATGCTACTTAATTCCATATCAGGGTAGGAGGGAACTGAAGATGATCTCAGCAGCTTTGCGTGTAAGGCAGGAACCAGCCCTAGATGAGAAGAGGGAATCCATTCCCGGGCTCCCGGATTCTCAGACATTTTTTATTCCCACATTCCAGGGAATGAAACTGCTATAACTCCCAGGAAACCGGGATCGGCCAAGCTTGCATATATAGCGTGTAAAAATCATTAAGGAAATAACAGAGTTATAGTTGAAAATGATTAAGTGGCACGGTTTTTTGGCCCATGGTGTAGTGTGTTGCCGATTAATTCAGTCAACAACATACCAGCAGCAGTCAGTCAGTCTGCCGGCTCCGACTAAGACTGAGCATAGTGGACTGGGAAGAGTCTGCACCCTGTAGCTCATGAATGCCGGGACGGGGCAGACTTCACTGATGTCTGTCAGACAACAGCTTTGAATAGCAACTTGTAATTGCAATGCATCAGTCTGTTGCATCCGCATTATCTGTGCCAAGAAACTTGCCATCACAGAATGATGACAAGAAACTGGATGCATCAGTAAAAGCTGAGATGGTGGTGTTTCAGAGTAACGGCAAGTGTAGGCGTTGTTTAGAACAAGTGTATCAGTATCTGATGACTGTGCCGCCTACTTCAGTGGAGGCAGAGCGTGCTTTCTCTGTGGCTGGTGTACTCTGCATGAAGTGCACTCTCGTCTGGATGACCGCACGCTGGACACATTGTGCTTTCTACACTCTTATTACTGCAACTAACTAGATAATTGTACTTATATGACAGCATGAACTGCTTGTAGATAAGGTTAGTCTTTTGTTGGTGTCAACATATTGCAGTAGTTTTATTATAAATAAGTGTCGGTCGTTCTAAAACCGTTCACGTGTGAGATGCCCGTGCACTGTGTCATCCCCGGGAGCTATGGATTCCTGGGAATGACATGCAGGATTCCCAAATTCCCGGGAATGGATTCCCTAAATGAGACTCCAGTTAATGACAGGCCTGACTTTTTCATATGCACACTTGGCTAGTTTAGACATTTCTTCTCTCTTTTTTTTTATTTTTTTTATTATTAATTTTATTGCAACCCATACAAATCAATAAAAAATTTACAAAAAGAAAAATTGAGTTAAGAACAAATCGATAAACCCCTCCCCTGAGAGAGAGAGAGCAAGCCAAACGTCATGAAATTTAAGACCTGTAAACATACCTAAATTAATAAATTCTCTGTGCTTTATGAGATTATTTTAAAATATTACTGATTAGATCCTGCCATGTTTTGAAAAAAGTCTGTATGGATCCTCTAACTGAGTATTTGATTTTTTCCAATTTCAAATAATATAACACATCAGTTTCCCACTGACTTAAAAGAGGAGAGTTTGGGTTCTTCCAGTTTATCAGAATAAGTCTGCGTGCAAGTGTAGTGAATGCAATTACAGTTTGTTTGTCTTTCTCCACCTTAAACCCATCTGGAAGAACCCCAAACACAGCTGTTAATGGGTTAGGAGGGATTGTGAGTCCAAGGCTGTCTGAAAGGTAATTAAAAATTTTCGTCCAGAATGATGTTAATTTGGTGCAGGCCCAGAACATGTGACCCAGTGAGGCTGGAACTAGTTTGCAGCGTTCGCAGGTTGGATCATGCCCTGGAAACATTTTGGAGAGTTTTAGTGAGACAGATGTGCTCGATATATAATTTTAAGTTGTATAATTGTATGCTTTGCGCATATGGAGCTCGAGTGAATTCTCTGCATTGCTACTTTCCACTCCTTTTCTGATATATTAATTGAGAGATCTTTTTCCCAGTGACCTCTTGGATCTTTGAAAGGGAGGGATTGTAAAATGATTTTATATATTGTAGAGATGGAGTCTAAGTCCTTGAGATTGAGCAATATTTTTTCCAGCATGGATGTGGGTGCAAGATGAGGAAAATCTGGAAGGTTCTGTTTAACAAAGTTCCTGATTTGAAGATAGTGAAAAAAATGTGTAGCTGGAATGTTAAATTTGGAATGTAATTGTTCATAGGATGCAAAGACGTTGTCTATATAAAGATCTCTAAGCAAGTTAATTCCAAATTTTTCCAGATATTAAAACTGCATATGTTTGTGAAGGTTGAAAGAGGTGGTTCTCTTGCAGAGGTGCCACAGATAGAAGCTTCTCCGTCTTAAAATGCTTTCTACATTGGTTCCAGATTCTAAGTGAGTGGAGCACAATTGGGTTATTAGTTTATTGCCAATAACGTGTGTTTATTGGAGCACAGAGCAAGGAATACAAAGAAGTACTGCAGGATTTTACTTCTATTGCGGACCAAGCCTGTGTATGTTCTTCTATTTGTGTCCAGGTTCTTATTGTCTGTATATTTGCTGCCCAGTAATAAAACTGGAAGTTAGGTAGAGCCATGCTGCCTTCTGCCTTTTGTCTTTGTAGGGTCGCTCTTTGGATGCGTGGATGTTTTGAATTCCAAATAAATGAGGTTATTGTTGAATCTAATTGCTTAAAGAATGATTTATTAATGTATATTGGAATGTTTTGAAATAAAAAAGGAGCTTAGGAAGAATATTCATCTTAACAGTGTTAATTCTTCCAGCTAGTGTGAGATGAAGGGTTGACCATCTATGCAAATCTTGCTTGATTTTTTCCATGTAGACGGCGAAATTTTGTTGATAAAGAGCTTTATGTTTACTTGTGATGTTTACCCCTAGGTATTTAAACTGTTCTGCAATGATAAAAGCTAGGGTATCTAATCTAATATTATATGCTTGAGAATTCACTGGAAGAGTACACTTTTATTCAGATTAATTCTGAGATCAGAGATCTTTTGAAATTCTGTGAGTGCTGTTAAGACTGCAGGCACAGAATTTTCTGGGTCCGATTATTACAGTACCATATTATCTGCATATAAAGGTTGGGCGGTATCCAAATTTTGATACCGTCAAACCTCCTCCCTATTTTACCTCGGTATACGGTATTACCGTGAATAATAAAAAAATTGTGATATAAGGCTCAGACAGCGTCACCAAACTGTTGGTTTGTGCCTAAACCATTCAGAAACTGAATATCAAACACTAATACTGAAAAAATAACAAAATAACCTGCAGAACAATATTAACAACTTTTATTAGTAACAAATAGCAGTTTATAAAAAAGTGCAAATACAACAGTCAAACAGAATTAAATTAACATAAACATCCAGAACAGTTTTTGCGTGGAGACGCGCATACAAATCAATTAAATTAAATCACACAGCCTGAACAATTTTTAATAACAAAGAAGAGCAGCTTATAAAAAAGTGCAAATAGACCCACAACAGTCAACCAGAGTTGAATTAACATAAACATCATGCATATTATAAAAAGTATTGCAAAGCAATAGTCCTAAACAAAAACTTCTTTCCAGTCTTCTTTCCAATATTGTTTTTAACGTAAACCAAATAAAAAACCTGAATCAATTAAATAAATAAAAATAAACACAGTGCAAATAGGAACGAATGGCAAGTGGCATCAATCTAGTCAAGATTTTTCGCTAGAAAAACCAGCATGTTTACTTTTTCCGGCTTTAACAGGGCACGTTGTGGATCGACAACTTTACCTGTGGTGCTGAAAACCCGCTCCGATGGTGTGCTTGTGGCACAGACGAACAGGTACTTTTGTGCCACTCGCGTCATATGGGGAAAACGCCCGGCCGCATTTTTCCACCAGAGAAGTGGGTCCTCGTCTCCTTGAGTAACTGGCTCCAAACAGTAGGCTGTTATTTCAGCTCCGACTCGGTCCTCTACGGTGCCGATGCCGACGGGACCTGCCATTGCATCAGATTTTTTTTGCAGCATACTTCCCAGAGTTATCTTTTTTCGTGAGGGTGCAGGTTGCGCCTCTCTCTCTTCCACTCTGATGGCCACTGGACCTGCTGCCTCTAAGCTCACGATCTCAGCCTGTAATTCAGCCTTGGTCTCAGCCAATGCGTTGTCCTCCGTCTCATATTCTCCACGGTAATGAGGGTCGAGGAAAGTGCATTTTCGCAATATTTTACGCACTGAATTGGATTCATACTTGGCCTCCAGCTTTGTTAGAATTCCAGTTTTGATTGACTTTGTTAGGTGTAGGTCATTTTCTAATGCAGCCAACACATTGTCCCTGCAGAGCTGTAGTATGGGGAGGATACAGGAACTGGTCACATAATTTTCTCCTGACAAAATATCAGTGAAGTCACCGACTGGTTTCAGTGCTTCGTAAACAGCTTTCAAGACGTCCATGTCCTGCCAGGTCAGGGACAGGCTGCTCCTTCTGTCATCAGACAGGATGTGTCTGATCGCTTGGGCGTGCTCGAGGATGCGCTCCACCATTGCCAGTTTGGAGCCCCAGCAAGTTGCGCAGTCCTGCCGACGGATGGATGGATGAATTAATTAATGAATGATGAATAAACAATTAAATGAATGAATAAATAGGCCTAAATAAAGGAATGAATAAATAGGCCTAAATAAATGAATGAATGAATGAATAAATAGGCATAAATAAACGAAATTCATTTATTTAGGCCTATTTGTTCATTCATTCGTTTAAATTACAATTTAAGAAATGGTTTTGTATTTTAATATAGGCTACTTTTCAATATAATTTATGTGATGCAAAGCATATATATATATAGCCAATACAGCCAAGCTTAGATTGTGACCGAAGCAGTATAGCCACGGCCAATGCAGGGACCTGATTGCGGCATGAATGTTGGCAGCGTTGTCAGTGGTTATGGCTGAAAGTTTTTTCTCGTCAAGTTGCCATTCCTGAAGTGCAGCTCTGAGCGCAGCAGCAAGATTGTCCGCTGTATGACTCTCAGGAAAATACGTAGTTTGGAGGCATTTGGATTCAAGTTTCCAGTCAGGTGTAATAGTATGGACAGTCAGAGACATATATGGTGTCATGTTAACTGACGACCACATGTCAGTTGTTAAGGAATAACTGTCTGCATAACTGACAGCAGCACTTGAACATTGTCTCTAACTTTACTATATAAATGTGGGACGGCTGTTTGTGAGAAATATTTCCGTCCAGGCAGCTCGTACTGGGCATCTAGGACCTTTAGCATGTTCGTAAAGGACTTTTTTTCCACTGTGTGGAAAGAGACCATTTCCTTCGCCAAGTATTTTGTCACTGCATCAGTACAGGTTTTCCAACGGACACTGTCCCTTTTGTACTTTGTTGCTTTCCCGAAGGCCCCCATTATCGGTGTCTGCGTACTGGCAGTGGACCTAGATGTTGTTGGTCCTGCATCGGGAGGCGTTGAAGCTGTTGCACTGAGTGAACTCGGGTCCATCCTCGCAGCAGTGAGTGGATGGTGGTTTCGTATATGCGACCTTAGGTTCGAGGTATTTCCATCTCTCGCGGTCACCTTTTTGTTGCACAATTTGCAAATTGCCTCGTCCGTATTTACCGCCTCTCCCTTCTCGTTCGGTCGAAACCCGAAATACTGCCAAACTGCAGAAGTTGTGTTCTTTTTCGAGACCAAGTCACATGGTGCATGACTCGCCATCTTTCCCCACCTCCCTCTTTCTCCTCCACGCTGTCACGTGATGACAACCACGCATACGCATTTTTAGGCATTAAATAAGTTATATTTAATATTTAATCCTTGTCTCCTATATAAGTGCATTGTTTTTATGACGGTATAATGGTATTGAAACTAATACCGTTGCTATTTTTAGATCCCGCGGGATACCATATTACCGTATTACCGCCCAAGCCTACTGCATGTAATGAAATTTTCTGTTCCAGTCCTTCTCTGCTAATCCCCTTTATCTGATCAGTATTTCAACAATGTATTGCCAGTGGTTCAATTGCAATTGCAAACAGCAGCGGTGACAAGGGGCATCCTTGTCTAGTACCACGTTCTAGTTTAAAGTAGTCTGAGCAAATGTTGTTGATGCAAACTGAAGCTTCTGGGTTAGTATACAGTAATTTAATCCATGCACAAATGTCCGGGCCAAACCCAAACTTCTCCAATGTAGTAAAAAGGTATTTCCATTCAATCATGTCGAATGTTTTTTCTGCATCCAATGATAATAATATTTCTGGGGTGTTTGATTTAGTTGGTGAGTATATTACATTAAACAGGCATCGAAGATTTGAAGATAAGTGTCAGCCCCTAATAAATCCAGTTTGATCTTATGATATTACCAAGGGAAGCACTTTCTCCATCCTTCTAGCTATGATTTTAGAGAGTATTTTAACGTCGTTATTCAGAAGTGAAATTGGTCTGTATGATGCACATTGTAATAAGTCCTTATTTTGTTTTGGAAAAACGATGATTAGTGCTTGGCGAAAGGTTTGAGGAAGAGATTGGTTATCTCTGGCTTCTGTAAATGTTGCTAATAGGAGAGGAGCTAGCTGAGCGGAGAATTTCTTGTAAAATTGTGCAGGGTAGCCATCAGGGCCTGCTGCTTTCCCACCTTGGAGTAACTTTATAGCATTTAGTAATTTCTGATGACGCCAGAGGTTTCTTAATTTCCTCCGAACTAAAAGTGTCTATTTGTGGTATTTGTAATGTATCCAGAAATGTATTAGATTGTGTATTGTCTTCTTTAAACTCAGTAGTATATAGGGATTTATAGTAGTCTCTGAAAGTGTGCATTATATTTTTGTGGTCGACGATTTTAACTCTGTTCGTGTTGGTGATTACTGAGATTGCGTTGCACACTTCTTGCTTGTGAATTTGTTGAGCTAAAAGCTTATTAGCTTTCTCTCCATGTTCATAGTAATGATGTCTGGATTTATAAATTAGTTGTTCAGTTTCTTTAGTTGTCAAGAGATTTAGTTCTGAATGTAGAACCTGCCTTTTTCTATGTAGAGTCTCGCTTGGTAGTCTGGCATGTTCTTCATCTATTCTAGTAATTTTGCTTTTTATCTCTGCTACTTTCTTGGCTTCGAATTTATTTCTGTGGGAAAATTATGAGATAATCTGTCCTCTTAAGAAGGCCTTAAGGGTTTCCCAGAGTATTCCTGCAGAGATCTCGGAGGATGTATTTGTCTCTAGACATTGCTTCTCTTTAATTCAGTTAACAGATTTCTAAAAACTACTTTGTTTTTAAATGAAAGCTTCAAAATTCTTTTTCACAAATGTAAATAAATATTATGCTTATGGATAAAAGTACAGCTGAGAGTTAGTTAATCCCTCCTTGCACCATTTTATATACTGCAAATATTGCCATTGATAAAGTGGGAAAACACAAAGAAGTACATTAAATGGCTGTAGTCTTTAGTGCTAGAATTGACCTTTAATCTTCTGTAGTGCAAGTGATAACTGAATCTGTCTGGATAGTTTTTCTGTTAAAGGTAATATCCGTGAATACTCAGTAGTGTTCACTTTCGCGTGAGAGCACATGCATGCAGGAAGAAGGTAGTAAAGTCAACTTTCAAGCCTTTTTAATACAAGAAGGAGTTATTTTTATTAATCATTTTTAAAATGAGTTGGGCTACTTTGTCTTTCTGTATGCTGTTGGTGACCTGAACCCCTACTAGAGTTCTAGGGGATTCTTCGTAGAAAAATGTTAAGAGATAATTTAGTTGCACTCTCACAATCTTCTTTCTTGAAGAATGTCCAAGTCATGGCACTCATTCAGGACATGTGGGATTTCCTTTAGTCCAGAATTAAATGAGCTTGAAGCAGTTATATTAATTCCTGTCTACACTGTGTGAATATCTCATTTGAGACACCATAAGGGTCTGCTGTTGGTATATAGTTTATTTGTGTTGTAGTACTCCTTATTTATAGGTGGCTGAAGTCTTGTGCTGATTTCTAGTTGGGCATGAGGGATGAAATTATAAATATTGGTGATTCACATTTGAAGAGGTGTTTAAAATGCATCGTTCAATTGTTATTTATGGCTCCTGTTTATATGTTTTCCTCTTATCATTGTCCTTAGTAGGCGAGGATATTGTCACATATTTTCAAATTTGATTCAGTTCTGATTCACATAGGCTCAAGTTGATTTTATTTCTACGTGATTCAATGTTGATTCTGTTAATGCATAATGTCACGAACTTGAATTAGGGTGATGTGTTTGTGTTTTATATTAATAGTTACCATTATTTATACAGGTAATCCACAAAAATGTACTTGGTTTAATAATAAATGAACAACATGACCCAGTGCATTTCATTTCAGTTTTTATTTACCAGCTCTTCAATTGCCATAAAAGACAATTATAAATGGCGAACACTAGTTTCCAATCTTATTTGCATTAAAATAAAACACATTGTTATCTGTATCTGTATAAGTTATTAAAAGTGAAAACTGAAGTATAGCTTGGCTTCGAATTCTTATTTTGTAGCACTTTGAGATTGTTAAATATAAAGCGCGATATAAATAAAATCTATTATTATTATTATTATTATTATTATTAGTATTATTATTATTATTAGTATAAACCATAAATCAATATTGTACATAGACATGGAGGTAAGCCTTGAACTCTAGACCTTTTACCTTAACTTAAAGTAACTTCCCAGTATCTCACAATTTCCTCCTTTGCTCTGTGAGCTACCGTTTTGTTTCAAACTGGGACTGCTGGTGTGTAGACTGTCCCTAGGAACTCCATTAATGCAGATGACCCATTTGCTATTTTAAGTAGAGTGTAGGGCTGCCATCTCAGGGACTAAGGGGGTGTTTTGCTTCTATTCTTGACCAGTGCTTTCTGCTCCAGCACCATCACTGTCCTGCTGAAGCTGATATTGTAAAGGAGTAAACATAAACCTGCAAGCCTGATTCGAATGTTTTCAGTTAGTATTAAGTGTAATATTGTCATCATAAAGAAAACTCTATTGATCTATTAGCAAAAACCAGAATGACAAAAAAGTGTACAACTTAGAGCTCACCTTCTCCATCCCTACAGTCTTGAGAAATTCAAATCACAGTCATGCTCAACCAAGAAAGAGAGGGCTTTAAATCAAGGATCTAATGCTGATGCTAAATAGAACTTGCCCTTTATCTTCATATACCTTAACATGAATTAGCATATGTAAAATACTTTTGTTTACATTGGACATGTACGCACACCCACATAAATTAACAAATGTGTTTAAATCAATTTATTGATGTTTTTATATACATAGTTTATTAAATGAATTTGTAATATAACATTGGTATTTCAGTTTTTGCTTTTATCCATGAAACCTCTAGCTAAATTAATTTAAATTTATATGCCACTGTATGTTAGTAGTGTCTCAGTCTTGCATGGGCCTATTCAAATGGCAGCCCATGTGCCACATGCAGCTCAGAAGAAACCTTCAAGTGGCCTACCCCACGGTCCTGCCAGAAATACATAGAAAAACGCATTTTGCAGGCCTTCTGAAATTCCTGCATAAGTTCATACAGTAGTACAGACCATGAATGCAACACTCGACCCGCAATGCAACGTGTTGTTGTGTGTCTAGAAAAGGTGGTAATAGCCTATGATACTTTTTGGTTTATTTTTTCTTCTTTGCGACGGTATGTTACCCCGAAAGCTGGTCATGGCATCGACTACATTTTAAATAATTCTATAATCAGTTGTGCGCTGAGTCTTAGTTTATTCCAGTTTTGTCAAGTGTGTGCAAACTTGGGTTTTCACAAATTAATCTGATTGTTACTCCAGTGGGAGCCTTGTTTCTGAAAAGAATCATCTCCTTCTCTTCATATGATTGGTTGTCCTTCCACTCACATGCTTTGATCCTGTGGATTCATGGCTGTTACAAGGATGACAATCAGCCATTGACACTCAAAGCAAAGAATAAATTAGAGAAACTGAATTTAATGAAAACATGCAAAACATTTAGAATTTTCTGTAAAATTTTATCAAATTAAGCACTGATTACTTTGTGGGACTACATAACTTTTTTGTAGGATGTAGAGCTTGTTATTAACCTGCGGTGATTAGTCTTCAAGTTCAGAAATTCTGTGTTTGTAAATTTATGAAGCACAATATTATGCAATACAGTACACCTACACAGGTGATTTAATGGTAGCGCTGCTGCGTTGCAATAAAGAGCTTGTGGGTTCACATCCTGGGTCCTCTTTGTCTGGAGTTTGCAAAGGGGTTTACTCACTACTCATAACTGTATGAATGTAAAGAGTAGTTATTATACTTGATGATTTGTCAAATTCAAATTTTTAACGCTATGTATTTTCACCAAATAAACAAAACATGTAGCTTTACGACTTTCTGCCTCTATGTACCTTCATAGTGCCTCTAACTTGATCCATAAAGCAACATATGTGTACTGCCACCTTTTTGTTTACAAAAAATGCACTGGTAATCACACATGTTGTTGTGATTTAAAAGAAACCCATGTTCCCTCAGTGTATGGTAGACATTGTATTCATGTGTGTTGGTTGCTGTTGTCAATTGTTGTGGTTTTGTGCACTGATAGTTTTGATAGCATTGATAGTTCTTATTTATTATGTTAAAATCACTTTGTGATGTGGTTGGGTTATATATGACCAAAATATTTATTTTTCTTCAAAAGGTAAACAAATTTTATTACTGATACTGTGCACTATATTGTTTTTAGGCACTTTGAGATGTTCCTAGGTTAGATATGATCAAAATGTATGTATTTTTTTATTTCAAAAGTGGAAGAAAGTATTGCTACTAACTCAGATTCTGTTCAGTTATAGCTTTTTGTTTTATATTGTAGTTTTTATGCATTTTTTGATGTGCCTCTCTCAGATGTGACCAAATTTAAAATGGAAACAATAATAAGCATTACTTGTTTTTCAATACATTCATGCTTCTTTAACATTTGTTAGTACCTGCTACTTATCGACCTCTGAAAATGTCTGGCCCTGCTAAATTTCTTTTTTGGAAAATCTGGCTCAATTGAATTTGTAATTGAGTAGCCTTGATCTAGCATGCCTTTATTTTAACAATATTATAGTATGTAAAAAATGCTCAAGCTATGGCAAGATCCATAACTATATGTTTACTGACACCTTTTTCATATTTTTTGTACTGTATACCACTGCAATGGATTTGAAACAATGCAATCAAGATGGGATTGAAATGTAGACTCTCAGCTTAAATGCAAGGGGTTTAACAAAATATTGTGTGAGTTGTTTAGGAATTTTTATACACAATCTCCCTCTGGCTTGTTTGTCTTGCATGGACAGCTCTTTGCACCTCATATTGAGAGTTCACAGCAACATCTTCCAAATGCAAATTCCACACTTGCAATCAATTCTGGACTTTTTACCTGCTACAGTGCATCCGGAAAGTATTCACAGCGCATCACTTTTTCCACATTTTGTTATGTTACAGCCTTATTCCAAAATGGATTAAATTCATTTTTTTTTCTTAGAATTATACACACAACACCCCATAATGACAATGTGAAAAAAGTTTACTTGAGGTTTTTGCAAATTTTTAAAAAATAAAAAAACTGAGAAATCACATGTACATAAGTATTCACAGCCTTTGCCATGAAGCTCAAAATTGAGCTCAGGTGCATCCTGTTTTTTCCTGATCATCCTTGAGATGTTTCTGCAGCCTAATTGGAGTCCACCTGTGGTAAATTCAGTTGATTGGACATGATTTGGAAAGGCACACACCTGTCTATATAAGGTCCCACAGTTGACAGTTCATGTCAGAGCACAAACCAAGCATGAAGTCAAAGGAATTGTCTGTAGACCTCCGAGACAGGATTGTCTCGAGGCACAAATCTGGGGAAGGTTACAGAAAAATTTCTGCTGCTTTGTAGGTCCCAATGAGCTCAGTGGCCTCCATCATCCGTAAGTGGAAGAAGTTCAAAACCACCAGGACTCTTCCTAGAGCTGGCCGGCCATCTCAACTGAGTGATCAGGAGAGAAGGGCCTTAGTCAGGGAGGTGACCAGGAACCCGATGGTCACTCTCTCAGAGCTCCAAAGGTCCTCTGTGAAGAGAGGAGAACCTTCCAGAAGGACAACCATCCTGCAGCAATCCACCAATCAGGCCTGTATGGTAGAGTGGCCAGACGGAAGCCACTCCTTAGTAAAAGGTACATGGCAGCCCGCCTGAAGTTTGCCAAAAGGCACCTGAAGGACTCTCAGACCATGAGAAAGAAAATTCTCTGGTCTGATGAGACAAAGATTGAACTATTTTTGGTGTGAATGCCAGGCATCATGTTTGGAGGAAACCAGGCACCGCTCATCTCCAGGCCAATACCGTCCCTACAGTGAAGCATGGTGGTGGCAGCATCATGCTGTGGGGATGTTTTTCAGTGGCAGGAACTGGGAGACTAGTCAGGATAAAGGGAAAGATGACTGCAGCAATGTACAGAGACATCGTGGATGAAAACCTACTCCAGAGCGCTCTTGACCTCAAACTGGGGGAGATGGTTCATCTTTCAGCAGGACAACGACTCTAGGCACACAGCCAAGATATCAAAGGAGTGGCTTCAGGACAACTCTGTGAATGTCCTTGAGTGGCCCAAGCAGAGCCCAGACTTGAATCCGATTGAACATCTCTGGAGAGATCTTAAAATGGCCGTGCACCGACGCTTCCCATCCAACCTGATGGAGCTTGAGAGGTGCTGCAAAGAGGAATGGGCGAAACTGGCCAAGGATAGGTGTGCCAAGCTTGTGGCATCATATTCAAAAAGACTTGAGGCTGTAATTGCTGCCAAAGGTGCATCGACAAAGTATTGAGCAAAGGCTGTGAATACTTATGTACATGTGATTTCTCAGTTTTTTTTATTTTTAATACATTTGCAAAAACCTCAAGTAAACTTTTCTCACATTTTCATTATGGGGTGTTGTATGTAGAATTCTGAGTAAAAAAATGAATTTAATCCATTTTGGAATAAGGCTGTAACATAACAAAATGTGGAAAAAGTGATGCGCTGTGAATACTTCCCGGATGCACTGTAAATAGTTAATGACATAATGATGGCTTCTCAGTCAATTGTCCAAATACTTTTAAGTCCTTGAAAATAGTGGGACCATGTATTAAATGTCTGTCTTTTCTAAACAGCCTATACAATATTTTTGTTAAACCCCTTGAATTAAAGCTGAAAGACTATACTTCAATCATATCTTGATTGCTTTGTTTCATATCCATTGTGGTGGTGTACAGAGTCAAAATGATGTAAATTGTGCCATTGTCTAAATACTTATGGGCCAGACTGAAAGTAAACTTACCTTGACTTCAAGTTGTCATGCACAGTAGATTTTAACTCTTGAATAATGGTGGATTCATTGGATTCACTGCAGCTCTTCTCCTCCTACAGATGTGCATGTAAAGGCCTAATCACAGACAGTGCTGGGAAGCCCTCCTCAGGCATGACCAATGTGGCGGCTTTCATTGGTCTCAGTGCCTTTACATCATCTTCTGCAATGGTTATATCATTCGCAGTCATGATGCAAATATCCTTTACTTGGCAGAACACCTCAAGTGACAACAGCGCTACAGAAATTGCTGGCTGCTGCTCCAAAAACCAGTCTAGCATTTCCAGCACACTGTTCCATTGCATCACTGCATCACTCACTAACTTAGGTGTAAGTACTGTATGTCTAACAGCTTTTGCTTCATTTTAAGCACATGACTAGCCGTAGTGCTATAGTGACAAAACACTGCAATATGTCAGACTCGGCCAAGATATTGTGTGACATATTGAATTTGAGTCATGTTTTCTGTGTTATCTGTCACAAAAACTGGATATTTAAGGTCCAACTCATTTAAGCATCAGTCAGCAATGCAGCAAGATTAATCCTTGTGTGGTTGATGTACAATGCCCTAGTCTGCAAAGTATGCAAAATGAGTTGCCAGAAATCATTTACATAGTGGCAAGTAATTTTCACCTATGAATCTGTTTAAGGCCACAATCTTGGCTGACTTAAGTAAAGTGACAATGGTGCATTTCACATTTTCATAAACCTTTTGGGCAGCCATTTCACTTAATTGTTTGCATGTTGGTAACACATACCTTGGCTCTTCACAAGCAGTATATTTCTGAATCTATCATTTTCAACATTATATGGCCATATATCTTTACAAATAAAAGTCATAATAGACATAATCATGTGGATTTGTTTGAGCTTTGGGCTCTGCTTACTGATGAGCTTATTTTTATGCTCAGTTGCAGTAGTGGTTTGGTTGTTTATGAATTTGAGGAGAAGAATGCTGTTGGACTGGACATTCTCCATGGTTTGAGTAGGAATGACAATTATGCTATTGTGTATTGCAGAAAGATGTTCCTTCAGAACGTGGTAATCCAGACAAGAGGAGGTGAGGCATGTTATGGTGCCAATATTTGTCCCTGTTCCCACAGTTAAAGCAACTGAGAAATTATTTTGAATCATTCAGATGCATCTTGCAACTTCCATCATAGGTTGTGTTCTAACATGGAACATTTATCAGTATTTGAAAAATGAATTTCTACTTGTCTAACATCAGTTCTTCAAACTAGAGAATGAAACATAATAGAACATTTTGAAACCAGGTTAATCCATTCAGTGTCACTGTATTAAGTTTTTAAAAGTGATTTATTGTGAAAAGTATAAATTAATGGTTACCTTGCTGTCATATGCCCTATATGAGAATGTGCGTGTACGCAGTCTCCATAATTTTAAACTCAAGTTGGAATATATTCATACAAATTTGCATTTTAAACATTAAACTGTTGCATCTTAACTATTGGGAAAATTGTTTCCAGTCTCACTGCAGGGACCTTGAAATACATTTCCACAGTGTTAAGGGGGATAATTCACTAAAGGGCTTTTGGATTTGTTTGATACTCTTTCCCTTAGCAATTGAAGTTTCAACTTCAACCAAATAAAAAAGTCATAATAAATAGATAACCAAGAAATTACAGTGTATTGTAGAATCAAATCATATATAATACAGTGCAGTCTTGTCTTCATACACACGCATGTGCATTGTCAGCTTTACTTGAAGGGTCCTATGGAGGGGAGTTTGGTGTCTAGTAGTAATATGCAAAATGGACATCCTTACATAAATAATGCTTCTAAATGCAATTCATTTAAGTTAAACTAGCTAATAAGCCAAAATGAACCTTCTCCTTTGTGACTTGCGCTTAGATATCCCCAGACCTCTTTGCTTTTTCACAGTTGCTTAATTTGCAATGACTCCAAAGCAGAACACACTGATGGATCTTAGAAGAAATGCATGTCATGAACACACACTTACTGCACAGAACACAATTTGTGTGGGAACTCTAGAAAATGAATACACACGTTGATTAAGCATATTCCCCAAATGTTTGTCTGTATTGCAAGTCTTAACTTTGCAATGCTTTTTCCCCAAGTAAAGCCGAAGTAACCAGAATGTCCATCTTGCTAAAAGACACACTTCTTGCAATCAGTCAAAAATAGCCATCTTTATATTGTTCTAAGTAGTATGGAGCAGATTGTGCCATGTGAAGTTTAAGCAGTCAGAGTATGCTTTTTTCCTGTAAATTTTGTTAAAATGTTGAAGTGCAATGCAGTAACAGAAAGTGTAATAGGTAGAGAAAATGTAAGCATATTACTATTATGTATTATGAGTGTAAAATGTGTATCACTTTATTTTTTTCATTGCATGTTTCTTATTTAATTTTTGGTTTTAAGCACGAATCATTTGCTATAAGTGTGCTTCTTTACTGTTAATGCAAGCTTATGGCAGCCTGTCCCACAATGTTTAGACAATAAAGCGTTTTAAGTAAGGTTTTTGGCATTATCTATTTTATCAGTTCTTCCGATCCCTTTGTAAATTGAGACTCCACCTATATATTTTCTAAAAGCAATTTATGCCCAAAAATTAATATGTCGTGGCCTGAGCCATCTTATGACTGAAGACAAGTGATGTAAGTACCCACATAGATTAATTAGAATTATAGTGATGTATGTGTATTATGTGCATGTGTATGTTCTTTGAAAAGTAAGAATGTACTTTTTTCTTTTGTTTTAATGTAGGAAAAGTCATTTTAGCAACAACAAAGGAAGTATACATGCTGGTACCTTTACCTCTGGAAAGACAAATTCAGGACCTCCTTGCTAGCCAGAGAGTAGAAGAAGCCATTGTATTAGCAGAAGGTGCACGCAGGACTATTCCTAAAGATAAATTCCAGGTACACATATTTTATACATTTTCTGTTTTGTTCTTAATCTTGTGATTTTACCTTATGGACAGTTTTATAAGAGAGGATTTAAAATTGTATCCAAAGTTGATTCTTGTTTCATGCCTGTTGAGGTTGCTACTTCAGTTACTTGTATATGATGGTATAAAAACTAGTGAATTTATTTATATAAGTAATTCATATGAGGAACAATTTATAATAAACATAATTAAGTTGATATAAATAATATAGATAGATACTTTATTAATCCCAAGGGGAAATTAACATACTCCAGCAGCAGTATACTGTTAAAAAACAATATTAAATTAAAGAGTGATAAAAATGCAGGTAAAAACCGACAATAACTCTGTATAATGTTAACGTTTACCAAGGGTGGAATTGAAGAGTCGCATAGTGTGTGGGAGGAACGATCTCCTCAGTCTGTCAGTGGAGAAGGACAGTGACAGCAGTCTGTCACTGAAGCTGCTCCTCTGTCTGGAGATGATCCTGTTCAGTGGATGCAGTGGATTCTCCATGATTGACAGGAGCCTGCTCAGCGTCCGTCACTCTGCCACGAATGTCAAACTGTCCAGCTCCATGCCTACAATACAGCCTGCCTTCCTCACTAGTTTGTCCAGGCGTGGGACATCCCTCTTCTTTAAGCTGCCTCCCCAGCACACAACTGTGTAGAAGAGGGCGCTCGCCACAACCGTCTGATAGAACATCTGCAGCATCTTATTGCAGATGTTGAAGGACGCCAGTCTTCTAAGGAAGTATATTCGGCTCTGTCCTCTATTGCACAGAGCATCAGTGTATTATTATCAGTAATACATGTGATATACTACTATTACATATGTATTTTTAATACATAGACTTGTTTTTTTCCCATGGTTATGTGAATTAAGTTGTAAATTGCACTGATAGTTATCAGTTTGGGTTTGTTTACCCAATTTTCCCAGTAGCAGCAATAAAAAATAAAAACTTAATTATGGTCAAAATCCACTTTTTTATTTAATTTGAGTCTAGCAGTCTGAAGTGATGTTGTTTTGTGGACATCTTTGAATAGAGAAGTGCAACAAAATAGTTAAATGTCTATCAACATTGTTATAAAATATACCGTTCCATATTTAATCATAATTGAATTTTGGATTCATATAGGATTCAATCAGTAAACTATATTATTCCAACACACAGTTTGTCACTCCTGTAGTATGAAACAGTGAAGAATTAATGCCAAACATGGCAAATACAATCATTGTAACAAACTGTGGCCTTAATGTCTGTAAATTACTTTGAATTCTTCTATTTTCTGATTGCATTAATAACTCTTTTATTAAATCCTAAAATACTAAAACTCTTTGAATGCCAAGTATCACTATTATGCAATCAGCAAGAAAAGCTGTAAAATAGAGATTCTCATTCAGAGTTACTGCTGTGCCATTGAGTGAAAGTCTGATGTATAATAATTCCAGTATGGCAGGTTTAAACATTTGTGTGCTGTATATTTATTATTTTACACAAGTATAAGATTGTTAACTGATCTCAGGCCTTTTACAGCCCCAGGTACTCCTAGACTTTCATAATGTACCTAGGGCCGGAGGGTATGCAGACACAAGAGTCCTTCCCACTGACTTCCAGCATATTGTATTGGGATGCCAGCCTTCCCCACAGCATCTTGGAGAACTTCTAACATACCAGCAGGAGTTCCCCTAAAAATAATTTGGTAACTTCAGGTTTTGTATAGCCTTGTACTGGCCCTTTAGCACCCTCTGATCCCTATACACCATGTCTCTGTTGACCTTATTACCACAAATCTAACACCAGCTTGTTGGTGTTGAACTTGTGCAAGGGTTTCACTCATGGCACCCTCCTTGAAGTTTTTCTTATCTATAAATCATCTCTCCAATTTTCTTACCAATGCAATGAAGTTTTATGAAAAGAGTCAGAAATGCACAAGAAAACTATTGTTTTATAATTTTCCATGTAGTAGAGGTAAGGTTTATGATAGTCTTTTACTGCTTAATTACATAAGCATGACATTTGATGTATAATGTATTTTCAGAAAGAAACCTTGTGCTACAACAGTAATAGAAGTGCATGATTTTGTTTGTCATTGTGCATCAATTTAAAATTTTATGACATTCATCTCAAGAAAATGATAAAATTCCATAGTTAAAACATAAGCACCCTTCCTTATTATATTTTCATTCTTATCTTTAGGTTTTGCACAGAAGAATTCTGCAACAGTCAGGGTTTATTCTCTTTGGCCAGCTTCAGTTTTTAGAAGCTAAAGAATATTTCAGGTAAAGTGTGGTCTTAGGGTCTACATAATGTGTCTTTTTGGTTATGTTTGTGGAAAGGTCTGTAGATATGCAAGTCAAGTATTGGGGGTTAAATATAAGGGCAGTTTTTTAGGAGCAATCTGCAGAGTTAATTTTGACCAACAGATATATTATCTGTATGTTTTTAGAATATACAATATAAAAATATGGTTTTAGTGTATAGTATATAAAAATGTATATTTGCCTCATTTCCAGCCTGCTTAAGTTAATGAGCTACTTTATTGTTTTATTATCTGTGAAATCAACTGCAAATTTTATGTCATTTTTTGTCATTTTATTAGACATACCACCCCTTCATTCATAACTGATTATTTATTTGGTTATGTATCTTATTTGCAGACAGTGCTGTTTTATGTAGGCAGTTAAATATTCATATATTGTGTAACTGTACAATTCAAGGGAATATAGAGTAAATTTTATAAACTAAAGTTTTAAGAGGCTTTAAAGGCAGCAATATAATATGCTTAAAATATGCCTGAATGAATATATCAGGACTTGCAACCAAGAGTGCCACAGGAGTGTTGAGAATGGGCCACCAGTTTAGAACATTTTGGATCCAATCACTGATGGTGTCCTGTTTAAAAGTAGTTAGCTGATGAAAGAAGCTGAATGATAATGACAGAATTTATACATATAGGCTACAGTATGTCAGCTACTGGTGGTTATAACATTGTTGCTAGAAGAGGCTTACTAAAATTCATAGATTGTCACATCTTGTCATAAATTTAGTATTACAGATGACAATGTGTGGTGTTATGGGTCCACAGCTCGTTGAGCAAAAGGCCATTCATTTTTAATAAATAATCGATGTGCTCGCGGCTTAGCGAGGGGACGTTGGGCCATAGTGGGCCGCGGGACGATCCGTAGGGTGTGGGCGTTTCTCACCTAGTGGACAGGTGAGGAACTGCCCACATTCATGATTGTCCCGTGGCTAATGCTGCAGCTGCTGTGGCCCTCGTCATTTTAAAAAGAAGCGCAAGTCGGTTTTAAAGGGAAGAAACGATCAGAGAGTGAAAGGAAAGGAGAGGACGGAGGTTATCGGGAGCAGTAGAGGAAGCAGGTCGGTGAGAGAGAGCCGCGAAGAGCGAGCGGACGGGCGAGCGAATGAGCGCTCGTGGACAGCTGTATGGAAGCTGGGTGTTAGGCCAACACCTAGATGTTTGAGTTGAGGTTGCTCCCGCTGAGTGAGCAGGTAGTGGGAGTGCCTAGAGGAAAGCGACTGGCCGCATGAAGGCCGTGGAAAGGCAGCGGAAGTCGGGAGACTTGGTGCTGGAATCCCCAACGTGGGCGACCTGGCCGTTGGTTGGAAGCCAAGTTCTCCGAGACTGGGATGAGTGCCATACCGAAGCCAGGGATCGGGAGGTCTCCAGTCTCATGCGTGTGTTGTAGGAGGGCAGCTGCAGAGAGCGTCTTGCCTGCTGCTTGGCCCAAACGGGATTAGCAGGTGAGACGCTAACAGAAGAGCACCGGATTTGTTTGATGGTTTTTAAGACTGCTTCCTGATCATTTTAACCTCTGGTTTTAAAGGATTGTTTTTCTATTGATTTTAACCTCCTCGTTTTCATTTAATGGATTATTTATTTATTTATTGAAGAACTTGGAGTACTGCACTATTTATGAACACTGTTTTTGTTTTGTTGATTTTTAATAAAAGCACTGTTGCACTTTTTGCACCACCCCTTGCTCAATTGTTTATTTGCCTTCACTGACTAGCTCACTCGGCAACATTATCGACGGTGTTGGGTTCAAGTGCTTCCAATAGCAATGGGAGTGTGGAGCCAGAACCCACATCGTCACACAATGGTCTAAAAGTTCAAATTGTTTTAAAACATCTAAATGTTTTCAATTTAGATTTAAAACAATAGATTGAACGAGCAGCTCTAATTTCATAATGCAAAGTATTCCGAGCCTTGGGGCCACTGCTGCAAAAGCATGGTCACTCATGGCAGTTCTTTGAAATAATATCAGAAATATATTTCTCTCTTGCTGTTTTTACAGCTTCCTGAAAATTACCCAAGCAGTCCTTCAGAATATCATAAGATATCTGCAGTTTCTCCTACTTCTTTTTTCGCTCTGCTCTCCTATATATTTTCCTAAGAGAGCAGATGGTATCATTAATCCAAGGCTTAATCTTCACCAAAATGCCTCCCCACTTACCCCATTTTCTCCAGCGCCTACACTGGCGTAGTGTAAAAGACAAGACACATGCACCAGTCTGCAATGGCCAGAGGAGCCAGAAAATCGTGGAAGTTCATCTAAGATAACATTCAAACAATATGTCATTATATTAGTCAGCAGCAGACAGATGTTGAAGAGTTTGATGATCATAGCATATTGTACAAACACAGTAAACAGGTGTAATCCACACAGAAAAAATAAACAATCCTGAAGCACACAGGAGACGGCTAACCAACCAACACAGTGACGCCATCTTCACAAAGTAGGAAGTTCCTGAATGTCATCAAGAAGCACTAAGTCCATATGTGGGTGAATTTAGGCTTTTTTGTGGGAAGAAGTCTCAATTCATTAGATACAGTTAGTGCAACCTAATAAAGTGGCCAATTACTGGGATTTAAAGTCCTGAATCTTAATATGTGCAGGAATGTGGTAAAGTCATTGTCAGTTCTATGTTATAAATAATTTTAAAACTGCATATTTTCTTGTTTTATGAAACTAATTTTCAAATTTGTTTTCCACAGAAAAGGACGTCTTGATGTCAGAGAGCTGATTTCTCTCTATCCTCTACTTCTACCTTCGACATCTACTTTTACACGTTCCCATCCACCTTTGCATGCTTTTGCTGACCTGAACCACCTCACCCAGGGTGACCACAATAAGATCATAAAATGCAAGCAATTTCTTATTAGCTACTTGAATGAGATCCGCACAACAGAGGTAGCCAATGGCTGTAAAGAGGATGTTGACACTGCACTTTTGAAACTGTATGCAGAAACAGGCCACGAGAGCTTGTTGGATTTAGTGGCATCTGAGAACTCCTGTCTCCTGGTGGATTGTGTTCCATGGTTGGAAAAGTACCATAAGTACGTGGAGGGTTTTGAGATTTAGGTTGCATTATAAATTAGATTTTATTGACAATGTTTTTTTTTTATATTTGTTAAGTAAAATCTAAAATTTGATACATCGTACACTGAGTATCTGATTATTAGAAAAAGCTCAGTGGTTTAATATGCATAATAGGGATTCTCAGGTTTTTTTTTACACTGATACCGATCACTGATTTCATGTTACTTGATCAGCCGATTCTGATACAGATTCTGATTTTTTTTTTCCCCTTATCCCTTTGCACTGCTCTCTTGCATAACCAGTCAAATAGAAGTTTTATGTCCTATATTAAAGTGAATTTTTAAGTTAAACTGTAGACCACAGGTGTTAACTGTTTATTTTTTATTAACAAAATGAAATTCTGTAGGCTTATTGTTCAGTGACCATAAAATACTATTTATTAAAATACATACTTTAACTAATAAAATATTTACAAAAACATTTATCCGTAATACATATGGCATAAAAGAAAATGAAATTCAACTCATAATTACAAGCTGTCATATTGTTTAGGTTTTTTTTTGTTGTGTATCTATTTTAAACAAGGTTTCATTAAAAATGGTAGTTTTCACGATTTCTCCAACAACAAAAAATATATATATTCTCACACAATCAGTTGTTTGATATTGGAAATTAAGCACTGCTTAAATGTAAATATACATGCATTTATATGTTTTAAACATTTTAATTTATTAATTGTACTACAGCTTTTTGCTGTTAATATATACATTTATTATATTTATACTAGTGTGTCTTTTTTCCTTCAGTGTATCAACTAAACATTCATATTTCTTGAGGTGTATTTATAAAAAATGGATTATCATTTTAAATATTTAGCACGTTTCTTAGCAAAGCTTATGCTATATGATGCACAGCAACAAATAATAAACACAGCACAAATCTGTAAAGTGTATTGCTTACTAAGCAGCAATTTCAAATTCATCTTTATGTTTTCCAATTAAAAGTGTAAGCTGCTGCATAAGCAAGCTCACTGTCCAAACTCAGGCAGTGTCTGTTTTAATTTAAAGGACAAAATAAGTAGCTTTTCTTGCCATTAGTCTAGTTGCACTGGATGACTTCTATGATTACTTTTTTTTTCAGTTTATTACTCCATTTTCTTTAACATAGAGGCTAATATATCAATCGCCTCTCCTTCACTGGTAAAACAAGCTTCCACTCGCTGCTCATTGTTTACACTGAAAGAAATTTGCTGCAAAAAAAAAAATGGTCACGTGCTGCCTCAAGTACACTTTTTGTGAACTGCCTTTTTACCGTTCACTGATCAAGTCTTTTTTTAGTGAAAATCAGCCGATTTCGATCAGGGTATTCCAAATTCATAATACAAATAAATACAAATAAAACATTAGTGAGCATATCTACTTATCTGATCTGAACACAAGCATTTGAACAAACTAACAGAGAGAATTCACTACATGAGGATCTTTTAATAAACTAATAGTTAAGTCTTCCCAATATATTATCCAGATACTTTCAAAAGAAGCCAAAATGTTTGCACATTTTAAGGCTTTGCATAAATATAAATGGTGCACATTGCATTTCTATGTAAATAAGCTATGATATTTTTTTAACCTCCACATTTTTTGCAATAAAGACTGGCATGTCGATGTGCTCTTAAGAGAGGCGTGCTCTTGTTAGGCTGCAAATGAGTGCTGACATACTAAATACAAGCTCTGAAGCACAGCTGAAAGTATGTGAGCACACCAAGGAGTTGTGCCACTTTTTATGCAGTTGAGCACTCAAAAGTTATAGCACCTTAGATTATATAGCAAATGTGACGAAATATAATTTTAAAATCACATGTAATAATGTAAAAGAAAGTAATGTGCTACAGCAGCACACTTTGCAGTGACAGTTTGGGGAGCATAGGAGCCCAGGTGCTAAAGACTGTTGCCCCTGAATGAACAGCACAAAACAAATCTGGCCTGCACATGAATGTAATTGCATACCCATGTCTTGATGCATTAAACATTGTACTGACTACTAATAACAACCTGTAGAAAAAAATTGTCAACCCATATTAGGTGACGTAGGTGGCTTCCAAGGGATGCTGTTTAGTTAAGTCAGGGGATGTGAGCCACAGACACTGAGGTAGACTATTCCCCCAAGCGCTCGTCAATGTGTCATAGTACTGACTGCTCGCTCTAGATGCTGAGGAGCTCTAACACCTGTGAGTGGATGGAAATAGGACTGCTGCTCAAGACGTGAAATGGAAGTGCATTTGTAATGCAGGCTACAGAATCTAAGCCATTCAAAATTTGTATTAAAATAGTTTTAAAATATTAACATCTATTTAATTAAAGTATTTTTACTCGATCGGCTTTATCATAGCTTTTTAGAATATTAAAGACTTGGAATTGGTCCCTACAAAGCCTTCTCCGCTCATGACTAAGGAGGTTTTTAAAGAATCGGCAGAAGGCAAGAAACAAGAATTGCTCATACATCTTTGATATCATAGAAAACCATACAATGCAAATTCCATACAGACAGGTTCCAGTTTCCTGGATTTGGAAGACAGCAGCACTGTTCACTTCACTACCATAGTGTCTATATTAAGTAGCATTTTTATACCATTATTTTGTTCATATGCTTTTGTGGTCTGTGCAGAGTTTGCAGGTTTTTACCATTTTAATGGGTTTTCCCACAACAACTTCAAAGGTATGTAGATTCTAAAAGTAAAGACCTTGTAGCATGGTGTTTCAATGTCATTGTTGAGACCATTGTTAAGAATACTGTTTTAACTCCGGTTTCCTCCCACAGTCCAAAGACATGCGGGTTAGGTGCATTGGCGATTCTAAATTGTCCCTAGTGTGTATATGTGTGTGTGTGTGGGCTGGCTCCCTGCCCAGGGTTGTTTCCTGCCTTGCGCCCTGTGTTGGTTGGGATTGACTCCAGCAAACCCTCGTTACCCTGTCGTTAGGATATAGCGGGTTGGATGATGGATGGATAGATGATTTATAATGATCTGTTTCCAGTTTTATTTTTGTTCAGGAGATTTTATTGACAATTCAACATTATAAAAAGTCTAATTGCTTTTTGATTTTTTTTTTTTTAATTAGAAAGCAGTTTCAAGAAAGATTTTTTATTCTTTATCCTTGTAAAATTCAAAGTACTTAATTGTTTTCTCAAACCTTCTATGTATTAGCTATTAAGAGATAAAAACCAAATCAATAATACACATATTATAATATATCTATACATTACATTACAATATTAGGAATCTTAGTCTGACTGCTAAAATAAACAAGTCTCCTGCATTGGTATTTTTGCATTTATATTTGTTCAGTGATTGTTCTCTGTTTTGGCTGTATTGCATTTTAATGTGTACAGTACTATGAAACTGTCAAATGGAAGGTATGATATGTAAATACATTTTATGAAAGTTTCAGCATTTTCCCCACATATGTAATATGCTTTCCCTCCTTAAGACTATATACTCTTATGTGTGTTAGTAATTTAGAGAGAAGTTAGCTTTTGTATTTTACTGATTATTCATTTACTTTACTTTTAG
Source organism: Polypterus senegalus (assembly GCF_016835505.1). Classification (NCBI taxonomy): domain Eukaryota; kingdom Metazoa; phylum Chordata; class Cladistia; order Polypteriformes; family Polypteridae; genus Polypterus; species Polypterus senegalus. Next base: position 66,086,966 of record NC_053155.1, read on the forward strand.
ATATTTTGCACTGGGACTTCTTTATCACTATAATAGACAGGACGATACAGCAGTTCAGGTAAAAAAGAATCCATCTTTTATTGTTTTTATTACTATACTAGCTGAAATACCCGGCAGTGCCCGGGAGGAAAATAAAGTTTTTATTTTAATTGTTTGAGAAAAATATAATTATAGAGCAAACCAGAAACGTTCCGAGCGTTAACTGGATGATAAAAAATATAATTAAAAAAATTACAACGTGACAGATTATTTTTTGTTTTGTGGTGTAGTAATAAGTTTTTACATGCAGAATTTTTGACTACACAAAAAGTCAATTAAATTAATTCATATTAGGTTGATTTAATTCTATTACGACTACAACATTGTTATAATAAGAATAATGCAAGATGAAAATATAATTAACAAAAACAAATATTAAATGAGGGCGGCACAGTGGGTAGGCTGCTGCCTCGTAGTTAGGGGACCCAGGTTCACTTCCCGGGTCCTTCCTGCGTGGAGTTTGCATGTTCTCCCCGTTTCTGCGTGGGTTTCCTCTGGGTGCTCCGGGTTAGGTCCATTGGTGATCCTAAATTGTGCTTAGTGTGTGTGTGCCCTACGGTGGGCTTGCGCCCTGCCCAGGGTTTGTTTCCTGCCTTGCGCCCTGTGTTGGCTGGGATTGGCTCCAGCAGATCCCCCGTGACCCTGTAGTTGGGATGTAGCGAGTTGGATAATGGATGGATGAAATATTAAACGACAAATACTACGGATTTTTCGTGATAAAACTCCGAGCGTCAATGGATAACATACAAGACTGCAATATTGTTACAGTGCGCATTATATACAAGATTGTGGCTAAGTGTTGGAGAGGTGTTTATTGGAAAGTGCTTTGTGGAATGAAAACTTTATTGTATTTATATTCTTATACTAGCAAAATACCCGTGCTTCGCAGCGGAGAAGTAGTGTGTTAAAGAAGTAATGAAAAATTAAAGGAAACATTTTGAAAATAACGTAACGTGATTGTCAATGTCACTGTTATGAGTGTTGCTGTCATATATATATATATATATATATATATATATATATATATATATATATATATATATATATATATATATATATATACACACACATACATACATACATACATACATACACACACATTATATATACAGTATATATATATATATATATATATATATATATCTGGAAGAGGAGGTCTGTGATACGGTTTGCATATTAGCAGTTGGAGATCCACAAAGGGAGAAAATGAATCACATATCATAAAGTAGTTTTTATTCCTGAGCTTTCATCCCCTACCAGGGGTCTTCATCAGAGGATAATGCTTAGACTTACAAGAATCAAAGGCAATATATAGCAATACCTTACAGGGGTTTTGGCTAGGTCCGTGTGAAGGGTGAGGTTGTTGGGAGTAAAGTCTTGTTTATTAAGAATAAGTTCTTCTTAAGTTTGTATATGCTGGATTTATGTCCAAGTGTCTGTTGATGGCGTTCTCATTTGATAACCAGGATTCAGCCAGCTCTCTAGCACTTTTATTATTGGCTTTAAATTTTACTTGTACATCGTCACAATTAAATGTATGTCCTGTTGATTTAGTATGCTTATAGATCAATTGACAGTGCGTCCTTTCTTCTGACGGTGTTGCGGTGTTCCTGTATACGTGTTGCGATTCTTTTTGAAGTTTGTCCTATGTATACTGCTGAGCACGAACTGCATAGAATGCTGTATACTGCGTTTAGTGTTTCTGCTGTCGATTTCTTGTTTTTGGCATTAAAGAGGACCGTGCGCAGATTGTTCATGGGTTTGTGTGCTATTCTGACACCTGACTTGGCCAGGATGCGTGCAGCACCTTCAGACACATTGTGGTGATAAGGGAGTGAGTGCCAGGTTGGCTGGGGGTTATGATTCGAATCAATTGTTTGTTGAGTTTTTTGGCGTCTTCTGTGTAGGCTTCGATTAATGAATGTTTTCGATTATCCGTTTGAAGTGAAAATTTGAAAGAGATAGCGTCCCTCTTTCATTTTTGTTTCCTTCGTATTACAATGGGTGTGGACTCTTTTGAATAGAGTTTTAACACAGCTCCATTTATGAGATATCGGGTGGTTGCTGGCGAATTGTAATACGCTTAAAAGATTTATCCGTCGCCGAGGATGAAATCATGGTCTCTTTTGACGTTGTGTCGCTATACACCATGATACCGATTCATCTAGCCACAGAAACACTTTTAATGAAACTGGAAAGTGACCCCACTATAGAAACAAGAACTAAGCTATCGATTAAAGACATACCACACCTAATATCACTCTGCCAAAAAACTCACTTTCATTTTAACGGCAAATACTATACTCAGAAAGAAGGCATGCCAATGGGATCGCCGTTATCAGGACTTCTAGCAGAACTGGTAATGCAACGATTTGAAAACATGGCTCTATCTCAGTTCACACCCAAAATTTGGATACGCTATGTGGACGACACATTCGTCATAATAAAAAATGATCAGCTGAATGAATTCTACAAGCACATCAACTCAATATTCCCGGCAATCCAATTCACAATGGAGAAAGAAATTAACCGACACATCAGCTTCCTGGACATCTACATTGAAAGAAATAATGACGCCACCCTGACTACTAGTGTTTACCGTAAGAATGCTATGCAGACAAGATATTACACTTCGCCAGCAACCACCCGATATCTCATAAACGGAGCTGTGTTAAAACTCTATTCAGAAGAGTCCACACCCATTGTAATACGAAGGAAACAAAAATGAAAGAGAGACGCTGTCTCTTCCACCTTTTCACTTCAAACGGATACTCGAAAACATTCATTAATCGAAGCCTACACAGAAGATGCCAAAAAACTCAACAAACAATTGACTCGAATCATAACCCCCAGCCAACCTGGCACTCACTCCCTTATCACCACAATGTGTCTGAAGGTGCTGCACGCATCCTGGCCAAGTCAGGTGTCAGAATAGCACACAAACCCATGAACAATCTGCGCACGGTCCTCTTTAATGCCAAAAACAAGAAATCGACAGCAGAAACACTAAACGCAGTATACAGCATTTCATGCAGTTCGTGCTCAGCGGTATACATAGGACAAACTTCAAAAGAATCGCAACACGTATACAGGAACACGCAACGCCGTCAGAAGAAAGGACGCACTGTCATTGATCTATAAGCATACTAAATCAACAGGACATACATTTAATTGGGACGATGTACAAGTAAAATTTAAAGCCAATGATAAAAGTGCTAGAGAGCTGGCTGAATCCTGGTTATCAAATGAGAACGCCATCAACAGACACTTGGACATAAATCCAGCATATACAAACTTAAGAAGAACTTATTCTTAATAAACAAGACTTTACTCCCAACAACCTCACATCACCTCACCTCACACACGGACCTAGACCCCCCCCCCACATACTGTACATACATACACACACACACAATCTATATATATATATATATATTATATTATATATATATTATATATATATTACATATATATACACATACACACACATTTTATATATATATATATATATATATATATATATATACAACAAAATACCCGTGCTTTGCAGCGGCGAAGTACTGCCTTAAAAGTTTTATTAAGAAGAAAATTAAACCTTTTTAAACTGAGGGAAAATATACCAATAATTATTTGTTAAGGATCTTTTGTATACCACATTGTGAGTTCGGCCCTCCGGTTGTAATATGACCAAGCTGTGCGCTGAGCTTACTCTTGAGCATGCAACGTACAGTTGGCCATGTGAACAGTAATCTTGTTTCAAATCTCACAGCTTGGATTGCTGCTGTCATAATCGGTTTGAGTTTCATGGTTAGTGTCAATTACGACAGTATTTGTAGGACTTGTGTTGAAGTGACATTCTGTCAAGCGTTGTAAGTATACAACCAGTTTCATCGAGAACTTCAAATCCAGCTTTTGAGAGTTTAAACATTCATAAACATCAAAGTGTCCACTACTGAAATCGTCACCTGTGAATCTAAGATGTTTAAGAGGTATTGGCGGTTGTCCAAAGGTGTAAAATATTTGGCCATTTCGGTACACTTGAAAGCAACAACCGAACAATTCAGCGGCACCCATCAACTCACATGCAGAACCATAGGTGAAGGGCTTAAGCATTTCACTCTTATAGTGCTCCTGTGTAGTATAATTATCTCCTGTACCGTCCACACCTTGAACCTGTCCCAGTCATTCAATACATAAGACACAATGTTTCTCCAGATATCAAGAGTGAGCCTGATATGGCCGTGCAATATGTAACACAGAGAATGGAAAAGATAGGTGCCATCTCCGGGCATGTTAACCACTCAGTAAGTGACAGTTCTTTGATCGATGGTGATCACCTCGATAGACATTTTAATGCGGGTACGGTTGGAATGATAAAGGAAATGGGTACCTGAACAATGTAAAGTAAGTCTAAAATACCTACACAATAACTATAATCGCAATAAATGAACAATAAAACAGCGGAGAAGCCGTGGATTAAATAAAAAGGCTGTAGTTATCAGCAGGGAGACGTGAATCCCGTGGCAAAGCAAGGAAGGGAATGAAGAGACTGGAGAGACGGACGGCCTTATATAGGCAGGCAGCCAACAACGTGGGAGGCGTTGGGATGGGGGACCCAATGCCGCCTCACACGGTGACTGAGCTGCAGGCTATGGACATATATATGTATGTAAGTAGGATTCAGTTAGCGTTGGGAACCCGCGTACCAAAGTTCTTGAAGATGGGCCCATAAGTAACACAGACTGTTGAAAAGTTCAATATGGCGGCCGACAGTGGCATCATACCACCGAAATAAGTACCAAATTTCAGCCTTCTACCTACACGGGAAGTTGGAGAATTAGTGACGTTGGAAAGTTCAGTATGGCGGCTGACAGTGGCGTTATACCACCGAAATAAGTATGTACATTGGTTTCGTTTAGCGCAGGGAAGCCGCCTACCAAATTTCGTGAAGATGGGGCCATGAATAAGAAAGTTCAACATGGCGGACGTTGTTGACTGTTATGCGTAGAATTTCTAAATGAAACCTGCTAAACTTTTGTAAGTAAGCTGTAAGGAATGAGCCTGCGAAATTTCAGCCTTCTACCTACACGGGAAGTTGGAGAATTAGTGACGTTTGGAAAATTCAATATGGCAGCCAACAGTGGCGTCATACCACCGAAATAAGTACGTACATCGGTTTCGGTTAGCGCAGGGAAGCCGCCTACCAAATTTCGTGAAGATGGGGCCATAAATAAGAAAGTTCAACATGGTGGACGTTGTCGACCGTTATCGACCATTATGACCGTTACGAGTAGAATTTCGAAATAAAACATGCTTAACGTTTTTAAGTAAGCTGTAAGGAATAAGCCTGCCAAATTTCAGCCTTCTACCTACACGGGAAGTTGGAGAATTAGTGATGAGTCAGTGAGTGAGTCAGTCAGTAAGGGCTTTGCCTTTTATTAGTATAGATTTGTTTAACATTATGCAGTCACCTGTGAATAGGTACAGTATATCACTGGGTGAATCAGCCTGTTATTATAGCACTTGTTACTAATTACTACATGATAATTCATTGATGGATATACTTTGCTAATTGTATGTGTAATATTTTGCTTTGAACGCTCTTTTTTGGTTCATGCTTCAGTTTGCACATAAAATCAAAAGCTGAATGGCTGTAATAAAAATAATTTTTTAAACCTTATATTAAAGTATTTAAGAAAGATGAAAGACAGATTCGAGTGTTTACACTTAACACTTTCCCGGTGCAGAACCTGGACTCTCTTATATGTTAAAGAACAGGAAAATCAGAGACACGGCTTCTAAAATATTGAGTTCATTTGTGATATCAGGCACATTAAAATGAAGAGATTAAAATTAATTTAGTTTCTTTGGAAAAGGAACATATGTTAAAAAAGTGAAATAATTTCTTCTGTTCATATGCATTGCCCATTTACTCGATATCTCCTCAGGCAAAGCTACTTTTTCTTATTGTACCACAGTATTATATCTACTACTCAACATAGACAGTCTGTTATTTCTCTTAACATGTTTCACTATCCAGGCCTTCTTTTTAGATATACAGTGTAATAATTGAATGTAAGGGTAATGATCATACAGTAACTGCATGTGTCTATTCTTCATCATCTGAACCTTGAATGCTCAAATGTGTTTCAAATAGCAACAACACGATTACTGTAAAGAGTCCTCAGTTTATAACAGAACCCAGTCCACTTCAGACTTTGCCTGTTTTCAGGGCAGTTTCATAAGGTGTGACCAATTGTATTATATTATGGTAAGAAAAACTCAGTGATGCTAAAAAATAAATTTAAATGCCTTAATTCAGCTTTAACTTTAGTTTAGAGCAGAAAATATACAAATAAAGATGATTAAGTATCACCTTTTGTTTAATATTTATTCAAATGTCCCAGAATAAAACTAAAGGGCATCAAGAAAGTTGTTTTTAAAATAACTGACAGTCCAAATAATATTCACCACCAATTTAACTGTATTAGCTTTGGAAAAAGTGTAAGCAAGCCTGCTTTTGTTTTACAAGACCATAAATAGAGAAATATTTTACATCTCTTATTTTCATCTCTCTGTAACTGTATTTTGCTTTTTCTTCTCTCTATCAGTCTGTTTTTCTGTCTCTTTTGGTTTCCTGTTTTATTTTACTTTCACTAATCTCAGTCTTTACAATTTTAAATGCTGATGAACTTTCACACTTCATATAAGGCAAGATATGCTCCTAACCCTGAGTGTTTGCAGCCTATAATATTTAAACAAAGCGTTACTCCCCTCTTTCTCTGCTTATACTGGATAGTTATTTGGTCATATTTATTACTTTTTATCAAGCACAAAATCTTGTAGTAGCATTTGCTTAATTTAAGCATTTTAAATTATATGCTTTAGCTAACAAAGCTTATCTATCTATCTATCTATCTATCTATCTATCTATCTATCTATCTATCTATCTATCTATCTATCTATCTATCTATCTATCTATCTAATGCAAAGTTGATGGACTCACTCGTTCATCAACTAAACACTATTTCTTATTTAGTTAAAAAGATTAAATTTAGCAAGATGGTACTTTTAATGCAGTTGGTATCCACCAAGACAGGACTTTTCAATATATCAATATTTAGGTGTAAAACCATTCCTAAAATAGAAATCCGAATAGCCAAAAAACTCAAAAATGGATTTTGATGGATTTGATTGAAATTTGGTGAAGTTATAGAAAAAATAAAAATGTGATTTTTTTGTCGATATTTAATAATAATAATAATATGCTAGCGTTTTAAATAATATGCTAAACTAACCAATAAGCTAGAAGGACAACTGATGAAGTGAGCAGTTTCCTAGACAAGGAAAAAGAGTGTTGATCATGTGTAGTGAACAAAAGTTGAAGGAAAAAGCAAAGCTAAATGGTTAGCAAGCGTTGTTTTTTGCTGTTGACTGCCAGCACAATTAAATGTGTACGGGCTCCCATCTTATTTATCCATTTTGCTCTGTTGACTTCCAGCCCCTGGTCCCAGTGCTGAAATCTACAATGTCACAACTCTTAAATAGCTGAATAACTCAAACTCGGTCTTAGATAGTGGTGCTTGAATTTCTAATGAAGAACTACTGCTCTGTGCTTTGTACTCCTCGCTTTAATACGTCAGTGTAACACACAGGCACTTGTGTTGCCTACATCCACTTCCAGCAGTGCTTTGTATCTGCATTCATATTTGTGTACTTTAAAGGGGGACTACCTACAGCTAATGAAAAAAGATTTTAAAAAATACTGCACTTGAGTGAATGGCATAAACAAATGAAAAGCATGAATATCTAATAATGCAAATAGTATATTTTCAACTTTTATGTTATTCCTACTGGTTACTCTTTCAATTCAGTTGAATACACGTTTATATAAAATTGTACTTTGCAATGTCCATTAACAAAAGCCAAGTCACTAGGAAAAGCAGAAATTGATTTTGTGCAGGAAAGCTTTACTCATAGGCAGTTGTGTATAGAATGCTGTATTTAAGCAGTTCCAGTGACCTAATAATATTATTAATATTTGAGTGATGCTTTTATTCACCGTTGGTGTCAAAAGCATGATTTGAGTCCATAACCTCAGGGTTTTTTCAGTCTTAGGCTCAAAACCTTAACCATTACACCACACTGCCTGCCAATAATATTAGCCCTTGGTGAAAAAGCTAACGAATATTGTGTACAGAAAACCACCTACTTTGAAAGGTACATACTACTCCTGATACAATTGATAAACTGATGGCACTATAATTAATGCCCGTTTTCTTGTGAAATTTAGCTAATCTCTTACATTATAGCAAAATAAACAGGGAATACTTTTCATATGCTATACAATCAAACCATTAATATGTACTGTATAATCTATTTGCCAAGTCAAGTTTACTATCATGTGTAGATAACACAGTGAAGTTCTTACTTGCATGATTCTTCAGAACAATTGAAAAAGAATACAATATTAAAGGAATATAAGTATAGAATGTGTCATACAGGTATACACAATATGTACTTGTAAGTATTATTTTTATGACATTCTGGTGATATTTTGGATAGACATTCCTTAGATTTGCTTTGTTTAAATCCCCAGCAACAATAAATAATCCCTCGAGATATAAATGTTAACATTCTTTAATAATGTTGTACAGATCATTTTAAATATGCTGTACAGATCGTTCAGCACATTGCTCAAGCTGGCATGTAGAGGAATATGAACATTAACCAGAAACCACCCAAATCCGGTGAACAACTTTTTGAGGTAATTCTAATATTTTACTGCCATGCATTGTTCCCCATACAACACATACCTTCTCCTTTGTTTTTGTCTGAAAGTTCAGTCCCATCCCCACAAAAGACAATAAACCCATTTGACTGAATTGCAACATCTGCTGTTTCTACAAAGCAATACATAGCAGTCTGTGATGTTCTTTGTCTTACCTGGATGTCCTCTAGTTTAATATCCTGTGACTGCACATTGACCAGAAAAGTATTTGGCTATGTAGATATTTTCTATGGTGTTTTGCTGTCACTTCGACTCCACCTGTTCTGGCTGTGCTTGTCCCGTTTTTGTTAGTTTAATTATGATGATTGTGTGTCTCAGTGTAACTGAAGGCAGTAGCTTCATATTTAATAGGCTAAAAGTCGAATTCTTATTACGTTCTCCCATGTTTATAAAGGTTTCTTGATCATAATTAATAATAATTTTAAAACATTTGAGTAAATAATAAAAAGATATACTGAATCTAGAATGAAATGAGAGACTGGTTGTGCATTTGTGTACGATGTATGTCAGCACACAATATCTGAAACGTCATTATAAATTTTTTGCTTAGGCTGCATAATATATTAAAAAATAACCTATATCCCAAACTAAAAAAACATGAATACAAAGGTAAATGATTGTATATATAGTATATTGTATATGTATTAATCACTTACCGCCATTCTTACATTTCTCCATGCAGTGGTGACAATGCATGTAAATCTGACCCTGACATGTGAAAATTCTCTAAATTTAGTGATGAAATTATTTTCCAGTTTTTCATTTTCTGTTTTGAACAGTTTCTTGGCTATTGTAGTTCCTTATTTGCAGTATTCATGTGGTTTTTTGCTGTCTCAGTGAGATTAAAAAAAAAACAATTTCATTACTTTACTAATTTCATGCAAGTTTTCCAATTTCTTGAGTATGACACTGTAATGGTTCCTACTTTATGTAAATCCAGAACTCTTGTCCTTGTCAAAAGATCATAGTACTGAAATAATATGTTTTCTGATGTGTTACGAAATCATGAATCTTTTAATGTTTGAGTGATCAGAATCACTATTATCCACCTTTTCTTGTGAATATTTTTCAGATATGGATTAAAATAGTCAATCGGGATCTTCAAGACAACACTCGAGCAGATTTGTTTGAATACATAGTGGATTTTCTCAGCTTCTGCTCCAATCAGGAACTTGTTTGGAAATATGCAGACTGGGTGTTACAGCAAAATGAAAAGGTATCTATCATTATTTCATCATAAAAGAAATTGTTAACATTAATTTTGGTTCTCATTTATTATGTCATTTGTTCTAGATATGATATGTAAAGCAACCCTTTTTGCCACAGTGCTTATTTATACTGTGGTAGTCATACATTTACATGAGTTAATATTTTTACATTTTTGTTCAGTGTATAATTCATAGAATATGAGTTGGCTCAATTTAACTGTATATGTTTGATTTGTTAGATTGGTGTTCATATTTTCACAAGACGGCCAGCAAATGAAGATAAAGTTAAACTAAATCCAGATGTTGTAATCAAATACCTTCACAAATACCCTCAAGCAGTTGTTTTCTATCTTGAACATTTAGTGCTTGACCGAAACATTCAGGTAAGCATTTAAATACATTTGAATGGAACTAAAAATATAAGGAAAGCAAGTGAAAGAGAGTAAAAATTGTCTTGATCCAAGCTGATGCTATTTTTTAAATTTAATCCCCAGTCTCTTCAATCTGCTTGCACTCTTGAATGCATTTTGGGAAAAATTTGATTTTTAATATTGTTATTTTAATATGGAAATCTAAATGTAAAATATGAAGGCTTTCATCAGATGTTGATTGATAAAGAAATGGAGAAAATGTAAATTAAGAATTTTTTTTTCAATTTTTAGAGGTTTTGAGATTAGACTTCCGCACATTTTAAAGTAATTTCTTATGTTACCTGATTTTGATTAGAAAGAGGCATTTCATACTCATCTGGCAGTCTTATACCTTGAAAGATTTTTGGATCTATATTCTCAAAAGAAACATTCATCCGACGAACTAAGCTATGTCAGAGGCAAACTTCGAAAGTTTCTTCAGCAGTCCAGTCTATACAGGGTTCACTTCATTCTTGGTAAGATTATATATTTAGGTTTTTATCTTTTTAGTTAATTTCAAAGTGATAACAGCCTTTGGTAAAAAATTGTTTATGTACACCATACATAGTAACTATGAATGCTGACAGTGTGATAAGTAATCGGTTGAAGAATATTTGGTGACGCAGCTCTGCCTTTTGTTTATTGGTGAGTGTTTGGCTAAATAAATGGGGAAAATGAAACCTTTCGGATGCTGGTTGCTATTCAGTTACTTTATTGTGTGCTTTTATATGTAATATTTTTAAAGTCTTTGTGAAGTTTATTTATGTTATTTGATACACATTCTGTCTAGTCCTTGCTAAGCCTGCAAGACTCCAGATGTTATTTGTCATCCCATCCTATTTAAAGTTCTTTTACAGTACTTGACATTGTTCTTTAGACTATCCAAAAACTGCTCTGAAGCCTTTGGACTATTTCTGTCCAGTGACACACTTGACTGGTCTAGTAACACATAGGAACTGTACAGGGAATGATGAAGACCATTTTTTTGCTTAGTGAAGTTTTTTACACTGGCATGTTGGGACATTAGTATCAATTGAAGAGAGGCCTACCAAATCAACAGGCTAAGTAAGAAGGCAGGCACAGTTATGGGGGTTACTCTTGACATGCAGAAGGTAGTAATGAAAAACAGAAAGACAACAAAACTGACAGCTATTATGAACAAAGTTGCACATTTGCTATATTCCACACTATTATTGAATAGTTTTAGCCAAATAATGAGGCAAAAGTGTGTCAAGAAATGCTACTGTTGCTCCATATACCTTTGGCAATGTACCTTTATAATGCCTTCTTGTGACTGCTCTCTTATGTTTAGCCCAAGTCATTTTTTGTTTTTCATTTTTAAAGTCATGTTAGTTGTTGTTTGTTTGTTATAATATTTATTTGTTTCTTGAGATTCTGTAAAAGTTCAATTTCTCCCACAACAAAAAAACAATCTTGTCTGTCTGTCTGTCACTCTATTATCCCATCCCTCCATTGTGCATGTGGGTTAGTGAATCAATCAAAATGAAATAAAGAATTTGGTTTATATGTTTCCTTTAATTTATTAACAGGTAAAATTAAGGACACACAACTTGATTTGGAGTGTGCAATTCTTTATGGAAAGTTGGAAGAACATGACAAAGCAATGAATATTCTTGTTCACCAACTGAAAGATTTCAAGGCAGCAGAAGACTATTGTATATGGAACTCCAAAAACAGGGACTTCTCCTATAGACAGAAGCTATTTCACATGCTGCTGTCAACATATATGGACCCTCTTTTAACTAGCAGTGAATTATCAGTTGCTGCCGTTGACCTTTTAAATAGCCATGCAGAAGTATTTGATGCTACTTGGGTTTTAAGGCTTGTACCAGATAACTGGTCTATGCAGCTATTATGTCCCTTTCTGATTGAAGCAATGAGAAAAAGCATGCATTCCACGCGAATGTCTCAAGTTGCCTTGGCACTGGCACACTCAGAGAATCTGATCTATAAACATGAGAAGGTAAGCCCTTATTATGGATGTGCATATTTGTCTGTGAATGTATTTTCACCTTTTCAATAGCATGAACAAGTAGACATCACAAAATGTCTTCAGACAATATTGGAATAAAGCAGATGTGCATGTAAATTGCAGGTTATCTAAAAATTATAAATGAGCAAACTACTGCAAAAGTCAAGGTTTACTTGATTTGAATCATATTTATTAAAATTATTATTTTTTGTTTCATTAAATTTATGACATATTTCCATAGATACACTCTATGGAACTCTGAACTCATCCAGGAAAACTTATTTACTTTAGCCTCTTGTAGTAGTAGCTGATAAATGTGTGTTTTATAAAGTCACTGAGTATTTCACTCTTTCGCCTATCTGGTAGTCAAGTATTATTTTTAACTAGGGAAATAAAGGAGGTTTTAGGGTAACCATGGATTGCGCTGGAATGTTACTGACTGAATATACAGTATGATGGTGGTATAATTAATTTTGATTTCACATGTACATGTAGCATACAGGTTGTTTATTTTTACAAAATAAAATATTTTAAGTCACAAAATCCAGAATATACTACAATACCACATGGACTGAACAGCTAATGTAATGAAGCAGTGAAACCGTCAATTAACCTAGTCTGACACTTACTGACTGAAGCAGTGAGTGATAATGCTCCATGTATCCATCTGAACAAATAAATTGAGTCTAGGGTTCCATTCTGTTCAAATGTAAATAATAAAAAGATGGTTTGTGAGCAATAAGGCCAGGTTCAGGCCTAGAAAATAAAAGAAAGATACAAAACTTTGGCAATCCTGAGCAGCTAGAATACTAGCATCTTTGATAACACATACAGGTTTGTACCAAAGAATACCAGCGAGCAATCCTGTTCGGTTCTTCAGAATCCTAGCACAGACTTGCTCAATGTTATTGCCGTTAATGGGTGTGGATGAGCATCCTGCTCTTTCTTAACACTATGTACACCCATTTTTGAACTTCTCAATCTATTCGTAAACACTCTGCTGTAGTAAAACACTCTCTCAATATTGTCCAGAAATCCTTATATAAATTTTGGCCCCTGTACCTTTTTAGTCCATAAAAAGTGATTTACTGCACATTCTCTCTCTCTTTTTTTTTTTTTGGTGCAATCGGAAATGAGGGTGGCCATGTTTACTCCTAGAAAACAACAAGAGAAATTTACTGATCAACATTGAAACTTTACCAATTTGACCATAGACGCACCATTTTTCCACATTTTCATGGGGAGAGTTGTACAGCCAATGCGTACAAAATTCACAAAAGTACAGATAATTATTGACCTTCATATTTACAAGGGGAGACCCAAAAATAACGAGACTTTTTTTTATTGCATATTTCTCTGAACATTTCTAAAATGTAATCACCATCAAAATACTCTCCCTGAGACACAGTACACTTGTCTCACCACCTTTTCAATTTTTCAAAACTGTTCTGAAACTCTTGCAAAGTGATAGCCTTCAGTGCCTCCGTCACTTGCTTCTTGACCTCCTGTACATCCTGAAAACGCTTTCCTTTAAGGTCCCTCCTTATTCTTGGAAATGAGAAAAAATTTGTCTGTGCAAGATCCGGGGTTTGGGGGGACTGTTATCGTCCCATCTTTTGTGAGAAACTGGCACACACTCGATGCTGTGTGGGCAGAAGCATTGTCGTGATGCAGAAGCCTCTTGCCTGATAGCCGCAATTTTAGTCGTTTTCTCTGCAAAGCATCACGCAGTCGCTAGAGCACCTTTAAGGTAAAAAGTCTTGCCTTCGCTGAAAGCTTCTACTTTGAAAGCCTCTCGAAGCATTGCGACAGCTTCTGCTTCTGTTTTCACCAAAAGGAAACGGAACTTTATGCAGTTTGCCATCGCAAAATTGACAAAGACGGTAACAGAGCTTCAAGAAAAAACTACACTGACCTTACAGACCTTTTCCCAAGGATGCTGCTTGGCCAAATGATGCAGAGGGCAGTCTAGTACATGTACCTAACCGGCAAATGTCAGAACTAACACCCCTCCAGCCTCCAAAAAAAAATTCTAATTATTTTTGGGTTACCCATCGTATATTTTATTTTCATTTATACATTTAGTGACCAAAACATTCTCAGTTCTAAAACACGATGTCAAAGTTGTATTCTTTTAGCTAACATATGCAATAGACTGCTATTTTTCTTTAGCATCATTTACTAAAAATTGTGAAATGTATTAAAACAAACACATTCCTATAGTCCACATAAATGCATACATGAATGTAAATATATAAATCAGTTCATAATCCATTTAAAACACTAAATTGAGAGCAAAATGTTGTATAGGTAAAGTAATATTAAAGGGTACAATAGCAATAATGCTACATGACATAATCATTTCATGAAAGGGGTCGTAAATAGGGAATCCATTCCTGGGAATTCGGGAATCCCGCATGTCATTCCCGGGAATCCCGGGCTTCCAGGGATGACACAGTGCACAGGCATCTCACATGTGAACGGTCTTAGAACGACCGACACTTATTTTTAATAAAACTACTGCAATATGTTGACACCAATAAAAGACTAACCTTATCTACAAGCAGTTCATGCTGTCATATAAGTACATGTATCTAGTTAGTTGCAGTAATAAGAGCATAGAAAGCATAACTTGTCCAGCGTGCGGTCATCCAGGCGAGAGCGTACTTCGTGCAGAGTACGCCAGCCGCTGATAAAGCACGCTTTACCTCCACTGAAGTAGGCAGCACAGTCATCAGAAACAGATACACTTGTTCTAAACAACGCCCGCGCTTGCCATTGCTGTGAAACACCGCCATTTCAGCTTTTACTGATACATTCAGTTTCTTGTCATCATTCTGTGATGGCAAGTTTTTTGGCACAGATAATGAGGATGCAATTGCAATTTCAAGTTGCTGTTCAAAGCTGTTGTCTGACAGACGTCAATGAAGTCTTCAGTTTTCAACTATAACTCTGTTATTTCTTGATCGATGTTTACACTGTTACACGCTATATATGCGAGCTTGGCAGTTCCCGGTTTCCCGGGAATTACAGCAGTTTCCCAATGGATTCCCTAGTTGTAAGTAGGACTGGGAAACATGGCTTAAAATATACAGTATTTCTCAATATTTTTAGGTCATGTGATGATATTCGGTATGTATCAACATTTTATTTTCTCTACAACCCCAAATTAGAAAAAATTTGGAAAGTACAGAAAATGCAAAAACAAACAAAAAGAAATGCAGTGATTCTTAAATGTACTTTATTTTAGTGCAGACAGTATGAACCAAAGATATTTCATGTTTTGTCTGGTCAGCTTCATTACATTTGTTAATATTTGTATTTCAGGCCTGTAACAGGTTCCAAAAAAAGGTTGGGATGGTAAACCATTCACCACTTTGTAATGTCGCCATTCCTTCTTACAACACTTAAAAGATGTTTTGGTACTAAGGATACCAAGCAATGAAGTGTTTCAGGTGTTGTTTTGTCCTATTCTTCCTGCAAAAACGTTTTAAGTTGTACAACCGTATGGAATTATCATTGTATTTTTTGTTTTTTCAAAATTCTCCACGTATACTGTATTGGGGACAGGTCAGATCTTAAGGCAGGATACTTCAGTACTCGTCACTCTTTTTCTGCAGCCGTGCCTTTGTAATGTGTGCAGAGTGTACTTTTACATTGGCTAAACAGTTCATGGACATCGATGGAAAGGATGTGATCTTGAAGGCAGTATATGTTGCTCTAATATCTCAATCCAGTTTTCTGCATGAATGCTGCCATCAAAGAGGTATAAATTACCTTTGCCAAGGGCACT
This sequence comes from Polypterus senegalus, assembly GCF_016835505.1. Lineage (NCBI taxonomy): Eukaryota > Metazoa > Chordata > Cladistia > Polypteriformes > Polypteridae > Polypterus > Polypterus senegalus. The sequence continues at coordinate 66,103,200 of NC_053155.1, forward strand.
GACACAACCTCATAGTATAACAGACCCTGGCTTTTGATCTTGTTGCTGAAAACAGTCTGGATGGTTCTTTTCATCTTTGGTCTGGAGCATGCAGCGTCCATTTCTTCCAAAAAAAGATCTAGAATACTGATTTGTCTGACCGCAGTACACATTTCCACTATGTGATGGTCCTTCCCAGATGCCTACGAGCCCAGAGAAGTGGACGCCACTTCTGGACTTGGTTAACACAGGGCTTCTTTTTTGCACAGTAAAGTTTTAAGTGGCATTTATGAATGTAACTCACTCCGTATTGTAGTGCTTGACAAAGTTTTGCCGAAGTAATACCTTGCCCATGTGGTTATGTCAGCTGTTGATGAATGGCGGCACTTGATGCAGTGCCGTTTGAGGGACTGGAGATTACAGGTATTCATCTTAGGTTTGCACCCTTGCCCTTTATGTACTGCAAGTCCTCCAGATTCCCTGAATTGTTTAATAGTATTATGCAATGTAGAGGGAGAAATATGCAAATTCCTTTTAATCTTTCTTTGAGGTACATTGTTTTTAAACATTTGAATAATTTGCTCATTTCACTCAGCCTTTCGTGGATACTGCTTTTGTACCAAATCATGATTAGAGTCACCTGTTTCATATCACATTATTATTTAATTATTTTATGTTATTGCGGCCCTAATTTGCCCTTGTCCCAACATTTTTTGGAATGTGTTGCAGGCCTGAAATGCAGGGATGGACGTATATTAACAAGCGAAATCAAGTTGACCAGACAAAACATGAAATATCTTGAGGTCATACTGTCTGCAATGAAATAAAAGTCCAAATAAATTCTATTTTTGTATTTTCCATACTTTTGCATTTTCCAACTTTTTCTGATTTGGGGTTGTAAAATATAAAATTGCATAAGTTTCTATTAAAGTCAGAACAATGTCAAAATGAACAGTGCTTTTATTTGTCACATCAGCATTTTTTGGCTATAAGTTGAACAAACACAGATAATTTAGATAAAGCAGTGGGTTCCTGGTTGTTACTGTCTTGGAACACAAAGAAAACTGAACAAAAAAATGGTTAATAAACCAGAAATATAACCAAATCCCTGCATGCATAACTAAATAAAGGATGCATTGTTAGATGCAAGTAAGTGGAAAACAGCAAAATTTCCCGTGTCTTTGTTGCCCTTCACTTAGTAGGTTTATTATAGATCAATCGTTTAATGAACATTACCTATTATAGCCAGCAGTATTTAAATTAAATAGAGCTTTTTAAGTCTGTTTTAATTTTTGTTTTGTGGACAGGTGTTATAACAGGAGTGGCTGCTATCTTATGAAGCTTAATATGCTGAGGAATGTTCAGGTTTTGTTTGGCAATTTGAAATGTTGCACTTTAAAGTGTGCTGCTTGTGCTCATTGTTCATAAAGGCATTTTTCCCAATACTGGCAGCTCATCCAGGGTTGATGCCGGTTTTGCCTGATGTTATAGTGCTCCCAGAGCCCAAAGCGAATAAGGTTGGGTTGGAAATGGCTAAATAATTCACAACAACTGAAACCAAAAAGATGCGTGACTGTTATATGCACACAAAACTGGGAGGGATTGTTTCCTTTATGGTTAGCACTTTTGTTTTTTCTTTTAAGTGCACAGCATGTACTCGGTCAGGGATGTCAAACTCGTATCCTGGCAGGCCACAGTGGGTGCAGATGTTTGTTGTAGTTGTTTTCTGGATTAGCAACCTATTACTGTTGCTACTGGAACATCCTTCTTTTGTGGTATTACTAATGAAGTTATTCACTAGGATTTGCAACCTTTTAATTGTTGTTTTTTTTTTTGTTTGTTTGGAAGCCAAACAATAATAAGATGCAATGTGAGCCAACAGATGACCAGCTAACCCAGAGGTCTCAAACTCAGTTCATATATGAGCCACCATTTTTGACTCCAACCAATTAGTTCATTGAAAGTGAATTCTCTGTGTTAATGAAATGTATTAAATTCTTTGGCTCGTTAATGTTCTTATTCTGCCACATTCGACATTTTCAACTGTTGATTTTCATTTTTCTGGGGGCATTATCAAAGTATCTGGTGGACCAGAGCAGATCAGAATTTATTAGATCCTTTTTTCTCTTGCAAATTTTTTATTGCAACAGATTTTGTATGATGAACTGGTACGTGCAGATAGGATGAGCTTTGCTGGTAATCTGTTGACTCTCTTTATAACTCTCATTGTTGTTTGGGTGCCAGTTAAGGAAAAAGAAATAATTAAGGTGTCTGAATCTTAGAAAAACAAGTGAATTAAAATTAAGCCAAAGGAAATCCTATCCATTAACAACAGTAATTGAATTTAAATTAAGAAAATGACTGGAACAGAAACTTGTAGCCACTATGGCCTTCCATGATTTATGTCTGACACCACCTATCCTAGGGCATTTAAAAAAATGTAGAAAATGTTGTGCATATACTAAATCTAGGTAATGCTGAAGGAATTTTTCAGTTATTTCATGATAAACAGAGTTATGGTTTTATCTGTAGGGATCAGCATAGAACCAGCTGCACTCCAGAGTTATACCTTTATCAAGTTTTAAAAAATCTCCTGGGAAGTATACATTATTGCATATGATTTACTCATGAATGGAGAGGCTGACAGTGCAGATAGACTGACAAAAGATCACAATGTGAAGCTTAAGGAACTTCTGTAAAGGTCCACACAAACCTCATTTTGAATATGCTAAACATTTTGACTCTTTCTCAAATCAGAAAAACGACATAAACTGTAAGAGAACTGTTATAGTCAAAAGAGTTCAGAGGATTAAAAAATACAGAAATACCATGGGTTCACACGTGTGAGGTTCTCAGAAGGCTCACACATAACAGCATCAACTAGGAATAGTTTGTGCAATAGAATTAATTTAGTAAACTGAAAGCGATGATTGCCACATTGTTGGCCATTAAAATACTTCAACCCAGATGAAAAGCACATTTGGGTTTTTAAAGACATCACAGATGGAAATGGTGCACCAGCAGAGAGATGATGCATCCATATGAAGAGCATTTCCATCCCTGTATCCATGGCAGACATAGTAAGTTACAGTCTGCCCATCGTGCCAGTAGACAGTATAGTATTGTCAAATGACCTCTATTTAGTGCACTCTGATGAGTGCTGCTCAGGTCATAAAATCTGGCACAACTTTTATTTATATTCAAGGAAAACGTGCATCTCAATGATGCTTTCAGAAGAATTTGATTTCTTTGAAGCTATAATGTTAAATGTAATGCAAAGTAATGTTATCAGAAGTTGATACCATCAGTATAATCATTTGCTTTGTATATTTTGGAAAGGGCACTAAGAGAAATTGATATTGATGAGAAACCATTGAAAAATTAATAGATGAAGAAATAGTTAAGCAAAAGCCCGTGTACTGAATGGAACTGCCCAAGAGCAGGGACGGAATGCATTGTCAAGGGCACTCCCAATAGGGAGTATAATTTTCCCCGTTTGTAAATGTTGGCAGGGACTTGCACTTCATAGGGGACCAGGAGCACTGGCAGATGAAATGAGCAGTCAGTACTTGGTGCTGTGCAAGAACAAAGTATTTTGCACTATTCCATTGTATTTCTGAGGTGGTAATGTTAGATAGAGTAGATGAGCGTCCTACTTACAGTCTCCAAACAGCCCACTGACAGGAAGAAGTAGTCAGAGGAACCATATCCACTAGATTACAGGTGACATGATAACAGTTAGGTATACCTGAACCTCCATTAGGAAAGAATGAAGACTCCAGGGAAAAACATAAATAGAAGGCATATGGCACTAAGTAGGGGGATACATTGGGTCCTGCTATTCCTAAAATGGCATAGGCAGTCTGAGGACGTCCAGTGACAGGTACCCCATAAGTACCTCAGACATTCCAAAGGAAAGTGACAGTATACTCCACTTGTGTGACCTCTTTCCTGGTGTCCTTGTTGCCTTCACACCCAAAGTGAATTTGGAGAGAATCGCGATTTGTATCTTGGGAAAGGACTACTGTATATAGCCACCTTGATGGTAGAGGAGAGAGATGAGTGTAGAGTTAAGAGGAGAGAAGCAACAATCGCACACTGGAAGGAGGAGAGCCCCCCCAAAAAAACACAATGCTGAGTAAGGATATAAGAAGGGAACTCTCACAGAGCTGATGGAACATATTGTTAAAAGATCTAGCAATACTAGAGAGTTAAATTATAATATTAGAAACAAAGTTGGACTGAAAGATGAACTGTTAAATTTCCTCTGCATTTCCGGGAACAAATGTACTTAATTTAGGGAGATAAATTTCATTATCCTTATTAATGTTCATATTCCTCCCTCCACAAATAGGTATTTAGCGGAAATGATTCATTCTATTAACCAAACTTTAAAGATGATTTATGTCCCTGCAGTTATAATATGTGGTGACTTCAACCAAGTGACTGGAAGGAACAATGACAAATTTCTATCAGTTCATGACCAGTTCCACTCCATGAGGAAATGGCTGTACATTGAATACATTTGCTGTTAAAGATGCCTTTAAGTGCAATCTACTTGCTCCCTTAAGGCAAATCTTACCACAATCTGATTCATCTTATTCCCAGCCATAAGCCTGTGATTAGAGAGCAAATTGATACCACCAGAATAGTGAGAATTGGAGTCTGGAGGCTGAAATGGCTTTGAATGACTGCTTCCAAATGACAGAATGGGAAATGATATGCAAGCCACACAGGTACAATACTGAGGGACTCTGTCACTGCATCATTGACTATATTAACTTCTGTGTCGACATAGTGGTAATCATAAATTGCATTGCTCTCCAAACAACAGACCCTGGATTACTAAGTAGGTTAAAGGTCTCCTGAATGAGAAAAAGAGAGCATTCAAATCCGGTGACAGGCTCTGAAGGACATACAGTGTGTGCTAAAGAAAAAGCTGAATGAAGGAAAGGAAGCTTACAAAGTTAAAATAGAAAACAAACTCACTCAGAATAACATGAAAGATGTCTGGAATGGAATGTACATAATTACTGGGCTCAAACAAACCAGGGCTGAGGTGGTAGCTGAACCAATGTTTTAATAAATCTTCCCTTCCACTATCACCTTCTTCCAATAACCAGTCTCCCTACATCATCTCTATTACATTAACAACTCCAATGACCTCATCTGAAATGGACAATGACAATTCCACCTCTGAAAATCAGTGTGGATTGTCCATAACTGAAGATGAAGTAAGGAGAAAATGGAAGAAGCTAAACGCAGGAAAAACTGCAGGACCAGATTAAGTCAGTCCTCGAGTTCTTAAGCCAACTTTGTGGTGTCCTCTGTCACCTGTTCAGTCTGCCCCTAAGGCTGCAGAAAGTGACACTGCTGTGGAAAACATCCTGCATTGTTCCTGTTCCAAACAAGATAGATGCCTCTTCACCTGATGACTACAGACCAGTGGCACTAATGTCTCATATCATGAAGACCTTTGAGAGACTGATCCTGGACTATATGAGTCCTCTTGTTGCAGACCACCTGGACCCACTGCAGGTTGCCTATTGGACAAAGATGGAGTGTAGAATGCAATTATCTATGTGCTCCATAAAGCTTATCCTCACCTGGACAAAGCTGGCAACACTGTGAGGATTACGTTTTTGATTTCTCGAGCGCATTCGGTACATTCCAGCCAGTCCTGTTAAGAGGTAACCTCAGAGATATGCAGGTGATTAAGCCTGTGGTGTCCTGGACAATGGCCTGTCGGTCAGGCGGACCACAGTCTGTGAGGTCAAGGTCTGTGTTTCTGATACAGATGTGAGCAACACCAGGAGCACCACAAGGAACAGTCCTGTCTCTGTTTCTCATCACTCTGTACGCCTCAAACTATAAATATAATGCCAGGCCATGTCACTTGCAGAAATTCTCAGATGATTCTGCACTTGTTGGGTGTATTAATAAAGAGGATTAGACAGAGTCAGGTGGTGAACATTGTTCCTTGAAGCAGAGAATTGTCTGCATCTTAACATCCGCCAAACCGAGATTGGTCATGTCACTTGCAGAAATTCTCTAGTGATTCTGCACTTTTTGGGATAAGGAGACAGAATGTAGGGGTCAGATGGAAAACCTTGTTTCTTGGTACAAACAGAATTGTCTACAACTTAACATCAGCAAAACCCAGGAACTGGTTATTGACGTTCACCACACCAAAGAGCCTCTACGCCCAGTCACTATTCAGGGAGTGGATGTAGAGGTGGTCCACTCCTTCAAATACTTGGGGATCCACATTAATGACCAGTTGGACTGGTCTTGGAACACAGAGGGACTATATAAAAGATGTCAGATCGGGCTCTTTTTACTTATGAGACTAATTCCTTTAATATGAGAGTGACACCTTCCACATCTTCTATAACTCTGTGATGGCCAGTGCGATTTTTCTGTGCTGTTTTGTGCTGGGCAGGTAACATCACTTCAAGACAGGCCAACCAAATCAACAGACTAATTCAAAATGCACTCTGGACCCCCTTGGAGGTCGTAGCAAAGGAGAGGATTAAAAAACTGAGTGCCATTATGAACAATTCTGTACATCCTCTCTCTGACACACTCTGACAGTCGCATTTTGAATGTGCTTAGACTCCCACTGTGTACTGCACTACTTGGTATTTTATTCCATGTACATAGTTCTCTGTATGGAGAAAAACATCAATGTCAATTTATTTATATAGCATTATTTAAAACAACATAGTAATGCTGTGGCCAAAGTGCTTTACAATAATAGAATAAAAGAAAAACAAAACAATTAACATAAAAACATAAATAGAAATAAAATATATGAACATAAAATGAGATACATAATAAATAGAAATAATGTTATATAATCACAAAGAGTAAACCTTCAGTATTACTGAAGGTCACAGAATGCAAGTGAATAGAAATGAGTCTAATCTTGTTTTGAACAGTTCAATTGTAGACGACTCCTTTTATATGATGAGGTAAAGAGTTCCACAGGCGAGGAGCAGCAGCTGTAAAGGCCCTGTCCCCCTTGGTTTTACAGTTGGTACGAGAGACAACAGGAGACAACTGACCAGAAGATCTAAGCACTCTAGATGGCTGGTGTAAAACACACAATTCAGATAAATAGGCAGGAACAAGCTCATAGATTTAAAAACTAGCAGCAAGATTTTAAAGTCAATTCTAAAACTGACAGGCAGCCAGTGTAAAGAAGCTAAAATAGGAGAAACAGAGTCATACTTTCTTGCCCCAACCAGAAAGAAACATCCTTATGTTTGTGTGAAATGTTTCCTTAACAAGTTTCCAACTGCGCCCCTGAGTTCTTGTGGCACTAATTTTAAAGTAACAGTGTTGCTCCACTGTAATATTAATCCATTTACCACCAGTGCTGTGACTATTGAGTGTATGTATAGTTAATAAATAACTTTTAGTGTTAATAGCACCATTAGGTTCTAGTTGGTTGATTACTTTATGTACAGTGGTGTGAAAAACTATTTGCCCCCTTCCTGATTTCTTATTCTTTTGCATGTTTGTCACACAAAATGTTTCTGATCATCAAACACATTTAACCAGTAGTCAAATATAACACAAGTAAACACAAAATGCAGTTTTTAAATGATGGTTTTTATTATTTAGGGAGAAAAAATCCAAACCTACATGGCCCTGTGTGAAAAAGTAATTGCCCCCTGAACCTAATAACTGGTTGGGCCACCCTTAGCAGCAATAACTGCAATCAAGCGTTTGCGATAACTTGCAATGAGTCTTTTACAGCGCTCTGGAGGAATTTTGGCCCACTCATCTTTGCAGAATTGTTGTAATTCAGCTTTATTTGAGGGTTTTCTAGCATGAACCGCCTTTTTAAGGTCATGGCATAGCATCTCAATTGGATTCAGGTCAGGACTTTGACTAGGCCACTCCAAAGTCTTCATTTTGTTTTTCTTCAGCCATTCAGAGGTGGATTTGCTGGTGTGTTTTGGGTCATTGTCCTGTTGCAGCACCCAAGATCACTTCAGCTTGAGTTGACGAACAGATGGCCGGACATTCTCCTTCAGGATTTTTTGGTAGACAGTAGAATTCATGGTTCCATCTATCACAGCAAGCCTTCCAGGTCCTGAAGCAGCAAAACAACCCCAGACCATCACACTACCACCACCATATTTTACTGTTGGTATGATGTTCTTTTTCTGAAATACTGTGTTCCTTTTATGCCAGATGTAACGGACATTTGCCTTCCAAAAAGTTCAACTTTTGTCTCATCAGTCCACAAGGTATTTTCCCAAAAGTCTTGGCAATCATTGAGATGTTTCTAGGCAAAATTGAGACGAGCCCTAATGTTCTTTTTGCTTAACAGTGGTTTGCGTCTTGGAAATCTGCCATGCAGGCCGTTTTTGCCCAGTCTCTTTCTTATGGTGGAGTCGTGAACACTGACCTTAATTGAGGCAAGTGAGGCCTGCAGTTCTTTAGAGCGTTGTCCTGGGGTCTTTTGTGACCTCTCGGATGAGTCGTCTCTGCGCTCTTGGGGTAATTTTGGTCGGCCGGCCACTCCTGGGAAGGTTCACCACTGTTCCATGTTTTTGCCATTTGTGGATAATGGCTCTCACTGTGGTTCGCTGGAGTCCCAAAGCTTTAGAAATGGCTTTATAACCTTTACCAGACTGATAGATCTCAATTACTCCTGTTCTCATTTGTTCCTGAATTTCTTTGGATCTTGGCATGATGTCTAGCTTTTGAGGTGCTTTTGGTCTATTTCTCTGTGTCAGGCAGCTCCTATTTAAGTGATTTCTTGATTGAAACAGGTGTGGCAGTAATCAGACCTGGGGGTGGCTACGGAAATTAAACTCAGGTGTGATACACCACAGTTAGGTTATTTTTTAACATGGGGGCAATTACTTTTTCACACAGGGCCATGTAGGTTTGGATTTTTTTTCTCCCTAAATAATAAAAACCATCATTTAAAAACTGCACTTTGTGTTTACTTGTGTTATATTTGACTAATGGTTAAATGTGTTTGATGATCAGAAACATTTTGTGTGACAAACATGCAAAAGAATAAGAAATCAGGAAGGGGGCAAATAGTTTTTCACACCACTGTAGTTCATATAGGAATCTATGTGTAGGTTCTTTCGAACCTTTGACTGTTAAACATTTAAAATTATTCGTCTAGATGACAGTTGTGCTTCTCACCAGCTTTTGACTTCAGTCCTTCACTTTTCTTTTCCAAATTAGTAATTTAATTACCTGTATACAGTGACTATTATCATATGTCCAATATGCGACAGTGATGAATTTGTGTCATATTTAAAATATACACATTCACATTAATTTTATTTTAATATCATTTCATTTCCATCAATATAACCAATTTCCAATTTTACCTATTTCACAGACTTGGCATGTGTTGGTGGGAAGGGGGGCTCTGTATGGTCCTCTTAGCTTTTGCTGGGTGTTGTATAGGGTTGGAGGAAAGGAAGCTTTCTAATAACCTGTTTTTTCTAAATGTTTGTTATTAATGAATAAAAAACTGACCACAGGAAAGAAACACAGTAATAGAAGAAGCTTTTGATGATCAGCAGTCTATGGTCAAAATTAGTACATAATTCAGGATTTTTTGACTCTTATTTATTTATTTTTTAGTTAAAATGCCAAGCGGAGAAAGTGATGCTTTCCGAAAAAAAGGGCTGCCAACTATGTCACAACACGTTCAATGATCCGGAGTTTGTGTGGTACTCCAGTGGTGTTCCTGTTCATACTCATTGTGCAATGAAAAGAAATAAGAATCTCACAGATATGAAGCACTTGACAGATGCCAGCAATCATACCTGATGGACACACAGTGAATGATTGCACTTATTCATCAGAAAAGACAAAGAACCGCCGTATCGAGAAAGGAGGCCAAATGAGAAACACAATTATGGCTTGAAAAAAATGCCGAAAGAAGCACTGGACTATAATAACACTGAAAAGGTGGCAACAAATCTGTACGGTATGAGAACGTGCAAAGAAATGGAAGAACTGTGCTGGAACAGAGTTTTTCTACTCAATCTGTTATGTTTTTTAGATAACACACTGTAAGAAGAGCTACATTCTACTCTGCCAATTTCATGTACTGGTTATATCAATCAATACTATCCTGTTTTGTACATTGAAATAAAAAAATTATGGTTTGGTTATAGCAGACGTAACCCAATAAGTGAGTGCTTTAAAATGAGCGATGCATGATGGAGGTGGCATTCCTTGGTTGAGGCATTTTATCATTTCTAATCATTCTTAGTATTAGCAAGGCAGAAAAACCTCAAACCTTTGAAATGAAGCACAATTACTTGCAGCCTGATAAGGCAGACAGCCATTTTGTCTAGGACAGGATCCAGTTTAGCACTCCTTCATGTCAGGGTAGGTTTAGACTGTCCACTGTCTCAAATCGGGGCAAGACTGAGATGAAAATAGAACTAAAGAATGTGAATTAAATTAAAAAATATATAAATGTATATCCTTGGCTTCTGTGGGCATGATTACTGGCATCCTAGTGCACTAGTGATCTGTTCAGTCAATCCATTGCTATTTTTAGTATTGTTAAAGGTACCTTCTGTCAACTTTTAGGAATGGCATTCTTAAATATTAGTAGCTGAAGCTTTATGCTGTGATCATTCAACAGACCACTCCTCAGTAGCACTTACAATCAGGCAGCCTGGTAGTGTATTTGTTTATTCGTTGTAAGAATTAAGCTGTCCACTTACCTTTTAAGTAGCAGATTCTAAGAGAGCAGAGTCAGTGCTATAGGGTTGGTTCACCTTCATTAAAACTACAACAGAAAAACCCACAAGTGATGGAGTTAAAATACTAAATTCTAAACCACGTGGCAATGCTTACACGTCAATACACATTCAAAATGTATGCTATCCCTTTGTGTACTGTAAATACTAAGAGAACACTTCAAAAATGTTCTGTGTCCTTCATTTTTGTAAACTCCTACAGCGTACCTCCGAAACAAATAGAAGGTTTCTATGTTTTTTGTGACAAAATATTCTCCAGATTTACTGTATATAGCAATGTCTGCTTGTTGAATCCATTGAGAATACCTTTTCTAATCGTTAAATCAGTACAGCAAAGTTTACAACATTTGAAATTCTCTCTTCCAGTCAATTTTATTTAGTGTAACGGCTGTTTTACGTTAGTCTTTTGCCATCAGATTTAAAAGTTGTCATTTTTTATGAACATTTTTGGACCACAGGATATGAGTAGAGTGACTGCAATGATGTTTTAGCTCATAACGGTTTTAAAATAGTTCCTGAAGAAGAAGTTAAAAAAACCTATGATTACGCACACTCTGACAGTATGGAAATCTTGCATCAGATCATAAGTGTTATAATTACTGATATTTGTTTTTTTCTTAACAAAATTGAACATGTTTTCTACAAATGCAGAGCAAAACCTACAGGTTAATGCAAAATGTTAAGCAACTCTAACAAAACGAAACCCTTTCCAAAAGCATATTGGAGATCAATTTGTTGCCATGTGCCAGAATCATGTAAAGTAACACCGCGGAAAATAATATAACAATGACAAGCTATTATTATTTTTGACAAAATCAAGAAAGCCTAGGAAAAAATATTTAGTTTGTGTCATTTTAATCAACACTTTTTTTGCTGCCATCACTTTCTTGCCACATGAATATTAATTTATGTGGAGAATTACTAAAGACACAGTTTGATTTCCACACATCAATGCTGCAGTATTTAGCATAGCTAAGAATGTCCAGTCGTAAAATGTTTTTTGCGTTGTTGTCTTTGTTCCATGACAGTCAAAATTGATCCTTGCATAACCTATAATCTTCAAAACAAAGTGGCAGCTAGCTGCATACGGTTTATTAGAACGATTTTGTCATGTCCCAGAGGTTTACCCTTCTACTGGATCCATTCTGTTTTGGTTCTTGGTGTACTCGAGCAAAATCAAAAATTGGCTTGCACTTGAATCTAATTGGTATGAAACTGTAAATGCCTTTCATTTGATTGATTGAGACCATGCTTATAATCCAGTCTTTCTTCACCCTTAATAAATACTACTCTATAAATATATATAAATATATATATACTGTATATACATCTATTTATATATATATATATCATTTGTTGCTTTGTAAATGGATGCAAAAAGAATGTGAAATGTACAGCTGTAAAGACGTCAATTTTAATAAACTCAACTACATTTATTTGATTTGAATAGTGTATTTTAAATATTTTGAAATGAAAGTGCAGTCTAGGCAGTGTTTAATGCAATTTTTATGAATTTTGAATAGAAATTTCCCAACGGCCATACACTTCCATACCAGACAACAATTTCTGCCTCTGTTTTTTCAAAATGGGCTCCGTACAAGTTAGTTTGAGTGAATATGTGAGCGGGTCCAGTGATGGAATGGCAAACTGCCTCATCCTAGAAGTCTCTCCGGCTACTGCTTGCCTCATCTGGAGTATCTAATCGTCAGATGTCATCCTCACTATCTGCCTCGTGAGTTTACCTCGGTCATTGCCACGACGGTCTACATCCCACCCCACACGGACGCAGGCGCAGCTTTGTCTGAACTGCACGATGTTCTGTGTACGACTCAAAACAAACACCCAGATGCAGCATTCATCGTGGCAGGGGGCTTTAAAAAGGCAAACCTCAGACAAATAATGCCGAACTTCCACCAACATGTTACGTGTCCAACTAGGGCAACCAGGATTCTGGATCACTGCTACACCCCGTACAAGCAGGGCTACAAAGCTGTTTCACATCCAGTATTTGGGAAGTCTGACCATAACGCCATTTTCCTCATGCCAGAATATAAACAAAGTTTCATTTGTGAAGCTCCGGTCACAAGGGAGGTGATGCGCTGGTCTGCCCAATCAGAAGCCATGCTGCAGGACATGCTCGATAACGTAGACTGGGACATGTTCCGAACATGCGCAGATGACATCAGCAAATTTGCGGAAGCAGTAGTTAGCTTTGTTAGTATGCTTGCTGATGAAGTTTCCCCACGGCGAGAGTTCAATCTTTTCCCAACCAGAAACCGATGTGCGTGCAGCACTGAACCGAGTAAACATCAGGAAGGTGGAAGGACCAGACGGCATCTCTGGACGCCTGCTGCGTTGTTGCGCTGAACAAATAGCTGGAGTACTCACCACCATCTTCAACGAGTCTGTAGCGTAGTCTGTGGTTCCTATGTGCTTCAAAAGATCCACAATCGTTCCTGTTCAAAAGAACCATAAGCCTATATGCCTGAATGACTACCGACCTGATGCAGTGACATCAGTAGTCATGATATGTTCAAGAGGCTACATCATCATCTCATCCTCTATCCCAAGCACTGTTGACCCACTCCAATTCGCCTACTATCCTAACAGATCAATGGAGGATGCCATTTCCCACATACTGCACACCACCCTCAGCCATGTGGACAAGAAACAGGGGAACTATGTGAGATTGTTGTTCATTGACTATAGTTCAGCATTCAATGCAATAATACCCTGTAGGCTGTTTGTGAAACTGAGGGACTTAGGACTCAACAACTGCTTGTGTACGTGGGTGCTGGACTTCCTCACAGGCAGAATACAGGCAGTGAGGGCTGGTAACTGTGTTTCCAACACCATCAACACAGGAGCTCCACAAGGGTGTGTTCTTAGCCCCCTGCTGTATTCCCTCTACACCCATGACTGCACGGCCACATATTCCTCCAACACTTTCGTGAAGTTTGCATATGACACGGTGGTACTGGGCTTCATCACGAACAACGATGAGATGGCCCACATGGATGAAGTTGCGAACTTGACATTGTGGTGTCAGGAAAACTGCCTCCAGCTCAGCGTCAGCAAAACCAAGGAGCTGGTGGTGGACTTCAGCAGGAGACAGCAGTGAGACTATAAGCCCCTCATCATTAACGGGACTCCAGTGGAAAGGGTGAACAGTTTTAAATACCTGGGGGTTCACATCTCTGAGGACCTGACATGCTCTGAACACATCCAAGTTCAGACCAAAAGGGCAAAGCACAGACTCGACCATCTCAGAAAGCTTAGGAAGTTTGGGGTGTCTTCAGGGATTCTAAAGACTTTCTACTCTGGCGCTGTGGAAAGCATCCTGACACAGAACATTACATCCTGGTTTGGAAACTGCTGTGTTCAGGACCATAAAGTCCTACAGAGAGTGATCTGTGCAATGGAACGCTGCTGCAGGTCAGCTCTACCATCTATGCAAGACATTTACACCAGAAGATGCAGGACCAGAGCTCTCAGGATTATGAAATACTCCTCTCATCCCAGCAATAGCCTGTTTCATCTGCAAAAGGTTTTGTAGCATCCTGACCAGGACAGAGAGACTCAGAAGGAGTTTCTATCCTCAAGCTATGAGAATGTTAAATCGGAACATGCCATCTCATCCATGACCCTCCACATAGTTACATTGGACTGTTAGTTGTACTACGCCGTCTACCATTACCTTGTTTTGGTATTGGTCTGTCATTTAACTATGTACCTGTCTAACTTTGGTTTTGCACAATAATCACTGCACTATTGCACCTTAACACTTTATTAGCTTAATTTTACTTATTTATTATGTTCTATTATACTGTTATTTTTCAATTCTTCTAACTTTGCACAGTTTTGATAAGCAGATCAGGATGCATCTCACTGCATGTTGTCCTGTATAGTTAACTATGCATGTGACAAATAAGGAATAAAGAATCTTGAAAATAGGCCACTGCATTCTGAACCATCTGAAGTAGCTTGATAGCACAAGCAGTACTTCTGTCAGAAGCGAAATGCAGTAGTCCATTCCCAACAAAACCAATTCCTGGACCAGAAGTTGTGCAGCATATTCTGTCACGGAAGGTCTGATCTTGCGGATTTTGTACTGTGTGAACCTGCATGAAGGAGAAACAGTAGAAATGTGGTCATAAAAAGATAGCTGCTCATCAGTCACCACCTCAAAATTGCGTACTGACTTGGCAGGTGATAGCAACAGTGAGCAGACTGGCTGGCTGGGATCACAAGAAGCTCGATTTTTGTCAGGTTAAGCTGTAGGTGGTGGTTTTACATCCAGGTTGAGATATGAGTAACACATGCAGAGACCCTAGCTGATACTCTATTATCCTCCAGAGGGAACGACAGGTACAGCTTTGTATTATCCACATAGCACTGAGAGAAACCATGGGATTCGATGATGGAGTCCAATGAGGTGGTGTACAGAGAGAAAAGTAGAGGACCGAGCACCGATTCATGGGGTACACCTCTGCATGTATGGTGCACCTTTGACAACTCTGTAAGATCTTCCCTGAGATGTGGGACTCAAACCATCTGAGAGGAGTCCCAATGATGCCAAGGTCAGAGAGAGAGAGGCAAGAAGGATGTAATGGTTCACCGTGTCGAAGGCAGGATCAGGACTGATGACACGTTAGCAACTTTAGTGCTAACATCTCAATTAGAATTAAAGAAAGAAAAAATTGTCACTCATAATCTGTCAGCAACCTGTGGCTGCTTAGTGCACAGCTTGAGATCCTTAAAGATCTTGGAGTATAGGAGCATAAAAGAGGCGAGTTAATGTTTAACCTTGAGGCTGTGATCGACGATGGGTCTGGGAGCATCGTAGTCTCTGTCCAGAAGGTCTCATTTTTTCCTCTACTGTGCATAGCCATGAACTCCATGAATGTGAGAAGTCTCTAGTGTGAAAGTATAAAAAGTTGTGCAAATACTTGAAGTCGCAAATGTTGAGGATTGACTGTGTATACTGTAGATTATTATTACTCTTATTCCCAACCCTCTTTTTTTAGCCTGATTTTCAAACCATAATCTTTTGTTTTACACAACATGCAATCAAAACCTTTCTATTTTAACAGTCTGGTGCAAAATATAGGGTGGTCCAGATCTAATTATGCAATTTTCATTACACTATAACTTAAGTTTATTACATAGAAAATCACCCGAAACATCCCGGACCATCGAGAAGTGTGCGAACGGACGACATGAAGAATCGTCTTTGCGCCAAACTGGATTCATCCCCACATAAATCAAAGTCATCCAGACGATCTGGATCTGCATAATTAGATCTGGACCACTCTGTACATTATCAAATGTCTTTTGAACACCTTGTAAAAATCAAAAAAGCTAAACATTTCCCTCTTTCAGCCTTACCAGTGTGATGAAGAAAACACTAATCCTCCATGTCTTTCTAATTGAGGTATCACAATAAATTAAGTATGTTTTATGCTGTATATATACTGCATTTTCTGATTTCTTTAATCCGATTACTGATTACTTATTTTCTCTCGAAATGGCGTGAAGCCAAGACAAGACATCAATCCATCACACGACCCATTTATGCCCACACTAACCAACTGAATAAGTTATTTTCAGAGAGAATATGAATCCATCCATATTTGCATACATTTTCTGAACCCATTTTTCAAGCACATCGTAATCTATCCTAGCAGCATTTGGATAAAAAGAAGAAACCAGCTGCAACTCATGAACATGCGATTTAAAGATGGCTAATCAAAGAGAACTGGAAACTTCACTAATGCAGGGAGAGAACATGAAACATCACACAGCAGGGCGTGGACCAGGGTTGAAGTGTGAAGAATTTCACACAATTTTAGCTGGAAATAGAAAAGCAATATTGTTTGTTTTACTCATGCTCAAAAATGAGAATTGACAACAGAAAATATTTACAAAATGGTACATTCATTCATTTCAAAATTAAAAAATGAACATATTCATTTTAAAATCTTGAGTTACATGTTCACATCCAGTTTACTCGTTTTTTTCTTTGCTTCTTTTATTGTGCCTATCCCAATATACATTACACAGCAGACTGGTGCTCATTACAAACGTATATCGTACTTGGGCGTACTCTTCTTCTGGCTCTCCCAGGCACTATGGGTAGGATCTTGAAAGTTTTGGGCATGAATTCCAGGCAGGCCTGTCTAAATTTTTTAATTCTCCAGCAATATATAATGGGGTTGAAGACAGTCTTCAGGTAACTCAGCCAGAGCACACAAGTACTAACAATATAGAAAGAGGAGCTATAGTAAAAGCTGTGACTGAAGACAGAGAGCAAACTCACAACTGTGTGTGGCAGCCAACACACGGAGAATCCAATGAAGAGGATCAGAATGGTGGTGAAGGCTCTGGTCTTGAAGCTTACGTCTACATTCATCTGATGGGGTCGCTGCAGGCCCATGAGACCGAGCTTATTGACTTGGTTCAGGCATAAGCTGTCAGCATGGTTGTGAATTCTAACTGCATTGTGGCGTACCGTGTTAAGGATACAAAGATATGAATACAACATGACAGTGAATGGGATAAAGAAAACAACAACCACAAGTAATACGGCATAAGCACGATGAGCAAGTGACTCGGTATATCCCAAAACACACTGGGGTGCCCGGGCTGGAACTTCCACCACAGTCCAACCTACCACAGATGGAAAAGACATACAAAAGGAGATGAGCCAGGAAGCAGTGATCATAATTTTGGCACGTTGTGGGTTGAGCTTGTCTTGTCTTTGAACGATAATTAGAAAGCGATCCACACTGATGATCAGAAGTATGGAAACTCCTTCCAGAACAAAAAACCAATAGAGCATAGCTGATATCCTACAGAAATAAAATCCAAAATGCCAGTCGACTGTGATGATGGTAACAGCTGTGAAAGGCATACACAAAACTGAAAGCATAATGTCCGAGAAGGCCAGCGTAGCCAAGAGTAAATTAATGGCAGATCGCATCGCTGGCTTCTGGTAAACAATGAGGCAGACAATGGAATTGCCTAAGAAACCAACAGCAATCATAAATATCATGATTACTGCGACAAATATCCTTAATGTGATGGGCATCATTATAAATCCAACTGCTGAAAGCCTGGATGTGTTTGACGGATGGGCTATGCAAATCTCCAACATACTGCTGTTACAAACCGACATACTGTTTAATGATGCCAACCGCGTCAGTCCTTCATGTCAACAAATAGGGTGGCAGCAGGTATGTTGATCTTTTCTCTTCAAATCCTGAATGAAGTTTTACATCTTGGTAGCTTAATCTTCCATGATGCTTTGGAGTGGCGCTGAAAGGCATCCTTTAATCTGTCTGATTTTCCACTCTAGAACCTGAAGGTAGAGAAAACAAACAGAACTAGAAAATTTTGTTTGCTTTTGCAAATTCATCTTTACTTTGTCACTGCACCAAAAGAAATGCTGGTTTTGGCTTTTGATTGGTCTTTTATTCTTGCCTGCTAAATATTTTCCTTAAATCATTCATGCAACCCATCTGCTTCTATTTGATGACACCCATTTTGTAATCTTCATTCTTATACTCACTCAGACAGGGTTAAACAGATTCATTCAGTAAATTATGTGAGACCCATTTGCTCTGCTTCGACAATATTCCTTTTCAAAATTCATATTATAATTTCACCATTTAAATGTAAATCACAGATGTGACCCATTTGTTCTGATTTGGTAACATCTGATTTGAAAATCTGCTGATACTCCATTTGTAAATTTGTTTTAAAAACCCACCCTTTATTTGGCAATATCCCATTCAGGAATGCATCATTTCCTCCAAAAAGAAAACATTGCTAGTTTAGATTGATCACAAAGTAACATCAAATTTTTAATTCTCTCCCATACAGCATCAAACATCATCCATCTTGTGAGTCACTGATGTGCAGTTCCATCAGTTATGATACCACATTTGGAAATTCGTTGTGTATTCTCTTCTACAAAGTATACAAAAATTCCATTCTGCAACTTAATTACCTCGCCTCTCAGTTCTGCTTTGGCAAATGTATAGCAGCGTTACTTAAAATGTACTTAAAAACTCCTTGTAGCGCCGGTATGTATTACACCATTGGGCGGCTTCGGAGGGCGCAGGGGTTGCTGGGAAGAAAGGATAATTAAGTGGTTTCTTTAAAAAGGAGCCAAAAAGACCCCAAGGGAATCACAATCATCTGTGTTTGCTTCTACGCATCACACACTATTAAAATTACAACTAAAACCATCGTGGATTACAGACTCCATCTGGATTTATGTGCTTATCCTGTGCTTGCTTGTCCTGGTTGGATACTTCTTCGTACAGGGAGCGCTCTCCATCACGCCAAATCTTCATGCAACAGCTGGAACCTGGTAGGACAAAACTTTGTTTCATTCAAAGGGTGTTCACAGGTGTTCTTCATTTCAAACACCATCGTCATCTGTACCTACTATACTGAATTGTGTTTAGACTTTATCAAGTTAATCATTTACTGTGTACTGTCTAGTGTTTCGTTCACTCAGTTTCATTTGTTCAGTGTTTGTAAAAATTACCACCATCGGGGAATTGGTTAGGGCTTTTGCGTACATGTTGTTTGTTTAACAATTGTTTCTGCCTTTTTGTTTAATATATACTTTATTATCTTTATTACTGATTAATTGAACCTCTTTATCAAGGTCTCTGTGTGTGAGTGAGTGCGTGCTGAGTCAAAGTTGGGTGTGTTCCTGGGGTCCCCATAATAAAATAAATGACGGTGTAAATCTTAGCATCCACCACTACAAATTTATTTTAAATGTTCAATCAGGCAACATTAAATAGTTCCATTCTGCAAATCATTTATGACATCCATTTGTTCCAAATCCCTAATATTTTGTTTCATTCAGAAAGTATCAAAATGTCAATTTTGTAAATCACAGAGATAACCCATTCTTTAGTTGGCAGTATCCTACTTGGGGGCTGTTTTATATACTCATCCAACCCGCTATATTCTAATTACAGGGTCACAGGGGTCTGCTGGAGCCAATCCCAGCCAACATGGGGCGTAAGGCGAGAAACAAACCCTGGGCAGGGCGCCAGCCCACTGCAGGGCACACACACACACACCAAGGACAATTTAGAATTGCCAATGCACCTAACCTCCATGTCTTTGGACTGTGAGAAGAAACCGGAGTACCCAGAGGAAACCCACGCAGATATGGGGAGAACATGCAAACTCCACGCAGGGAGGACCCAGGAAGCGAACCCGGGTCTCCTTACTGCAAGGCAGCAGTGCTACCACTGCGCCACCGTGCCACCCCCATACAGCACAAAAAATTCTATTTTGTTGATAACTGTTTTGCATATTGTATTGAAAAATAAATTTCATAATCACCTCCTCAAAGTATTAAAAATTCAATTGTGTATGTCATTCATGTGATACATCGCCACTGATTTGAACAGGCATGATTTAGGGAATTCATTTTATATTTGCCAAGTGGAAACTACTCAAAATTTCAATTTTATAAACCTTTGATATATCTCTTTTAACCTGATAATATGAGATTAAAAAAATTGAAACTTTGTTTTAAAGGAATACTTCACTTAAACATGACTTTTTTGCTGTTACTTTGTGTTTTCTAGTGATAACCAAAAATAATATTTAGTCTTATATTTTATGAAGAACAGGTACACAAAAAACAAACACCTTATAATACAAACCAATGGTGAACAATGTGAAAAATGTCAATGGAAAAAATACATAAATAACATGAAATTTTTTTATCATAATTTTGGTTATCCAGTTGTTGTCTCACAACATATAAAACACATTCATTTTTGTCAACATTTTGTTAAATATGAGAGTCAAATGAAAACATTAAAATTACGATAGAAATCATGAACACCATAACATTGTCATGTAAGTTGGCAACATCGTTAGCAATGACATTAGGAGTGTTCGGCAGGTGGAAATACAGAAGTTGTATAAAGATAGAAGCCCAAAGAAGAGCAATGTTCGGTCATCTGTTTTTTGAGGTGTGAAGCGGGGGGTGAAACCTAAGGAAACAAATCAGCAAAAGAAGGATTTTTGGATTTCAGAATAGAGGTGTCTTAGTGCAACATGAAAATTCTCTGTCCCATATTGCCCATACAATGGTTCCAACCATTGAGGACCTGCACATTGAATATCTTCCAAAACCACTATACTCACCAGATTACCACATCTGTGGACCTATCAAAGACACAATGGACAAAAAGTCTTTCAAGTCAGATGAAAAGATGCAGCAGGAGGTGCATGCAACCAAAATACACTTACCCAGAGGAATCCATGAACTTTGTAAGTAAAGTGGAGATTACTTAGAAAAATGATACAGTTGTATGACATATTTGTTGCAATAAATAATGAAAGAAATATTTAAGGTTTGCATTTAACTCCCACTCATACATACCCTACTCATAGAAAAATCAGCAACCATCATAAAGGAGGAAATGCATTCACATAATACTGTGCTTTTAAATTAAAGAAAGGACTCTTGACCAGTGAATACAGTGGAGTGGCGGATCTCGTATTCCTTTAATTAATCATTGAGACAACGTTAAAAACAGACTATTTCACAAATCATTTATGTGACTCTCCTGTACGGATATGGCGATTTCTGATTTGGAAATTTATTTTTTACTCTTTTGTAAAGTATTAAAAAATCCAGCTATGAAAATCATTCATGAGATCTCATTTGGCAATATTTCTTTTGGGGATGGAAGAAAAAAAGCCTATCAGGATTTGCTCGATTACTATAAGTTAGGGAGTTAACTTCTACTAACCAAAAGGCACATCAACGCAGACGGAAGAAGCATGTAGGTTGCAAAGGCCAAGTCAAGTCAGCGTCACCAATAATAAATCTCTGCTGACTAAAGGAACATATAGCCATAAATTTCCTAGCCTCTCTTTTGTGCCTGCCTTAAAATTACAATCTACATTTTGTAAACGGAAAATCTTATATTAGCAGTTATTTATTTTCAAATTTTGTGTCAACACAATGAAAAGCTTTTTGTCTCTTATATTGCAGTGGAGCAACTCATCAGTCACAATGGTGTACACAAAAAATGACAGGCAATCACCGCAGAATAGAACACTGATCGGCAATAAACAAAAGGCTTAGAAACACATTCAACAAAATCATGGGCTGCAAGTTGAGGGATAATGGGAGTGGGAGTCCACAATTCAAAATTTTATAACACATTTGATGAAGACAGAATTAATAATTCATAGCTGGCACAAAGGACAGGAGCTTTACAAATGGAGGATAAAAGCTGTTTGCAAGTCTTAAAATCTGAGAGTCTACAGCATTTGAGGGTTGTAAATCTGTCACCTTTATAATAATAATGAATTACATTTATATAGTGCTTTTCTCTAACCTACTCAAAGCATTTTAGCTAGCCAGTTGGGGACAGGGGATGATTTGGGGAACGAAATGACCAGGATGTGGTGGGCAATTTAATCATGACATTGGAGTACACCCTACTCTTAGTGAATGATGCCCAGTGATCTTTTATGACTACAGAGATACAGGACCTCAGTTTTATGTCTCCCCTGAAGGACATTGCCAATGTTTACAGCTCAATGCCCCCATCACTACACTGAGGCATTGGAATGCACATACAGATCAAGGGGTAAACACCTGTGATGGCCTTGTAGCAGGGCCACATAAGTGTTGTTGTTTATTGTGTTTGCACTCTGTCACATCACCCCGTTTAAACTAGTATGTGTTTGTTTAAATGTCGTCCTCGTAAGAAGAAACAGGGAAGGCTGTTGCGGGGAGGCAGTGACCCCTGGAAACGTCAGAACCGGAGTTTTCCATTACATCCGGCTCATTATTATTTAAACAGAAAGGAGGGAAAGAAGAAGGAGAGAGGAGAAAGAAGGAGATTCTACTAACACCTACTAATCATTAATTTCTGCTTTCATCCAAATCACAACAGTTTTCCAGTTTGTTTCTCACTCTGCCAGATTATTACAACTGATTCATCTCCAGAAACCCCGGGGTTTGACATTATTTTCCACCATCGCCGAGGAATCACGGTGAGCTTGTTCCAGTATTTCATTCGGGAGAATGAAACACAAACCTTTTGGGATAGTTATCAGTAATTTGGACAGTTATTTACCCGGACTCGTTTCAAGTTGATTATCATCTCAGTTATCAATCGTTATCATTTGTGTTGTGTGTTTGTTATTCATGTGCAGGGACAAGGGAGGATTTATTATTGTATATACATTGCTTTTCACATTGCTGGTGTGGTGGAGGGATATATATTGTGGCAGGTGGCCGGGTTCCATGCCCGGCCTTGATGCCCCTGCTGCATATGTTCCAGGGGAGCAACCATGGGCAACTCAATACCTCCCCCGGGACGCTTGGTGGCAGCCTTCCTGACCAGCGGTGATCCTTCAACCTCCCACAGGGCTCCATGGGAGATGGAGTCCTCAACAGACCGGTTGGGAGTTGGGGTGGCCGCCAGGGAGTGCTGCATGGATTCCAGCGCCTTTTCACAATATATATATTGTGTCTGGGATTTATAATACTGTGTTTGTCATTTTGCTGCATCCATTATATTACTGCACCTGATTTACATTTGAATATAGTGCTGCTTGTGGTTAACCATTGATAGGGGGAAAATGTTATTTGTCAGAGTTACGGCTTGGTAGACTGAAGTTTCCTCAGTAATTATTCCAGGCCACGGGTCCTGGTAGTGTGGCTGCCGGCCGGGTAAGGGGTTGGCCATTACAGCCTCAGCAGCACCTCTTCCACCAGCTTACTCCTAGATGGTTTCTTATCCATGTACTGGCCTAACCCAAACATTCTCAGCATCAAGAAGTTCTGAAGATCAGAAGATCTGCTGCAAGTGTGCACTTGATAACCTGGAAGGTGAGACATGTAATCTGTATGATGAGGCATGCAGGAAGGTCTGGTGTCATCCCATGAAGTAAGTTTAGTTAGGTAGTTACTAAGGCACATCCACAGCATATTTATCAGTACTTCCATATAATCTGAGCAAAGGTGTTCAATTGACAGTTTGTTTCTTTTCAGAGTTTCATTCAATGATTTCCTTTCTGCCTTATTTTTGATCCAGGATATTTAAATCTCAGTAGTTCCTGCAGTCTCCTCTGAAAGACTTGTCACATCCCAACACAGGCATTCAATGCTCAGAATTGTTATAAGAATAAATAAACTTCACAAAAAATGTGTTAGGAAAAATTTCAATAAAAAGGAGATTCTACACCCAATAACAGGTACACTACTATTGAACAAGATAATGGCACAGAAGCTGGAAAGGGGACCACAGTGAAAAGACAAGGCGGCAGGGTTTCTCTTTCAAACCAAAATAAGAATTCTTATCAGAAAAGGCTGGCAAAATGTGTGTTGTTTATGGAAATCAAAGCTGAGAGCAATAAGCTTAATTCAACATTGTTGACTGGCATCCCCTGTTACAGAAGCCTCCATATATTTTTTTTTTACTTTCAATCTTTAATTACAGAACCCATTTTAGAAATGAATGCCACTTTCAAATATTGCATAAAAGCTTTGCAATTTATTCTTTGTGCTGTGGGCAATGGAAGAAAAGGCATAATGGGTTCACACGCTTACAGGCACATCCTAATTATTTATAAGGAGGACCTTATTTACGGAGCCATGAACTAAATTTTTCTACAGCCAACATGCTGTCTAGTCACAGAATAAAACTGTCAGAGTACACTGTGATGGCTCCTCAGGAGGCCCTGTTTAATGATATGTCTGAGGACTAGGAGATTCATTCAGAATATTTAGATCCACTTCAATCAGTGTTATCAATGACTTGAGGAAGACTTTGGATTTATGAATTGAAAATAATTTTTTTCTACCTAAATATTAGGTAGGCAGTGCAGTCTAGCAGCTTAGGTATTGGACTGTAAACCTCAAATTTGTTGGTTTGATATTGCTTTGGATAACAGCATTAGCCAAATACATTTAAAATGTATTTAGAAATAATATAGTTGAGATCTCAGGTGGTACAGAAGGATTTAGTTCATTTAAAGACCAGGTGTAGTTTGCTTTCAAGTCAGAATGACAAAGTCCCTAATAAGGTTGAAAATATTTACCAAAAACTGTCGACAATGCTGCTAAACTGAATATCCACTCAGCCTCTGTTTCATAGACTAAATGTTTTAGTTTCCCAAAAGATAAATACCGTGCCCCAATGAACCATCCATCCATCCATTTTCTGAGCCCACTTTTTTTCCACATTACAGAGTTCCAAGGCATTTGAGCCCACATAGGAAGCATTTAGTGACTGGCTGGAACCAAACCTTCATTGCATGCACATCCATTTATACACACACACTGGGCCAGCACAGTCTAAAATGTTTATGGGTGAAGTGTTAGAGGAAACCCAAGTCTTTGGGTGAACTGTAATATGACCTTGATAGGTGCTCTGGATGCAGTGGCTCCCCTTAAAACAAAAGTGATAAAAACACACAGAAACTCTCTCTGGTTTAATGAGAACACTCAAGCTCTTAAATTAGAGTGTCGAAAACTGGAGCACAGATGGAGAACAACAAGGCTGCATGTCTTTCAAATTGCATGGACAGAGAGTGTTAAAAATATAAAAAAGCTCTCTTTAAAGCTCACTCAGAATAGTATTCTACAATAACAGCAATAATAAAAATCCTTGGGTACTGTTTAGAACAGTGGCTAATTTAACAAATGGGAATTCAGAAAATACGAACAGACATTAGCAGCACAGACTCTATGTACTTCTTTAATGAGAAAATTGAAAATATAAGATCCCAGTGAAAACAGCATACTAGCCTGGCAGACCCTGTCTCACATTGCATTCAACACTTTAGAAATTTTAATCCTGTGACAGAGCAGGAAGTCTTGACTTTAATTTCTAAAATGAAATCTATTACTTGTTCCCTTGAGCCAGTCCCAACAAAACTAGTAGAAAGTGCAATGGATGTTCTGGCAGCACCTATTCTTAACATTATTAATAGTTCATTATCGCATGGCACAGTACCTGATGCACCAAAAGTGTCATTCATCAAACCATTACTTAAAAAGTCAGACCTAGACCAACATATATTTAATAATTAAAGACCCATGTCAAATTGACTGTTTCTCTCTAAAATACTTCAAAAAGCAGTCACCAATCAGCTTCAGTCACAACTTATGCATCACAATTTATTTGAGAAATTCCAGTCTGGCTTCCACACTGGTTATAGTACAGAAACGGCACTAACGTGCGTTGTGAAAGACATTCTGATATCCTCTGATGAAGACAACTCCACTGTAATTATGTTGTTAGACTTAAGCGCAGTGTTTGACACCACTGACCATTCTATTTTACTGCACAGGCTGGAAAATGACTTTGGGATTACAGGCACTGTCCTTGTCTGCTTTAGATTGCATTTATCAAATCGATTCTAGTATGTACAGAAATGTTCTGACAGTACTCTGTCATTACACACAGAAGTGAGATATGGTCTCCTGGTGGGCTCAATACTGGGACCTTTACTGTTTTCACTTTACATGCTTCCACTGGGATCTATCATTAGAAAACATAATGTTAATTTTCACTCATATGCAGATGACAGCTAGTATTGTGATGTGGGATTTTGCATATAACTTGATAAATGTTTTGTATGTCTTTATTTATAATTTAGGCAAACCAATGTAATTTAGTGCTACTTTTACGACTGTCTCTTTGTAATTTTATGACAGGATTTGGGGGGGATGTGTCTTAAACCAGTTTGATGAGTACTTCTTTGCTAAAGTCTTTGTCTCATCCCCCACACAAAGCCAGGTTAGCTTAACATATGGTCTTGGGGGGGTTGCAGGTGTTAAATTGTACTATTTCTCCCATTGGTCTGAGATATGGCTGTCTGGATTGGCTGGAGGTGTTGGACAGAAAACCTGTAAATTTGCTTGCTCAACCACCTTCATTCTCTGATGAAGAAGCATCTCTCTTGCTAACCTGTGATGATGAAGACAACACAATGAAGAGCACAGCTTCAGCCATTTTGAACAGACATGCGGCTGAAAGCTGAGCACCAATGATGCCTTAACTAGAGACATTAAGTAACTACAAGTCTGTGTGCCACCTGAATTACACATCATCATTTAATCAGGTTGTATGGTTGCCAATATTCAAATGTACTTTGCATTCTGTTATTATTTATGAATATTATCAGTAATACATTATTATTTGTAACTTAACTCCTGCTTGTTTTTTACTACATCTAATTGCCTGAGGTTATAGATATAGAAGGGAAGGTGGGGATAAGTTATATACAGTGGTAAGTCTGTGAGATTAGGTATTCTAAGGCTACATATTAATAATACAACAGGGGAAAGTAGAGCAATATATATATATTACTCTACCAAGATAAAACACCTAGTTATACTTTTCTTTTACACCAGATGAAGTTACTCTGATGTTGCCTTTAATTAGTTGTATTAGTGAATTAAAGGAATTGATGGATGAGAACTGCTTGTCTTTGAACACAGATAAAAGAGAGATGTTAATTATTGGACAGAATAACGCTGATCACAATAATATTTTGTCATCATTTAATTCAGACGGATTCACCATTAATTTTACTGAATCAGCCACAATCTAGACATTATCTTTGACTCTAGCATGTCATTTAAAGCATACATTACAAAGCTGTCCAAAACATGTTTCTTCCATCTTAAAAATGTTGAGAAATTAAGGTGTTCTCTAAATATGCAGGATATACTGAGAAATTAATTCATGCATTTATTTCTAGTAGGATTGACTGCAATGCGGTGTTCACTGGCTGTTCAAACTGTTCTCTATACAGCTTCCAGTTAATCCAAAATCCTGCTGCAAGAATTATTACAAGAACAAGAAAATATGAACACATAACTTCAATTCTTAAATCCTTACACTGGCTCCCGGTTAAGTTTAGGGCATTTTTCAAAATCCTCCTTTTAACATATAAAGCCTTAAATGGCCAAGGTCCGCCTTACTTATCTGAACTTATCATGACTTACAAACCAGACCACACATTAAGATCTCAAGATGCTGATCTGCTTATGATCCCAAAGATTAATAAAATAACAGTGGGAGGTTGTGCTTTTAGTTACAGGGCCCCTAAACTTTCTGCCTGCTACTATAAGATGTGCTCCTTACGTCTCAGCTTTCAAATCCCGGCTGAAGACTCGCTACTTCAGTTTAGCATACCCGGACTAAAGCTGCTGATTAACTGTGCCTACTGCATCTCTGTTGTCTGTTTTGAATGCACAATGGGCGGTCGGAAAATCAAGAGTATGCCTTATGAGAAGGATTTAGGAGTCATAGTGGACTCTAAGCTATTGACTTCCAGTCAGTGTTCAGAAGCCATTAAGAAGGCTAACAGAATGATGGGTTATAATAGCACAGTGTGTGGAGTACAAGTTCAGGGAGGTTATGCTCAACCTTTATAATGTACTGGTGAGGCCTAATCTGGAGTGCTGTGTGCAGTTTTGGTCTCCAGTCTACAAAAAGGACATAGCAGCACTAGAAAAGTGCAGAGAAGAGTGACTAGGCTGATTCCAGGGCTATAGGGGATGAATTGTGATGATAGAATAAAAGAGCTGAGCCTTTACAGTTTAAGCAAAAGAAGATTTAAGAGGTGACATGATTGAAATGTTTAAAATTATGAAGGGAATTAGTACAGTGGATCGAGACTTGTATTTTAAAATGAGCTCATCAAGAACACATGTAACACAGTTGGAAACTTGTTAAGAGTAAATTTCGGACAAACATTAGGAAGTTTTTCTTTACACAAACAACGATAGACACTTGGAATAAGCTGGCCTGTTCTTGTTTAGAGTGTTCTAATGTTAGTCATTAGCACTAAAACATAAGTAATATGATAGTTTTTGATAGTAATTTGTTACTAACCCTCACCTATTCTGTTTCTCTTCTTGGTACTTAAATATGGCACATGGTCCCACTGCCCTACTGCCAACTTGTTTGCCTGCCTAAGGTAAAGTCATCTCTGATGGAGGATTGCAGGAACCGTTGGGTAGAAGTGTCCTTTCATTGCATTGGCTGGCCCAGCACTGACTCGGCTCTGAAATGGCCAATAGGGGAGGCACCTTGATGGCTGAGGTATTCAGGACTCTGAACAAATCTGAATCCTATTATGTGATGTCATCTGCTGTTGAATTTTGCTGTGTATTTGTAATATTACTATTGCACTGTTATATTGTGTTGAGGATTACTTGTTTTCTGTTCTGTGTATTGTATTGACCCCCTTTTTTGACCCCCAATGCACGTCCAACCTATCTGGAAAGGGGTCTCTCTTTAAACTGCCTTTCCCAAGTATTCTTCCAAAATAAACTTGGGAGTTTTTCTTTGTCTTCTTAGAGATTTAAGGCTGGGGGGCTTTCAAAAGGCAGGGTCTGATAAGGCCCATTGCAGCACTTCTTGTGTGGTTTTGGGCTATACAAAAATAAATTGTATTTTATTGTATGAAGCCACATGAGCATGGGGAGAATGTGCAAACGCTACACAGACTGTGACCAAGATGGGAATGGAAACTACGGATTTGTTGGACACTATCAGTAATCAATGCACCACGCAGTTGCCCACCAACCAAACCAGTTGTTAGTAATCAATGTACATTGACAATGTAAATGGCATTCCTTGGAGACTGTGAATTATTACAATGCTACCTGACATCATTAATACCAAAATCAGCACTCATTCATCCATTTCTAACCCCACTTAAAGCATGAATATAACAATGAACCTTAATAAAATGATAAGTGTCTATGTATCCGTGTGTGTCTGTCCGGTTGCTATGTCTTTGTCATTCTGACAGATGGCAAACCACAAACATTTGTAGTAATAAAATGCATTGCATTTGTCATTCCAACAGATGGTGCATCACAAATATTCTAAATGATGACAATGAGTAGAAGCAGGGACTAACAACGATATTGAAGCAGATGGCAAAGTCACAACACAAGAATACTGTGTATTCAAAGAAATGTGCAAAGATAAAGGTACAATAATCAAAATTCCAAACAAATGTAAATATAGTGAAAGAGAAAAATTGATAAATAAAGAAAAACAATAATATAGAAAATACCAAAAAAAGCAATGAACATACACTTATATACATAAATATGAAGACAGGCAGAAGAGTGTAGGATTTAATACAACTGAATCAATTGATGACTTAATACAAATACATAACACATACAATATATATATATATATATATAATATATATATAACTATAAATAAAAATAATATTAAAAATAAAAAATGAAAAAGTAATGAAAAACTGACAAAATAAAAAAAATAATTAAGAGCTACAGCTAAAAGAGTTATTAATATGTAAAGTATTTCATTCACTCATAATTTCAGTGGAAGTTGGGGGGGGGGCACCAGATTTGAAGGGCTAGAAGCCCACTTCTTCAGTCCCATACAAAACAATTCACCAAGGAATGAATTTCAAAACACTAAGTTGTTTGATGTAAAGGATGAAAGGAGAAAGTAAACAAGTGAACAACAGCGGACAGTAAAAAAAAAATGACAAAAATTGGGATACACTAATTAGAGTGGAAAGGAACACTTACATCTGCTGAATATATTGTTCTTGTGTTATTATTTTGCCATCTGCTTCAAAATATTACTTTATTACCACTATCTGTGTAAATTCCTTCTTATACATACCGTCATCATTTATAACTAGTCTTCATTATAAGAAGATCTTTTAACGTCTTTGGTGGTGTATTTTAGCAATAATTGTGCATCACAAACATTAACACTGCTTTTACAAGTTCCATACCAGACAGCACATAACAGAGACATGCGTTGCATTTTTCATTCCAACAGATGGCACATCACAACTGTTTTTAGTAATGCATTTTATTACTACAAATGTTTGTAATGCGCCATCTGTTGAAACAACCAATGCAATGCATTTTATTACTACATGCATTACAAAATATATTTCAATAGACGATGCAGTGCAAACCGTTAATGCTGAGGTCTGCGTGGATTACTTACATTTCAGCCTATCTTAGATGGGTATTACAGCTAGTATATATACACAGTATATTTTATATATTTTTTTTTTATTTGAAGCACCATATAAAAAATGAATTAGTCAAGAGGTATTTTAAAAGCAAGTCCTTGCCTAGATCAAGTTGGTTCCTATCCAGCAACCCTTACGTATAGCCAACATAACACAGTCTGCATGCTCTCACACTGGAGACCCCTAAAATATGTCACCTAGTAGTGTGGTGCATAAGGAGCACTTCAGGGGCCTTCAAAACATACATTTTCTAAGCTTCTCTTACACAACGCTGAACTGGATAAGTGATGTATGGCTTCTTTCTGTGTACCTGACAGGTATTCCTAAATCAAAGTAATGATGTATGTATTAAAGATGAAAATAATATTTTTATCAACGATGACATAACACAGCGTGGCTCTCCGTCTCGTCTCTAAGTGATTTTATGAAAATCTGGGCAACACGATTGGCACGTTTTTTTGAGTAGAATGGAACAGCATAAGAAACTGTACATGTATTATTATAATGTAACAGAATCACAAATTAACAATAACTAAGTATTAAGGAATAGTGTAATATATTAACATGAGCACATAAAAACACAATCCATAGCTCACTATATTGTATGTGGCTTTATACTTGCATTAGTACATAAAATGATGCATGACTATAAAATGTGTGGTAAAACAAGCGAAGTTATAAGAATTCATGCATTATGGTACATGACATTTTAGCAGCTGCAATACTTCACATGTACAGAATTATAGAAGTTCTTTTTCTAGAGCTTCTTTTGCACGACGCTGAACTGGATAAGCCAGTGATGGATGGATGGATGGATGCTTACTTTGTACCTGACAGATATTCCTAAACCAAAGTAATGATGCATGCATTGACGGAGAAAGCGGCATTTTTATAAATGACAATGTAAGACAGCGCGATTGGTGTTTCCATGATTCTGCTTACAGCCTACACGGTTTCATTCCGTAAGGTTCACCTGTTTGCACTCTTTATTATTTTATAACGCCCCGTCTCTCCAACTGGGTTCCTTCAATCCCCTTTTCCCCTTTGTACTGCCAAGTGAACTGATGCGCAGATTGCCATTCGGGAGGCGCTATATAACACAAACACTACTTAACAAAGTCCATCACTTGAGGACAAGCGAAGTAAACAATCACCAGTGGTCACCGCCAGCTAGCGCAAGAAATGAACCCGCCGACCCCGTCATTGGAGGGCCAAACCGTCATCACGTCTCCGCTGCCTCACTACCCAGCACTGTGACCCTCAGCTATGGATCGCGAGCTGTTGAACGCAGCCGATGTGTTGTCATCTGTGCCGATGGCTGGCCGACCTCGCGAGGAGGCTTCATGGCAACACCGGGTGCGCACTTTACAAGCTGACATGTAGTGGGTGGTCGGGGTCGAAGCGAAACTACGGCGCGTCCACCAGGCGAGACA
The DNA here is from genome assembly GCF_016835505.1 of Polypterus senegalus. Classification (NCBI taxonomy): domain Eukaryota; kingdom Metazoa; phylum Chordata; class Cladistia; order Polypteriformes; family Polypteridae; genus Polypterus; species Polypterus senegalus. Next base: position 66,135,445 of record NC_053155.1, read on the forward strand.
GGCTGCTGGCATTTCAGACGCACCGCTCAACCGGACGTGATCTCGGAAGAACAAACACTCACCTGCAGACGGCTGAACCCCATCCTTTGTCAGGCGTCTGCCTCTGCCGTGTCCTCCTCGGGATACGCCGGTTTTGAACCAGTTAGATCCATACGCGTCGGAGGTTCAACTGGTTAAGAAAGAGATGTGCAGAAACACAGAGAGGGAATGAGAGAGTAAAAGGCAAAGGGGGAGGAGATGTGAAGAGAAACGCCGAGAGTCAATGGGTGGGGGCGTGAGAGGGGGGCGCGCGCGGCTTGTGGTGGTCGACATCTCCGTCTAAACGTCTGCCTCAAAATTCGACAAATTCTGCTGCACCGAAAGCGGAGACGTGAAGTAAAGGCGACTTTAGAACGACGTAGAAACATCCGGTCGGTAAAATGAAAAAAACGAAAGAAAGAAAGCAGGCAGTGCAACATCTTATTGGTTCTTCCTCTCGGGGTCGACTTGGGGAGTAGGGCCGATCAAGCGGTGGTACAGTCACCGACGTTAGTAAAATAATCTAATAATAAGCCAGGCCTATTCCTAACGTACAATACTACACCAGAAATCTGGAAACTGCAACCAGCCCAGAGTCATTTAAAATCCCTTCTGAAGAGCTGCACATCCCATCCCATCACTCATTTTATCATTTGCTCTCTGGTGTATGTCACCTAGCAAAAGAAAAATGGACTGCTTCTTTTCTTACCTTCAAAAGCACCTTTATGTTAATTGGCATTAAAAAAGGTGTGGTAGTTTTTTTTTTTTCTTTTTTTAAACTAATTTTAGTCTTGAAAAACAGTTTTAGGTAAAATAATGAACATGTTGCACAGACAAAAAGTAAACGGCAATTAAAACAAGGAAGACACATTGGGAGGCCACACCCTTTTCCTAATTATCACAAGACACGCCCATTATAACATGTACCCCGCCCACTGCCAACTCTGAACTTTGACATTAGTCTATCCTTGCAATGCAACTTTAAAATTAGGGACAGAGGCCACATCCACTCTGCTACATTTTCATTTAAAAATTCAAACATAAGTCGCTATTTTCACTGTTTGTCCACACTACCCCAGCGTTTTTAAATCCAAATGGTGAGCTGTATTCTTCTGAAAATGCCGGCTTAGTGCTGTAATGTGGACAGGTGATAACATGAAGTTTTGAAATTGCAGGCTGTAGTTATGCTCTGATTTTTTTGTGCTTCCCTGATTTGTCACTCATTATGGAAGAAAACCATATTCCAGCATAGCCAACACTGAGGAGTTGCTTTCCATGGTGCTTGTTGTGTTGCTTACCTATATGAGTGTATGCATTGTCAAATGATTAGACTCGATACACTCAAAATGGTTTGGGGTAGCCACCCATATAATTTCCCTGACTGCAAATGGGTTTTGGAAATAGCACTGATGTGCATCAGTTGGAGTCCATAACTGAACTGTTGAAAGGTTGAAAATATGGCAGCTTTAAATGCCTAAACCGGAAGTGATATGGTTCTCGGTGCCGGAGCCGGAAGTGACGTCTTCAAGGTCAAATCAGATAGGTTATCCTGTTTTTGGTCTGCATAGACGACAGAAGAAGGTGTAGCACAACCTGCCACCCCCTGGCCTGGCGTTGGATTGCCTTCACTTAGTCCATACAGCTCCCTCCTACTCGCACGTGTGTCACAGCATCTAATGTGAAAAGATAATTTACTTGTTACTACAATTTTGTGATAAATCTCATTGCTGGCAGCGTTTCTGTCCCTTTAAGTATTTTTTTTCATTGATGCACGCATGGCCAGTGTAGGAGAATGCTTATGTCATTTGTGTTTTTGGTTGCTTTTGTGTAAGGAAGAGATACTTGTGTAAATGATATGTAAATGCAGTAGTGTGGATGTAGCTGAAGTAGCACAGAATGTGTGTGGAAACTTTAACTTCTCCTTTCATATGAGTGTTTCTTATCTCAAACACAGTTCACCTGTCCTTGGGCATAGTTACTAGGTTAGCCTAAAGGTTGCACTCCACTGCTAAAATAATTATTAAGTAGTGAGTACTTTTTTCTCAGAAATTTTATTGAAAACATAGCTAATCTATATGTACTCAATATAAAGCAAAGTTGACTCACAAATCAACAAACAGTATTTCCGGTATTAGTTAAAAAGTTGAAATCTGGAGGTCAGTACAGTGCATAAGTTGGAATTATTTATTCACAGTTTTGGTATATATTAATTTGCCACATGAAATTTTGTTCTAAAGTGAAGCATTTTGTTTAGAAAATTAAAAAAAAACAAGAGGTTGTGTGTTCTTGCAGTTTACAATAGGGCTGTAGGGTACTGGGGTCCAAATGTTAAAACTAAAGCCTTAAAACTTACTGAATAGTCTGTCCAGTTTGAAGTGGCCAAGGTTTTAATTTAAGATACAATGACTTCTGTATTTAGGAGACATCTTTGGAACAATGAAAGGAAACAAGAAATAGTAATTTTAGCACAGATTTTTGGTACTATTTTCTTGGGGTAGGGATACGTTTCCTGTTTGCTTGTCTGCTTGTAGCAGCCATCATGTATGGAGTCTTGACATTTATCCTGGACGTACTAACACTGGCACATACAGTGGAACCTCAGGTCACGACCGTAATTCGTTCCAAAACTCTGGTCGCAACCCGATTTGGTCGTGACCCGAAGTAATTTCCCCCATAGGACTGTATGTAAATACAATTAATCCGTTCCAGACCGTACGAGCTGTATGTAAATATATATTTTTTAAGATTTTTAAGCACACAAATAGTTAATTATACCATAGAATGCACAGTGTAACAGTAAACTAAATGTAAAAACATTGAATAACACTGAGAAAACCTTGAACAGAGAAAACTAACATTACAAGAGTTCACGCTATAGCCTTACGAACCGCTCTCTGTAAACACTTTTTTAATGAGTTTCTAGCACAGAGAAAAAAATGAACATTTGAAAAATCTGTAATTTATACAAAAACTAACCGTAAACAACCAAGAAAACTAACCTTGCACGAGTCGAGTTCTGGCATGAAGGAAGTGAGGAGGAACTGGGTGGAGAGGAGATTACAGTTTTGAGGTAAAGTCTGTGAAGATGCGGGTTCGCTGCATGCTCTCATCTCGCTTCTGGGAGCCCTTAAACCCGTCACCGTGGGTAATGTTACCGATGAGCACGACAGTGAGGCACTACAATAGAGCAATCGGATGGTGCAAAAAGTGCCAAGTGTTTTTATTAAAATCAACAAAACAGCAATCAAAAACAAACTCCAAATTAAATAAAGTGCAGTGCTCTCAGAATCCTTCAATAAATAAATGATCCCATAAAAACAGAAGTGAAGTGGAGGTTAAAATCCAATAGAAAAAAGTCTTCATTAAATATGAGAGTAAAACAATGCTCGAAGCAGTCTCTTTAAAAACAAGCCCGGTTCATTCTTTAACTGCCTTCTCGGCCTTACTGCCTTCTTTAACTGCCTTCTCGCGCTCTCTTACTCTCTCGTGCTCTCTCTCTCACACTCGCTCGCTGCACAGGGAATGCACAGGGAGAGACTGAACATGTGCGGAAATCATCGGGGTGTACGAACCGGAAGGGAAACTGGCTTGTTCGTCACCTGAGTGTGTGGTTGTGAACAGATGCATAACTTTGGCGGACTTTTTGGTTGTAACCCGATTTGGACGTGTTCAGAGATGTTCGTGGCCCAAGGTTCCACTGTATACTGAATTATATGGGAGTGTGAAAGAAACAGCCGGAAACACAATGAAAGTTTGGGGCAGCCACCAGTATGGTTTCCCTGGCTACAAAGGGCTTTAAAGTAGCATACAATGTGTACTGGTTAGAGTCCAAAACAGAACTGTTTAAGTTTGGTGATGGGGGATTTTTATAGGTGGTTCACAGGAAGTAAAGTCATTGGGGCCGGGACAGGAAGGATCTCTCATGTTTGGTCTGCGGAGAGAAAACAGAGAGATTTAGTGCACCCCACCGCCCCCTGGCCTGGCATGGAATTGGCATTTCCTGGTCCCTTTGGTTGACTCCCAAGTGCACATGTGTGAAAGGTAGTTGATTTCTGCTACTTAAAAAAAATGTTATTTTGCAAGTAGGTTTTTAATTCTGTAAGTAGAATCATTAAAAAGAATGATCCTTGAATTATAGAATTCAATAGCCAAATTTACAGATAACAATTGTGATTACCGGCGTGCTTTGATTGAATATGATTATGTCTCATACTCAGATTGGTTAGTCGCTACTGGCAGTAAATCAAAAGAAACTAGTGTGTATGTCAAAAATTGTTAATTTACATCAATAGTAATTTAAAAGGGGTTAAGACAGGAGGGAAAGAGTTGGGGCTACAGGAGTACACCCCGTTTAATGTCCTTTATAGAAAAGAAGAAATAAAAAGATAAATTGTCAATTCTTTATCAACGATCATTGAGAGTTTTACATTTCAGGCTCTGAGCTTTGTCCTTATCCAAAACAGGACCAATAAGCACTGATTTCTGGTTTTTCAGGTCTTTAAATATGAGGTGGAAGGGGCAGAGCTCACAATGTTTCAGCAAGAAACAGCAGTTTTTCCCCCTGAGCTTCTTGTTACACACAACAGGAAACAGAAACTGCATCATTGGTGGTGCAACACTCTTTTCCTTCTCCTGTTGGGAACCCGGACCCACATCCATGAGATACTCCCAGGCTCACGTGTGTAACAATGATTACAAAGAAAAAGTATTATTTTAGAAAAATGACAGTTCAGATATTAGAAAATGGCTGAAACCCCACACTCTAATTTTTGATCTGAGCCTGAACTCAAAAAGCAAAACTAGCACGTGCAAAGAATTGTTTTTATAACACACACTACTTTGGACATTGAATGGAGGGTCTTGCTGTCTTAAATACTGGTGTGTTTGACGTCATACACCGAAACTTAGGGTAGCTGCAGGACAGCAATAAGAGACTTTGCCAATAACAAAGCTGCACAAAATAGTGGCACCCATAAATAAAACTGGAAATCAAAATGGTATAGAAGAAAAACATCAACAAATGACAATAAAAATGAATCCTAGGTTCAAAACCAGAATGAAAGTAAAAAAAACAATGCATAGATATGCACAAAATAATCTCAGTTTAGATGATGTCCGGCTGCATACACATTTCTCGTAGGCAGCAGCACCCAATCTTGTGTACTGTGTGCATCTCTTGAGTGTTGTAGCATTATTTACTGTTTCATTTTCTAGAAATATTACCATGAAGTGCATCATGGTTCCAAAATGCAGCATAACCAGTGCTAGTGATTAGGAGAAGTATTGATTTGGAAGTAAAACAACGTTTTTAAATAACATGAATGTGGAAAATCAGCAAATGCTATTGCTTATGATTTAGGCATGTTGCACTTGACAATCACAACGATCCTCAAAAACAAAGAAACATTTTCCAAGCTTTTAAAGGATTGGCCTCACTGAAAGTTACAAGGCCAACAAAAATGCAAGAGGGGTCTGTATCAAATGTGGAAGAACTGCTAATGACATGGATTGAGGACCAAACACAAAGTTAACTTCCATGATTCGTCCTGTGATTTGAACGTGGTACGAGCACCACATTGGTTTGCCTCTGGAACAGGCTTTGTGCCATAGAAGTGATCGTTAACGTGCTGAGAGGGATTTAAGTGTCACGTACACGTGAACACAACACATCACACAACCTCAGAACTATACTCTCTAGAGGTGTTATCATCTCTGAGACTTACCTTCTGTCCAGGACTTGATAGGAAAAATCTCAAGGGGTGTCTGCTCAAACAAGCATTTCCAATTCCTACCTAGATACTCACAAGAAAATCTAATTTGGAATGTCACACATAAATTTCTTATTCCAGCCTTGAATTAATGGAATGACCTGGCTTTAAACACTCAACAGGCAATTCAGTCTTTCATAACTATAAATTCATTCTGGCTTTAAATGAAATGAGAATGCAGCTATTTGTATTGTCTGCCACAATGATATCTGAACTTATTACCACTTAAAATTCAAATTTCTAGAATTAAATGAGCTGACGAGACTCTGTAGTGTTCCATGAGTCGTCTTCTTTCACCTTAGTTCACAGGTCAATGTTGACAACTCCTTTAAAAAACAACATCTTTTGAAGATGTGATTCACAGAGGCCAACATGTCAGATGTAACCACGGTGGGGAAGCTCAAAGACATTAACAAAAGAAGCTGAGCTCAAGCAGTGACTCTGGAAGCAGAGGCTGTTAGCTTCAAAGAGCAGCACAGGGGCAGAACTTTAAAGGAAATCTAGAAGCACATCGTAGAGTCAACCTGTTGTTTAATACTGAAATGTAAGGACCAGATAGTGCTGAGCAGATTGACAGAGAAAAGGAATTATATAATACACATGTGAACTAAGCCTCAGAGATGCTGGTTAAAATATATTTTCATGAAATTAGTAATGACAAGCTTTATTTTAACAACAGTCATATAGTAGCCTAAGGCACTAAACATTAAACTCCAAGGTTGCTTGTTCAATTCCTGCCTCTGCCTCCATGTCTGACCCTGAGCAAGTCACTGTGCTCCAAAGAAGAAAATATCTGTATACGGTTGTAGGTTATCGTGATCCTCCAAGTCACCTTGGATAAATGTAAATATTGCAAATAAGAGCAATAGTAACCAAGAACAATGTTCAACAGGAGCAGAAGCACTACGCTAAAACATAAGCTGTTGTCAAATTCTGGTTGCTTTATTGGAGAAAGAAAACTGAACTGGTTAACATTAATGAAGATGCTTGCAGTATCTTTCAAAACAGAATGGTGCAATCACGCAGAGTGATTAAGATTGAGTGGAAAAGAAGGCCTTGTGCCAGGACACAATGACTTTGTTTTTTAACATGTATTCAGTTCTGTGAGTCAGATAAGGAAAGGCAGCGATGACACAGCAAATCACCCAAGTTAAACTGACAGTCATGGAACTCAGCATAGTCGAAAAGTGCAAAATTTTTAAAGAGTGAGTTTTAAAAAATCAATAAGCATGTCAATCTGAGAGGAAAAGTCGAGATCCAAAAACAAGATGATTAGAGCCAAGGGAATGACTTAAATCAAGATTATGGTCTGAGATGTTCAAATAAAAGCATAATTAAGCTTGACATATCCATAGATAAAGCCAAAGTAAGTGTCACGAGTAGGCAGTAGCTAAAAAATTCTGCATGAGGTGAAGAGAAACAGTCATGTTTGTATGGCTGTTCTTCTTTGCCATTTCCTCCTGATGGTTACAATAAAATACAAGCACAACTATCAGCTACCAGCTGGGCATTGCTGCCTGAAGCACCTCCAACTGTCACAAAGGGCCAGTTGCAGGGTTGTCATCTGGAAGCCACCCTTCATTGATATTTAGCTTCATTATTCCCAGGACACCTCAAGATGGTGGAGCAGTTACAGGAATGTCTCCCTACACCCCCCTACAGCGAACCCTAGGACCCTTGACTCCCCCACACCTTGTCCTTCTGTTTTAGCCAAAGCCAGATTCTCCCTTTTTCCACCATAATCTGCCAACTCACTAAGTGCCTTCCTTAAATTTAGTCTGTGAACTTCAGGGGACTTCATCAGACACTAGGTGGAAATTCTGATGAAGCCTTCACAACCAACTTCAATGGAATAGATAGCTGCCTTCCACCCTGCTTCTCTGCATTTTGCTATCAGCTCCATGTATCTATCCTTCTTTTAATCTAGTGTAGAAACTGCACTGCTTAAAGTAGTAAATGACTTGTGGGTTAATGTGGACAGAGGCCACATATCTGTTCTTTTTACTTCTAGAACGGAGCATAGCATTTGACAACATAGACCACAGTATTGTAATAAATCGCCTTAGTCAATGGGTGAGCTTCTCTGGCAGTATTTTAAATTGGTTTCAGTCACTCTTAACAAGTAGGAAATTCTTTGTTAGCTGTGATTGTAGTTCAGAGATCCATGATATTGCATATGCTGTATGACAAGGAAAAAGCACAGTTATCTTCAATCTATTTGCTTTCGTTAGTGCAGATTTTCTCACAACATAGGGTGAACTACCACAGTGATGGAGATGACATGGAGCTTTGCCTATCTATAGCAACTGATGACCAGGGCCGTTTGAAGGAATTTGGGGGCCCCAAGCAAAATGGACATGGAGGCCCCACGCACGCAAAGGAACCACAGCATAGCCATACAGTAATCCCTCCTCCATTGCGGGGGTTGCGTTCCAGAACCCCCCACGATAGACGAAAATCCGCGAAGTAGAAACCATATGTTTGTGTAGTTATTTTTATATATTTTAAGCCCTTATAAACTCTCCCACACTGTTAACATTATTAGAGCCCTCTAGACATGAAATAACACCCTTTAGTCAAAAGTTTAAACTGTCCTCCATGACAAGACAGAGATGAAAGTTCTTTCTCACAATTAAAAGAATGCAAATAGATCTTCTTCTCTTCAGGAGCAGAGAATTTCAGAGGGAGAGAGAGAGAGAGCGCTCACAAAGAAAAGCAAACAATCAAAAAATCAATACTTGTGCTTTTAAGTTTGCCGCGGCACTTTTTAGAGGAGCGTTAGTATCTTCTAAGCAAACAGCCTCTGTGCAAACAGCCCCTCTGCTCACATCTCCTCCGTCAGCCGCAGAGAACGTCAGAGAGAGAGCGAGATTAAAGCAACAATCAAAAAATCAATACATGTGCTTTTGTGCTTTTAAATATGCCGAGCACCGCAATAAAGCGGCATTTTTTTAGAGGAGCGCCAGTATCTTTTAAGCAAACAGCACCTCTGCTCACAGCCCCTCCGTCAGGCGCAGAGAATGTCAGAGAGGGTGAGAGAGGCAGAGACAAGCAAACAATCAAGCTCCGCGCGGGATGCATATCTTATATCATTGAGGAGTTTTAGTTAATATGTAATACATGCTGTGATTGGGTAGCTTCTAAGCCATCCGCCAATAGCGTCCCTTGTATGAAATCAACAGGGCAAACAAACTGAGGAAGCGTGTAGCATAAATTAAAAGACCCACTGTCTGCAGAAATCCGCGAACCAGCGAAAAATCTGTGATATATATTAAGATGTGCTTACATTTAAAATCCGCGATAGAGTACAACCGCGAAAGTCGAAGCGCGATATAGCGAGGGATTACTGTATATATTTCTGCTAGCCTACCTGCTGCAAAATTGCACCATTTGTACAAGACAAGTAGAGCTATTTTATGTGTGTAATTTATCACTTACCACTGTCTTGTTTTTTCTTATCCTCCTCTTCCTTTCTCTTCCTTCTTTTTTGGCTCCCTGAAGCATAATTCCGCTTCATGACTGCCGAGGAAGTTTTGTATTTTGCCGGCAGCAGAGATCACGTGGTTGGCTGGCTGCTGTCAGCGAGGGGGGCCCCCTTGAGGGGGATCCCGATAACAGTGTCATTACACTTTACTGCATTCACTATCAATGGGGCGCTCACACAGTTTGTCGCTGCATTTTATTCTTAACCAGTCATTGTCTTGGGGCCCCAGGCCAGCTCGGGGCCCCAAGCAATTGCTTGGTTTGCCTGCCTTGTCGCGACGGGCCTGCTGATGACACTGACGCTCTGGCCTCCCTGACCTGATCTCTGTCTTGTGCTACTGAATGGATGAGTAGTAATTTCCTCAAGCTAAATAAGGTAAAAAATGGATTCTTGGTTGTTACTAAAAATGGAAATAATCAGGATATTATAAATAAACATGATCCTTTATCATTAACAGTCAAGACGTAAGTGAAGAACTTAGGTTTACTCATGGACTCTGACCTAAACTTTAAATTACATATTTAAAGACTGTATTTTTCCATTTAAGAAACATTACAAAAGTTATGCCCCTAATAACACTGCTAAGAAATTAATTCATGCTTTTGTTTGAAGTCAGCTAGATTAATGTAATGCCCACACTTTTTCAGCTTGCGAGCTACTTTTAAAATGACCAGCTCAAGTAAAGCTGAGTCTTGAAACCATCTGTCAAAGTCTGACAGACAATTTTTAATCTGCTCTGTGTAGCGTATGCTGTCAAGTTGCGCACATGCCTTCCATTGCGTCTCCAGCTCTGATGTGAGGTTTTGGATGTTCCCCAAATCAAGGTGCTGCAGTTTTGAGGACAAATCTTGCATTTTTCATTTGATAGCATTAACTGAGCTAATCATATTGATCATGGACTTCTCTTTTCCTTGCAGCTGTAAATTAAGCTCATTCAACATGTTGGTCAGATCGGAAAAAAAACTCCAAGTCTAGCGGCCATTGATCGTTCTTAAGTTGCTTGTATTCTGCATGTTTAATGACAAGAAGAAACTCCTTTTTCTCCGGCCAGGGGTCTTGAAATCTCAGCAGGAATTTCTCCCTAGCCATCTGTCTCAACGAAGGCATCTTTTTATCATCTCTTCATCTTGGAAAGACTTCTTATGCTTAATGATCGAGTGACTCACCCAGAACGATGCTTCGGTGTGTCTGCCTTTGCTTTTGAATTCAACCAAGTAAAAAATGACGGCTGTCCGATTAACTGCGATTTTAGTTCCCTCTCCTTTCTCTTTCTCAAATCGCTTTTCGGAAGGACGTCAGTTTCGTAGTTTTTATGAACAATTCGAAAGTGCCTTTCCACATTTTCCTTCTTTGGAATAGCAATGATAGATTGACAGATCAGACAAATGCACTTCGATTGTGACATTGTGAGAGAAAAAATCCTCTTCCAATTCCACATCCAGCCCATACCCTCCCCAAACAATTTTTTTTAAATCCCTTCTTTAGTCGATATAAATTGGAAGGCTAACTAGATCACTTAGATAGAAGGAGTTTTTCAGTAGCTCGTGTGTTTGATCGTGCGTGCGGGATGACCAGTGTGTTAGAAGAAAAGAGATCGCAGACTGGCCGCCCTGTATGTCAATCAAGTGGTAGATGCCAGAGGATATATGATAGACTAACATTTAAAATTTTTTTTTTAAATGCAACATGATCTACCTGCACTACCTTTGCGATTTACTGGTCGATTGCGATCAACGTATTGGGCATCTCTGCTGTAATACATTTCTAATTGTACTACTTAAGAAAAAAGACATCTGTTGGATGCAGTGAGTCCAGAATACAGCAGTAAGAATTTTAACCAAAAAAAGAAAATGTGAGCACATCTCACCAGTTCTAACATTGTTACATTGGTTACCTGTGTCTTAGAATTGAATTTAAAATATGACAAAAGGTATAAAAAGCTGTAAATATTCTTGCTCCTTCCTATATTTTGGACTGTCTGTCATCATACATTCCAAGTCATAACTTTAGATCTTCTGATAGTGGTCTGCTTATTATTCCAAGAGCTAAGCATAAAAGAAGTTGTGAGGCAGACTTTTGATGCTTGGCACCAAAAATCTGGAATACTTTACCAACAGAGATATACGCCAGGCTAACACTGAAGATCATTTAAAAAAAAAAAACCCCTAAAAACCCAATTTTTTGGCTTCTACATAGTCACATTATAGTTCTACCCATAATATACTAGATATGCATAGAATTATCATATTCTTCAATAAATCTGCAATCTTTATTAATCTTTGTTTCTCTGCTTTCTTTTCTGTGGTTCTTCTGTGGCGGCGTTCTGCACCACCACCACATGGCCACCTGTGATGTTTGAAGGTGTGACTGAAAGCAGATAACCCAACCTGCCACGAGACCCACTGCATCAAATCCTCTAAGACATTGCTTGAAATAAAAACAATAGGGAACTACTTAAGAACATTTATGTAAGGTAGTATTCCAAGTGGGAGCGGGGCGGTCTTCTGCCTTGGACCCCCTTCAGATTTAGTTTTTTTCTCCTGCTGAACTGGAGTTTTTTATTTTTTCTGTCCACCCTGGCTATCTGATCTTATCAACAGACTGTCATTTAGACACTTAAAAAAACAATTTTTTATTTAAGGTCACTTCTTCTCTTAATTATATATGATGTAAGTACAGTATGCATTATTTATTTTTGTATGCTATTTATACATTATTATTCTTATCTAATTTTAGTTTGTGTTTCTTTGCATGTGTGACTGTAGATGGCGCTATAACAGCGCTTAACCTGACGCAGACAGACACGGGAGGCACACTTATACAAACACAAGTTTTTATTTTCTTTTGTTTACCTGTGGGCAACACCTTCCCCGTTCCCACAGACACAACACAATCCCAATAAGCACAAGCACTATCCCAAACACAATCACAATGCTTTCTCTTTCTTTCTCCACCACTCCTCTCCAGCAAGCTTTGTCTCCCTCCTTCCGACTCTGGCTCCCGGAGTAGTGGATGTTGGCTCCTTATATAACGCACGCAGAAGTGCTCCAGGTGCTTAATGACCTATTTCCGGCAGCACTTCCGGGTGTGGCAGAAGAGCTGCTCTGTAGGGCTCAGCAGCAGCTACATTCACCCCCTGGTGGTGCCCACGAATCCCAACAGGACTGCACCAAACTCTAACTCCCCTGAAGCCCTGCAGGAGTCCTAGGCACCACTGCAACCCACGGGGCTGCCATCTGGTGTTCCAAGGGAGGTACAGTCCTGACCAGGCTTGCTCCCCGGTTCATACAGTGAACAGCCGGACAAGGACCCCAGCTACCTGTGACACATGTAACTACTTTTTCTGACATCTTGTAAAGCACTTTGAGCTACAGCCTTTGTATGAAAATGTACTATAAAAATAAATGTTGTTTCAAAACTCACCTCCATTCTTTCCTACCATGGATCCCTAAGCTTTACTATTACCTCTGTCTTGACAGAAATGGACCACAGGACAATGTGTGGACATAACAAGGTTGTAGTGATCTTAGTCAGGAACTTCAGCTGAGACACAAGGTCTGCTCTTGTGCTCCATTCACCTCAAGGTGCCAAGACTGATCTCTCCTTCCTGAAGACATTCTGTGCTATACTTCCGCATTCATTAAAATGGATCAACCCATGAGATGGTGTAAGGCTACTTTTGTATCTTCCAATCTATCGGATCTCTAAGAATTCAACAAGCTTCCTCAGGACCTTATCATTATGACATCTATATCATCCCTGAGCGAGAGCCACTTTGCAGCTAGATAGAATGGACTGCAAAGTCAGGTTTGGTGTATCACAGAGCTAGCAAGCAAACTCTGAACCATAGCATAACTTGAGGTTGCTAGAAGTTGGGAGATGTCATATGGTTGACCTGATTTGGAAGTTCAGTCTGGTTTGCTGGTAAGCTGACTGAGCCGCACCATAACTGGAGGTTGCTGGGACTTGGGAGGATATCATTGGTGGTCCTGCTAAGGAAGCTCAGTCTGGTTTGTTGGCAAGCTAACTCTGCGCTGTTCCATAACTGGAGGTTGCTGGGACGTTGGGAGTGTGTTGTAGGTGGACCTGATAAAGAAGCTTAGTCTGGCTTGAGGTGACTTTCATATGTCAGCCCAGGTTATGGTCAGTTTAGTTTGAATTTGTAGATCATGGTTGCATTACCTTTTAACAGTTTATGTCTGGTTTAAGTCAAAAGATAATCTTACAAACTTGTTATGTAATTTGTCTTCAAGTATTAATGTTTGTTAAATATCTTTCATATTCTTCAATTGCAGTGACAAAAGAGGTTACTCTGAAACATTTAGGCAACTGGCCTACTCTGGTGCCTTTGTAGCTGATTCTACAAATTGCTCTCTGTGTCTATTTTAAGTGTTCCCAATACCTTTTACTTTTTTGAATTTTTTTCTAAATTATTTTGTATTAAAAGGTTATCACTTTAAGAAGGAAGGTGGGCAATCTTTGCCTGTAGGCAGTGGTGTAGCGTAGTGGGGGCGGCAAAGAATTACTGTATATTTTAGTCTTTTAAACTGAAATACCTAAATAAGGGGGCGGCAAAATTTTCCTCTTCCCCAGGCGGCTGACACCCATGCTACGCCACTGCCTGTAGGTCCTCTCATGGGAAAGTAAGCTCTGAAATGGTGAGGATTGGCCTCTTCTCAAAAACATAGGCACGCTTTTTGGAGGAGCAAAAAAAAAAAAATGTGAAAAGTTGGACAGGTTATTCACTTTGAAGAATGTCGAAACCCTCAAGCTGATTACTTGATTACGTGCTCAACTTTAAAAAGCTGGTGTTCTGCCAGAAGGAGAGGGGCAGAAAGTAACTTAGAATGGGACCAGAAGATAAGACGTGAAGCAGAGAACAGGTTGACAACTGCTTCAAAAACAGACTTGTGAGACGTGACTATTATACATTAAAGAGAAATGGTGACAGGTAATCAAACATATCAGTCAACACTTCAGATTAGAACAGTGGACACCAGATTGAACAAATCAGTCAAAACACTTCTTGTTGGAACAGCAATGATATTAAAAAAACAAAGATTGTTTGTATTGTTAAGAAAAGAAGAACAGAGTTAGGGTTTGGTTTACATTCAGTTTGATTCAAGTCAGTTTATGTTTGTATAGCACTCTTCAAAGGTGCATGCAAATACAAACTTTACAAATTACTAATTACATAATGTATAGACATGAAGACTCAGATTTGTTTAAACAGCCATACAGTGGCAAGGTTGGCCAGTGGGCATTTTGTAGTTCAGGACCGACCTGCATTAGACTTCCGAGAAGTCAGACATGGAGACACTGGCACAAAAAAAAAAATTGTATTTCCAAAACAAAAGAGGGTTTTATTTACAGGTGCACAAAGAACACAAAAATAATATCCCAATCAAAAACAGTGAATTATATTTACAGTGAAGCTGTCCGTCCCAAAAGTGAAAAATAGACCAAAATGTATATACACAAACTTGTAGTTTTCCTAAAGAAAAAAAAAAGCAGGAAGAAACTACACACAAAGAATAAAGACCAAAGAATGCATAAAAAATACTTTCAAGAAAAAAAAGAGAGTGTATATACAAGAAAAACATAAAGTACATCACAAATCCAAAAATTTTGTTCAATAAGAAACACTTGCATTTTTACTTCAGAGCAGTGATCTTCTGGGAAAGCAGAGTTATAATGAAGAAGCTTGTCACTTTTCTCTTGAGAATACGTCATGGAGCAGTAGCCTCAAAGCTGCCATCTGGAGCAGTTTTTCGACACAGAACTGTTGAGAGCAGAACTCAGTGTGCTGATCATAATTTCACACCTCATTTTTCTGCCTGTTACTCAAAGGAGAACAATAACATTTTATTTTGAAGGTCTGCAGCAGAAACCATTCTTGTTTTTTATCTCCTGACAAGTAATTACAAATCCATTGTTGTCCATTTACTCCAGAAAACAGTGTTGCAAATGTGCTGCTTAATTAGGTTTGCTTTTTAATTATCTGCTGCGTACTTGTGTAATGGATGAGTAACACGGCACAGATGTACATTGGCAATTTTCTAAAGCACGTGTGCTTTTTAAAGCTGCTCTTCTCATTTTACAGACCTCGATGATGCATTTACACCTATTCTGAGCCTCGCCGTGCAGACGCCGAAACTGTATAGGAAGTGTGAGCAGATGATTTCATTAGAGGGGTCTGAACATCAGGGGTTGTCATGAGGAACTTCAGCTCAAAGGTGAAGATCACTTCAATCCACAAGTAGTGCTAATCCTGCCAGTTGGAGGTTCCTCATAATCATTTGCCACATATAAGCCAGTACCCTTATAGTGTATGTGAAGGCAGGTCATCTGGGTATATTGGGGCAATGCCCAGCAATAGCTATGGTGGCATTGATATCCCTCCCCCTGACTGAACCTTACATCCAGATGTGCAGTGCAAAATACAGTGCATCCAGAAAGTATTCACAGCGCATCACTTTTTCCACATTTTGTTATATTACAGCCTTATTCCAAAATGGATTAAATTCATTTTTTCCTCAGAATTCTACACACAACACCCCATAATGACAACGTGAAAAAAGTTTACTTGAGGTTTTTCCAAATTTATTAAAAATTAAAAAAAAAAAAAAAATCACATGTACATAAGTATTCACAGCTTTTGCTCAATACTTTGTCGATGCACCTTTGGCAGCAATTACAGCCTCAAGTCTTTTTGAATATGATGCCACTAGCTTGGCACACCTATCCTTGGCCAGTTTCGCCCATTCCTCTTTGCAGCACCTCTCAAGCTCCATCAGGTTGGATGGGAAGCGTCGGTGCACAGCCATTTTAAGATCTCTCCAGAGATGTTCAATCGGATTCAAGTCTGGGCTCTGGCTGTGCCACTCAAGGACATTCACAGAGTTGTCCTGAAGCCACTCCTTTGATATCTTGGCTGTGTGCCTAGAGTCGTTGTCCTGCTGAAAGACGAACCATCGCCCCAGTCTGAGGTCAAGAGCGCTCTGGAGCAGGTTTTCATCCAGGATGTCTCTGTACATTGCTGTAGTCATCATTCCCTTTATCCTGACTAGTCTTCCAGTTCCGTCCACTGAAAATCATCCCCACAGCATGATGCTGCCACCACCATGCTTCACTGTAGGGATGGTATTGGCCTGGTGATGAGCGGTGCCTGGTTTCCTCCAAATGTGACGTCTGGCATTCACACCAAAGAGTTCAATTTTTGTCTCATCAGACCAGAGAATTTTGTTTCTCATGGTCTGAGAGTCTTTCAGGTGCCTTTTGGTAAACTCCAGGCGGGCTGCCATGTGCCTTTTACTAAGGAGTGGCTTCCGTCTGGCCACTCTACCATACAGGCCTGATTGGTGGATTGCTGCAGAGATGGTTGTCCTTCTGGAAGGTTGTCCTCTCTCCACAGCTCCATCGGCTTCTTGGTCACCTCCCTGACTAAGGCCCTTCTCCCCCGATCGCTCAGTTTAGATGGCCGGCCAGCTCTAGGAAGAGTCCTGGTGGTTTCGAACTTCTTCCACTTACAGATAATGGAGGCCACTGTGCTCATTGGGACCTTCAAAGCAGCAGAAAGTTTTCTGTAACCTTCCCCAGATTTGTGCCTCAAGACAATCCTATCTCGGAGGTCTACAGACAATTCCTTTGACTTCATGCTTGGTTTGTGCTCTGACATGAACTGTCAACTGTGGGACCTTATATAGACAGATGTGTGCCTTTCCAAATCATGTCCAATCAACTGAATTTACCACAGGTGGACTCCAATTAAGCTGCAGAAACATCTCACGGATGATCAGGGGAAACAGGATTCACCTGAGCTCAAGTTTGAGCTTCATGGCAAAGGCTGTGAATACTTATGTACATGTGGTTTCTCAATTTTTTTATTTTTAATAAATTTGCAAAAATCTCAAGTAAACTTTTTTCACATTGTCATTATGGGGTGTTGAGTGTAGAATTCTGAGGAAAAAATTAATTTAATCCATTTTGGAATAAGGCTGTAACATAACAAAATGTGGAAAAAGTGATGCACTATGAATACTTTCTGGATGCACTGTATGTTACGATGCTCAGGATGGAGCAGAGGGCTGCAAATTATTGGTTCGCTGCAACATTAAACGTAACACTTCTCTAGTTTATCTTTTACCAACACTGTTATGAATTGCTGGCCTTGCAAAACTCAAGAAAGGCTTCACCTTCAAAAGAAGGTCTCAAAAAATCTCAGAGAAAATCTCTAAACATAAAATTTTCTACATGCACTCAAAAACAAGCCCAAGCTTAAAAATTACAAAAAAAACCAAAAACAAAACAATTTATTTAAGAATAGTCCAAGAAAACATCAAAAAGAAACAAAATTTTCTGTTAAGAAGCAAATCCAAAAATAACTAAAACCAAATCCTTAATTTTAATAAGCCAAAACTTAAAAAAGTCCAAAGTGCAATAACCGGATAATCAAAAAAAGAAGAATTGCAACAAACAAAATTCAGAGGCAAGAGTTCAGAATGGGAGCTGAACAACAATGTGAGAAAATGAATACATCAGCCAATGTGCTTGGACAACACAAGTCTTATACTCTCCACAAAACTGGTCAAGGCAAAGAGACCTCACTGAACTCCTCCTCAGGCTCACATCATAACTTCAGCACACTGCCTTCTCTGATCCTGGACTTGAGAGGATCTTAATCTGCAGGCACTGACATACCTTCTTTTCCTCTCCTGGGACAGTCAGAATATCTGCAGAACCAAGCAATTCCAATAACAACTACAGCAGCTCTCCTTCCCAAGTTCTTCCCTCCTCCTTAAGGAATATTTGGAGGGCTTATCCCCAGAACATTACCTCGCTTTCTTCTTCTTTCATGGAGCTTGCAGAAAGCACCCATGGAAATCAGAAGCTGCACAATATAACTAAGCAAAATATTTTGAATCTGGCTTTGCCTTTCAGCTTTCCCAGAGTACACTGTTTGCCTATTCAGGCTGACCAAATGTAGGCTAAGGAACAATTGTCTGAAAAGGTGTGTGACACACAAAGCAAAAATAAGCAACTGCAAAAAAAAATAAAAAAAATAAATAATAATAATGCAGCAAACAGAGACAGAAAGTAAAGAACTATTTCCAAAAATTTGCACCCTGCCCTTATGTAGTTCTATAGTCAAATAATTGAAAAGGGAGAACATTTTTTTTCCTTCAAATGTTCGAATTCAGGAAGTTTCTTCCAAGAAAACACAAAAAGGATAAAAAGAACCATCCATCCATTATCCAACCTGCGATATCCTAACTACAGGGTCATGGGGGTCTGGTGGAGCCAATCCCAGGCAACACCGGGTGCAAGGCAGGAAACAAACCCCGGGCAGGGCGCCAGCCCACCACAGGCCGCACACACCCACACCATGCACACACACACACTGGGGACAATTTAGAATCGCCAATGCGCCTAACCTGCATGTCTTCGGACTGTGGGAGGAAACTGGAGTACCCCGAGCAAACATAAAAAGAACCACCTCTGCTCTAAATTGCCTCCGATCCACTATGAAAATTGGAGATCATCTTCTCACAATCCTAACTGCAGAGTACCCAAAAATAATTGGAATTGAAAAAAAAAAAAATGTTTTAATAATTTTTACTTACTGCAACTTTAGTCTCCTTCAAAGTACTCTCCATGTGAATGAATGCACTGGTCCCTACGGTTTTCGCACTGGTGGAAACATTTTTGAAATTGCTGAAGGGGGATGTTGTCCAAGGCCTGCTCCAATTTTTCTTTGACTTCCTCCACAGTACAAAAATGCTTTCCTTTGAGTTCTTTTTTCATATGTAGGAACAAGAAAAAGTGACACAGAGCAAGATCAGGCTAGTAGGGAGGGTGGCAAGAAACTCAAGACACACAAGTCAATTCAGAAATCTCTTCAATAGTCCGACGGCAATCTTTGTAAATTGATTTTCGTCATTCTTAATTGTGGAAGGCTGGCCAGATCTTGATTGGTCTTCAAGTGACATTTCCCCTCATTTGAAATGTGGAAACCACTCATAGACCTGTGTTTTACTTAAAGCTTCCTCTTTAAATGCAGTTTCAAGCATCACTACAGTTTTAACAGCTGTTTAACCTGAGAGAAAAAAAAAATTAACAGACTCGCTGTTTTTAATGATCGCCCATCACAAAAATCGCTGAACATGTTTAATAAACAGCCAGAAAAATCAACATGGAATGCTGTATGAACAATACAGAGCAATGGCACTTTGCAGACGGCCACAGAATACTGTTAAGCATGCTACACCTAGCAGCGAAATTCCCAACTAAGTCTAGATTGCACGCCAGGTAAAGTTTCCGGTTATTTTTGGGTACACCTCATAAATGATCTACAGTTTGACTCCGCTCAAAGACCACCCCAAATACCCACACTGCTATTTTATATCACAGTGGGGTTAAGTTTGTCCAGTTCTGAAGGACACATCGAGGGTTTCTCCAATCCCATCAAATGTAGCAACGCTAGCCACCCTATGTCCTGTTGACCCAATGGAAACTTACTATATCTTCATTTAAAGTTCACCCCACGTGTGTAATTGATAGGTTGATAGATACTTTATTCACCCCCTTAAGGAAATTCAGTTGTCCAGTAGTTCAAACACATCAGTAAAACTTACTATAAATATAAGCCACTACGGCTTCTTCCCTCTCTGTTTCAGGTGGGTCCTTCCCGATTTGCGCTGTAAGCTGCCACCTTAACGTGCACCTCTGCTACTTATCAGCTCACTGACCAGAATGATGGACTCGGGTCTGGCCACATTCTCCTGGCATAGGCCCCTGCCAAAAACACAATCTGGGACAGACTGCCACCGACACTTCTGCATGTCGTTACAGACGCACAGTGCTGCTTTCAGTGCACCAAAAGCATTCTGCAAGAAAAAAGGGAAAGAGCACACTATTTACAAATGTGTACTGGCTATAAACAGTTAAATACATCTAAACTGTGAATAAAATTACTATTATGTTATTTCATGTGCTGAGGCACTTCACTGCATAAGCCTTCTATTGGTGAAAAGCTGGGTTGAAATAAAGAATTGAAAGTAAAAGACCGTCTCAGTCAGTGAAGCAGCTTACCACAGGGGTCCCTAGAGATCCATATACAGAGTACAATACAAACAGTAAGAGTTTGCAGATAATAGCTAGATAGCTGGTTTTGACTTTTCTTCATGTCTCCATTAAGAAAATAACCTAAAAGTCTAGCTGGTACCTTTCATGTTAGGCGCATGTCACTGGAGACCTGATAAAACAGCAGATGATTTGTAGACTCAAGGAGCATAGCTAGTACATCCCCACAGCTCTTTTCAGCAAAGGTGAACAAACCTTGACCTCAACTTGAGGATCAAACATTTTGTGCATGTCCAAATCCAAGTAGATATGCCATCTTTGGTGGCAACAGTAACAGAAAAATCTGTGAGGATCTGTTGCTGTGGCTAAGGCTTCTTCTGAGGTCAAACAGCTCCACAGAGGCTGAGCTGTAGAGGTGCATAAGATTCTAGGCATTTGGACTTGATTAAAAAAGAAAAGGGCAAAACAAACAAAAACAACTTGCCCACCAAATACATTAAATAACTGTATTAAATTGAAGAAATTTG
The DNA here is from genome assembly GCF_016835505.1 of Polypterus senegalus. Classification (NCBI taxonomy): domain Eukaryota; kingdom Metazoa; phylum Chordata; class Cladistia; order Polypteriformes; family Polypteridae; genus Polypterus; species Polypterus senegalus. The sequence goes on from NC_053155.1 coordinate 66,156,324, forward strand.
AAAAATAATAAATCCAAAAATATATAAAAAGATCCCAACAACAATCCAAACAGATAATAGAAAGGAGATAAATCTCTCTATTATAATAAAAAAATCTTGGGAGACGAGATGTGACTTTCAGAGAGACCTTTTGGAATGAAGTCCCGTGAGATGGAGACTTTAACATGAGATTCTTTCAAGTCACGCCCTACTTACAACCATTTTCAAACAAGACCATTGTCATCTAACCTCAGTCGCGTGAATGCTTTTGTCAGACACACTTCCTGCACTCTCAGCTCTTTTAAAGTTTATCAGGACAATAATTTTATACGTTCTAGATGACATGTCAAGCGAAGAAGACAGACCATGGACAAACATTCAAAAAAGTCAGTTTATTTATTAGAGAGAAACAAATGATAGTCACTCACTGGCAGTTATACGTTGCGTTGTCACAATGTAAGTCCAAACACTGAATCAAAATTCAATGCAATCTTGAAGAAAAGTTAATTCCAAATATTGTTTTTATGGAAGTTTTAAAGTAAATGTGAAAATAATGCAAATGTAACAATTCCCACGAAAATAACAATCTCTTTAAACTGTATATGCGGTTAACCAAACCAAAGTCCACAATCCAATATCAGAATCTTCAATGTATGAAAATTACTTAAACACCACATAATCTAAAAAAAAGGGAGAAGAAATAATAGATAACACAGGGAGCTGACAAACACTCCTATAGGTGGAAATACCACCAGCATGTGGTGGAGGCAACTGGTGTGACCTGAATGGCCATCAGGTGATTGTTTTTGTATTGATTGCAGCACCTGGGGCCTAAGACCTAATTAGAGATCTTAAACATAATAACATAATTAACAAAAAAAGCAAAAACCAATAATGAAAGATACAGTAAGTTTCCTACATCAGAACAAGTTGCGTTCCGAGAGCATATTTGCAAAATATGTCCACTTTTTTTGCAAGTCCAGCAAACTTAGCTTAGGCACCCAACCTTCAACTCCTATAGAAAATATGTACATATACACTCTTTGTCAATAGGAAAATGCTTTTAAAAGTTAATATTTGCATTTTGTTACAGATTTCTTGTGTATTTTAACAATGAACAACAGAAAGTTAATTTTTTTTTCCATTGTTTTCTGACAGCTGATATCACTGTTTAGGCTATCAGGTATCCTACGTATGCAGACCTAACCTACCTCTCCTCAGCTCCTATCGAAAACATATTTGTACTGTATAATACACAAGAAAGTGCTTTTAAATGTTAATATTTGTACTTTTTGTTATAGATTTCTAGTGCATTTTAACACAAAACTGAAAGTTACTTTTTATTGCTATTGTTTTCCATCAGCTGATCGCAGTACAGTAACGTACCTTGCTACTAATAAACAAGCCTACGTGATTGTCTTCAAATCTACTAGCACTAACTCCAGTTTGTGTGTATCAAAATAAAAGCCATCGGTATGATGGGATGCTCAAATGTGAAGATCATACATTAAAGTTGGATTAGTAGAACATGTTGTCCATGAGGTCCCTATTTTGCCTGCGCTCCACCACAGTACTTGGTTTTGTATTGGTTCTCTGACTGAAGAAAAATTTACCTTTAATGAGTTCCCAATTGTGTCCCCTTGTTCTTGTTGAATACACTTAATTCTGGATATCTTGGGCTTGAAATAAAGCGCGTTAATTCAACGTAAACAGATATACAGCCAAAAGCACAACCACTTGTAGAGGTTGCATGCACGTAACTGAGAATATCAACAATAATAGTGCCAGACACGTGAACTAACTTAACACGCTGCCGCAAAAGTTACACTACAACTACAACAGTATGGTAAGATTTAAAAGAGATATTGAGGTTTAGTTATTTAATTGTCAAACAAATTTTTATGCTGATGATACTCAACTCTATTTGAATGTTGCCTTAGTGAAATTAAAACCTGGATGGAGCAGGACTCTTTAAAAATAAATTGCAACAAAACTGAAATCCTACAAATTGGGCAAAACACACAACTTAAGCACAACTCTAAAGTGCAACTTAAGAAAATTAGCTCCTTCTCAGTCACTCTTGACGCTGATCTCATCAGACCTTCTGATACAAGGAATCTTGGTGTCATTTTTGATTCCTCCCTTTCTTATTCCACCCACAAAAATCACATTAAGAAAGTTTATTACTTCCACCTCGGTAACATATCACGTGTTCGCTCATTCCTCTCCTTTTTTAATGCTGAGAAACTTGCTTGCATCACATCCTGCATCGATTATTGTAACTCCCTACTGGTAGGTCCCACTTCTAATCTTATATCACAGCTCAAGTTGATTTAAAACTCTGATGCAAGAGTCCTTGCATGAACCATCAAATTGAGCACATAACACCTGTCCTGCTTCGCCTCCACTGGCTCCCTGTGTCTTACTGGATCGAATATAAAATTCTAGTATTAATCTGCAAAGCTTTAAATGGCCTTGTACCAGACTACATCAGTGACCTTCTCCGTCACTACACTCCTGTTCACCCACTAAGGTCCTCCGATTCTGGCAATCTCGTTGTGCCCCACACTAACCTGACCTCTATAGGTGACACAGCCATCAGTTGTATAGCGCCCAGACTTTGGAGAGACCTCCCAAAATGAATTAGATCAACTAACTCCTCATTTCTTTTGTTTTTTTTTAATTACTTAAAACTCAGCTGTTCAGAATGGCATTTAACTTGAACTGACATTCTGCTCCTTCTTTCAGTTTACCTCTATGTCCAGATGCTCAGGATAATTTGTGTGTGTGTTATATCACACATTATGCTATTTGTTCTTTGCAGAAATAATTGTACCCAATGTTACATATACCATGGTGTTTAAATAAATGTGTTGAGCATGGAAAAGGTGTTATATAAATGTCTTCTTCTTCTGGCTACTCCCATTAGGGGTCGCCACAGCGGATCATCTTCTTCCATACCTTTCTGTCCTCTGCATCTTGTTCTGTTACATCCATCACCTGCATGTCCTGTCTCACCACATCTATAAACCTTTTCTTAGTCCTTCCTCTTTTTTTCTTGACAACTCTATCCTTAGCATACTTCTCCCAATATACTCAGCATCTCTCCTCTGCTCATGTCCAAACCAACACAATCTCTCTCTGACTTTGTCTCCCAACCGTCTAACTTGAGCTGACCCTCTAATGTACTCATTTCTAATCCTATCCATCCTTGTCATACCCAGTGCAAACCTTAGCATCTTTAACTCTGCCACCTCCAGCTCTGCCTCCTGCTTTCTGGTCAGTGCCATTGTCTCCAACCCATATAACATAGCTGGTCTTACTACCATCCTGTAGACCTTCCCTTTCATTCTTGCTGATATCCGCCTATCACAAATTACACCTGACACTCTTTTCCACCCATTCCACCCTGCCTGCACTCTCTTTTTCACTTCTCTTCCACAATCCCCATTACTCTGTACTGTTGATCCCAAGTAATTAAACTCATCCACCTTCGCCAACTCTACTCCTTGCATCCTCACCATTCCACTGACCTCCCTCTCATGTACACACATGTATTCTGTCTTGTTCCTACTGACCTTAATTCCTCTCCTCTCTAGAGAATATCTCCACCTCTCCAGGGTGTCCTCAATCTGTCCCCCTACTATCGCTACAGATCATAATGTCATCACCAAACATCATAGTCCACGGGGATTCCTCTCTAATCTCATCTGTCAACCTGTCCATCACCATTGCAAATAAGAAATGGGTCAGAGCCGATCCCTGATGTAATCCCACCTCTAACTTGAATGCAACCGTCACTCCTACCGCAGACCACTGTCACCACTGTCACACTTCCCTCATACATATCCTGTACAACTTTTACGTACTTCTCTGCCACTCCCGACTTCCTCATATAATACCACAGCTCCTCTCGAGGCACCCTGTCATATGCTTTCTCCAAGTCCACGAAGATGCAATGAAACTCCATCTGGCCTTCTCTATACTTCTCCATCAACATCCTCAGAGCAAACATGCTCTTACGTGGCATGAAACCATATTGCTGCTCAATCATCATCAACTCACTTCTTAACCTAGCTTCCAATACTCTATACTCTTTCCCATAACTTCATACTGGGGCTCATCAATTTTATTCACCTGTAATTACTACAGTCCTGAACGACCCCCTTATTCTTAAATATCGGTACCAGTACACTTCTTCTCCACTCCTCAGTCATCCTTTCACTTTCCAAGATTCTATTAAACAATCTGGTTAAAAACTCCAATGCCATCTCTCCTACATACCTCCATGCTTCCACAGGTATGTCATCTGGACCAATGGCCTTTCCATTTTTTATCCTCTTCATAGTTGTTCTTACTTCCTCCTTGCTAATCCATTGTACAGGTACTTCCTGATTCACTATCTCCACATCAGCCAACCTCTTCTCTCTCTCGTTCTCTTCATTCATTGGCCTCTCAAAGTACTCCTTCCATCTGCTCAACACACTCTAATCACTTGTGAGTACATTTCCATCTTTATCCTTTATCACCCTAACCTGCTGCATATCTTTCCCAGCTCGGTCCCTCTGTCTAGCCAATCGGTGCAGGTCCTTTTCTCCCTCCTTAGTGTCCAACCTCTCATACAACTCATCATACGCCTTTTCTTTAGCCTTCGCCACCTCTCTCTTCACCTTGTGCCTTATCTCCTTGTACTCTTGTCTACTTTCTGCATCGCTCCGACTATCCCATTTCTTCTTTGCTATCCTCTTCCACTGTATACTCTCCTGTACCTCCCCATTCCACCACCAGGTTTCCTTTTCCTCCTTCCTCCTTCCAGATGTCACGCCAAGTATTATGTATTATTTATTGATTATTAAACACAATGCACATACAGAGTGTTCAACAACTAATTAATGGACAGATATTGCACAGCTCCATTTATGTTAATCAGTTTTGAAGCACTTTGTTTCATGGCTGGGTGGTAATTCACCTACCAGGCATTACCACTTTAAAAAAAAGAAAAAGTCCTAAGAATAGTTGATTTTTGCAGAATAAAAGGTAAAACACTTACGTGTTCAAATCATTGAAGTGCATGGTATACGTTTGCGTTTATTTTAACTTTGTCTTCGGCAGGTTCAAACAGCAGGATGTCAGCGACGGGTCGGGCACGCCTCCAGATCAGACCTGCCGGAGGACGCTGTGTGTACCCCGTCATAAAGTGCATTCCTTAGTGTGAGAATGGCATCCCCAAGAAAAAAAGTAGCTTACTTTTGTAGTGTGTATTGGTTCTTCTGAGGCGAATGCGTCGAAATGGCGTTAGCCCTATTTAATACATGCCTTGCAAGGATTGAGAGGAGCACCAGTGCAGAAGGCATGTGTCACTGGATTGGCTGAAGTTCCCCAACTATAAGACAGACTTCATGAGTCAAGGGGTTGTCTTTTGACTCAGTAGTGTGCTGATATAGCTCATTCCTTAGTATATCAAACTGTACAGTATGTATGTATGTATGGTCACAATAAGAGTTGAAAGACTTCAAAGAGTATTGGGGCAGCCACCCATATACTGTGCCCTGGCTGCAAAATGGGTAAATTAGCTTGTGAGATGTTCACAGGTCTGAGTCCAAAATAGAACTGATCTTAAGGTTGTAAAGATGATGGTTTTAAAGGCTGTGACAGGAAGTGACGTTAACCATGAGGGGCGGAACCGGAAGTGACATTATCAGTGGGCTGGAACCGGAAGTGATGTTAACAGTGGGCCCAGAAACTGGCAGGATTTCACATGGATGATCCATGGAGGATTGAGAGAGAAAGTCAGAGCTATTATTCAGGCCCTTTAGCTGCCTCCCAATCACATGTGTGTGACAGTATGTATGTATGTAGGTCAAAGTATTGTTTTGGTGGAGGTATTTACAGTACAGTATTAGCAAAAACACAACAAATGCACTCATAAAACTCCAGTGTATTAGCCTGGATCAGCAAGGCAGCCCCATACTACATTTCAACAAAGCTGATGACATTAATGGTGTGAATATACATTTCAATGTATTCCGTTTTATTTTGTAAAATATCTTGAGATGGAGCACACTATGAAAGGCACAATAAAGACTGACTGGCTGAAAAAATACCAAAGGAGAGGAAACTTGAGACACTTGCTGTTAATGGCTACTAAGCTCCACTTTTGCTTACTTCTTTTCCATTTTTTTGCTTAATATTAGCTGTCCTTGATACAGTGTGTCAAAAATTACATGACGCTGGACACTTTTGGGTGTAACTGATGGATTTTGAACTGTTGATCACAAAAGTCACTTGTAGACTATGTTCACATTGCTCAATTCCAATTTTTTGCTCGGATTGTATTTTCCAATCTTGCATAAGTATATGTGACATAAATCTAACTGTAATTTGAACAAAGCTGTTCTCTGAAACGGCACCCAATCGACAAAGTGATACATTTGTGGGTCACCAAAAACAAAAAACTTAATACTCATGAGACAACTCGGGGTATTAAAACCAACAAAACGAATGCACCAGTAGCTAGCTTATGCATCCCATTTTGCTTTTGAGGACGGCAAAACAGTTCATCAGTTGCACATAATTAGGTAGAGAAGGTGAAAAAAAGCCAGGAGGCTAGCTTTTTGCTGTTTTTGCTGATATTGCGGGCACTACTGCACCAAGAGATGTCCGAGTACAAGTAAGTAGCCAGCAATAGTGTGACTGTGTCCATTGTCACAGCTTTAGATCTCCTCCATTGTTGTTTTGTTGTGCTGTTGGTGCTGGCTGATGATTGCAGTGCTCAGCACATGTGTTCTGATCTCACTATTACGTGGTAATAGATATTCAGGCAGCTAAACTCCTCCCTTGATCAATAAGACGACCCGGAGACTGACTTGACACGAGGTGTACAAATCTCCAGTTTTATTAATAAAGAGCAGGTGTGAAACTACAAGTAAAAAAAAAATATAATATTCAACACAAACATTTTGACAACAGATTTAAACTACACGTAGCAGTACAGAACGGTAACATTTACAAATATAAACTTACCGGCTATGCTACCATAGGACTAAACAGTCAGGATGAATTTCACTCTATGTGGCCGTGGCAGATACATTACCCACATAGAGAACGCCCCCCTCTAAGGCGGCTCAGGAAGGACAAACATTACAGAGCATGCATACCTGAACACAACAACCACCCACAAATGGAAATGCTCAATAATTAGGCACTACCCTTCCCAACAAACATGACAACATGCGTATAAACAAAAAAACCACAAGAGTTCCGATCTGACCATTCTCGTTCATGTCAAGTAACAACGAATCAGATACACATTCGATCTAGGACTACATATGAAAGTGACTCAAATCTGATTTAAAAAGATTGGATTTCTGTGTCCACAGAGCCCTGAAAACATCAGATTTGTGTCACAATTAGGCAAAATATAGGAGTCACTTCTCCCTGGTGATGTGAATGTAGCCTATACTTTTCCTAACACACACTATTTTACTGCAATCACTTATTTTTGTGATTTTTTCCCATATTATAAATATATATATGCAGTACAACAACCACAACTGGGAACATCTGTGTTGATCTAAAAGCAGTGACACTGCTACTAGGAATGCAGCTCGGAAACACCAAGTGCTACATGCTAAAGAATCTCTTTATGTTAACAAGGAAGGTGATTCTTTTGAGACAGATCTTTCCACAAATAACTCATGCCAACATTAAGAAAGGCTTTTTGTTGGTCCAAATATCAGACATGTCATCAATGACAAGTGGTTAGAGGATCTGCTAGTGGGACTGGAGGAAAGCATACTGGAAGACATTCAAGGATGTTGTTGAGAATTGTCTTGCCAAACTACACATCACCATGCATTCAGATGGTTAACATGATTCAAGTATACAAAACCACAAATTACAACACGTCGTTAAAGATTCAGTTTCACCATTCACACTTGGACTTCTCTGCTAAGCTTGGTAGAGCCCATAACAAACATGGTGAAAGATTTCATCAGAACATTGCAATGATGGAAAAGTGGTATCAGGGCAAGTAGGATCCATCAATGCTGACTGACTATTGTTGGACACCAAAAGACGAATCATCAGAGGATGAGTGCAAACAAAAATCAGCAGCAAAACTTTAGTTCAACTGAACTAATGCAGTGTGTCAACATCATTAAGCAATAAAGATGTGAAATTCAATTGAATTTAATATCATTCTTCTCAAAATTTGTATTTGATACTGTCAATCTGAAATTATATTTGTGTTCAGCTTGAATTCGTCTATTATAATTACAATTTTTTTTTTCTGGAAGGAAAAACATTTGAAAAAAAAAAAAAAAATAGTCCAGTGTTATCTGTGACTTACCCAAGTTCTTTGGATTACATTCGCTCCACAAAGACCTTGTCTTCCTAGTAGAGTGAAAAAGTTTACCAGGGTTGTACATGGTGCAGATGAAGATATCCCCTCTTCCCTCACAGTTGTTTTTCTTGAGGAAATTAATCATTTTGTTATAGAACAGGTAAACTCTTTACATGGCATCATCCAGCATAGTCACATTCAGCGCTGTGCCAATATGAACGTTCTGTGGGCTGATTTCAAGTTGCTACAAAAATGGCCTGGGGATATGAAACTTGTAGACATGAAACTTGTATTGCAAGCACAAGATTAAATGCTCAGTAATGACACATGGCAGTAAAGCATGTTGCCATCTTTCCAGCCCTCAGGCTTTAGAAATGTGACTCATTTTGCTTTAATTTAAATCATTAATGAAAGAGGGGCTTCTTAGCTGCAATCTAAACAAAATTAATATTTGTTTTTAATTCTACTTTGATCTAGTCTCTTGATTTCACACCTCTAATTCCTGTGATGTTGATTCTTTTCTGTTCAGCCTATATACAGTACATCAGACTTCCAATACAACTCGGAGTCCTGCCACGTGCAAAAGTTTGCTGACGACACTACTATTGTGGGCTGCATCAGGAGTGGGCAAGAGGATGAGTATAGGAACCTGTTTTATCTTGGTAGAGTAATATATATATATTGCTCTACTTTCCCCTATTGTATTATTAATATGTAGCCTTAGAATCTCACAGACTTACCACTGTTTATAAGGTATTATTGTATATGCCTTATCCCCAACTTCCCTTCTATATCTATAACCTCAGGCAATTAGATGTAGTAAAAAAGACAAGCAAGTGTTAAGTTACACATAAAATGTATTACGGATAATATTCTTAAATAATAACAAAATGCAAAGTACATTTTAATATTGGCAACCATACAACCTGATAAAATGGTGATGTGTAATTCAGGTGGCACACAGACTTGTAGTTACTTAATGTCTCTAGTTAAGGCATCATTGGTGCTCAGCTTTTAGCCACATGTCTGGTCAAAATGGCTGAAGGTGTGCTCTTCATTGTGTTTTCTTCAGTTCATGGTGTGATGGTCTTCTTCAGTTGTTAGCAAGAGAAAGATACTTCTACATCATCACAGGTTAGCAAGAGAGATGCTTCTTCATCATATGTTAGTTAGAGAGAGAGAGAGAGAGAGAGAGAGAGAGAGAGAGAATGTGGTTGAGCAAGCAAATTAATAGGTTTTCTGTCCAACCCCTACAGCCAATCCAGACAGCCATATCTCAGACCAATGGGGGAAATAGTACATTTTAACACCTGCAACCCCCCAAGACCATATGGACCATATGTTAAGCTAACCTGGCTTTGTGCTGGGGGATGAGACAAAGACTTTAGCAAAGAAACACTCACCAAACTGGTTTAAGACACATCCCCCAAATTCTGTCGTAAAATTAAAAGAAAAGTCGTAAATGGGTGGGGGGTGGCAAACATGAATGCCTCTCACCAAAGTAACACTAAATTACATTGCCTAAATTACAAATAAAGACATACAAAACATTTATCAAGTTATATGCAAAATCTTACATCACAACAGAACCTAATCAAGGACTTTGTTAAATGGTGCTACTCAAACCGGCTACAAATGAACACCAGCAAAACAAAGGAGCTGGTGGTGGATTTTAGGAGGCCCAGGCCCCTCATGGACCCCGTGATCATCAGAGGTGACTGTGTGCATAGGGTGCAGACCTATAAATATCTGGGAGTGCAGCTGGATGATAAATTGAACTGGACTGCCAATACTGATGCTCTGTGCAAGAGAGGACAGAGCCGACTATACTTCCTTAGAAGGCTGGCGTCTTTCAACATGTGCAATAAGATGCTGCAGATGTTCTATCAGACGGTTGTGGCAAGCGTCCTCTTCTATGCGGTGGTGTGCTGGTGAGGCAGCATAAAGAAGAGGGATGCTGCACGCCTGAACTAACTGGTGAGGAAGGCAGGCTCTATTGTAGGCACGGAGCTGGACAGTTTGACATCCGTGGCAGACCGACGGGCGCTGAGCAGGCTCCTGTCAATAATGGAGAATCCACTGCATCCACTGAACAGGATCATCTCCAGAGAGAGGAGCAGCTTCAGCGACAGACTGCTGTCACTGTCCTGCTCCACTGACAGACTGAGGAGATCGTTCCTCCCCCACACTATGCGACTCCTCAATTCCACCCGGGGGGTTAAACGTTAACATTATACAAAGTTATTGTCTGTTATACCTGCATTTTTATCATTCTTTAATATTGTTTTTTATCAGTATGCTGCTGCTGGAGTTGTGAATTTCCCCTTGGGATTAATAAAGTATCTATCTATCTATCTATCTATCTATCTATAAGAGAGTTCTATGAGTCAGAAACCTCTGTTCTCAATGTTCCTCTTTCTCTTGTGGAACCCTTGAGGATTTGGGAAATCTTCAGGTCCTAGTGGTCTTCCCACTGAACCTTTTGGAATTAGATCTTAGCTCCACTGTTCTAAATGCTTGATTGCACAACCTCTACCTCCAAATTTAAACGCTCATTGAACTTGGCTTTGATTGCTGTATTAACCTAAGTACATTTAGGAATCAGTGATACCTCAAGTTACTGTCCATTATCGCTAATAAATTCTGATACCAAGCTACTGGAAAAGGTGCTTGTTCTTTCACTGCAGATTTTAATTTCTAACCTGGTTCATCCTAATCAAACTCACTTTATCAAGTGGCAAACAAAGTTCATTGTTTGTTGCATATTTTTTGCATCACACGAGCCAACCCCCTCCATGCTGCTTTATTTTCCTGTGATGAACATCTGACAGGTTATTCTTTTTGTAGCAGGTCCTGATTAGAATGGGCTTCAGCTCTTCATTTGTATGATTTATACTCTTTACTCCTGGATCCTTTCATTGATCTAACGCAGGGTTGGGCAATGTCGGTCCAGAAGAACCACAGTGGCTACAGGTTTTCATTCCAACCCAATTGCTTAATTAGAAACCAATCCTTGTCAGTCTCAGACCTTATTTAATTTTATGGCTTGTTGCTCTGCAATGTAAGGTCTTATATCGTAGGATATCATCCAAATGATTTGAAGCCTAAAAAGGATAATTTTCACTCTGTCACATTTTCTAAGTGTTTTATTAAATCAAACAGTGTATGATGAACACGCATAGATGTAAATGGAAACAAGTTAGATGGAGAACTGCTGGCTGCTTTGTCATTTACATCTTATTGTTAAGAAAGAGCCATTAAAACAGTGAATGCAGCTGTTTAAGATTAAAATAAGCAATTAAGGGTGGGGAACCTTAACAAGCGAGAGCAATGAAGCATCAAAATGTCACTTGAGCAGTAAGTGTTTATCAGCAATAATTGATTTCTCATTAAGAATCTGGGCTGGAACAAAAACCTGCAGCCACAACTAATGACAACATCTAACCCCGTTTTTGTGGGTTTTGAGCAGCCAGGAGTGGCTGTCCTCTCTCCCCCAAATTCTTTTGTTTTTCTTGTTAGAGCCTTTTGTGGATTTACTGTATTCCACAAATCACACCAAAATAACTTGAATACTGAGTAAAGATGCTCCTTAAAAAGTAACCCAATTACAGTATATTATACTTTTTCACCATAATACCCCAATTAATCTTCCCCTTGTCCTCAATCTGTTGAAATCCTATGAGTCCTATGTTTCTCTATAAGAGCACTTGGTCTGAATTTGTGCTTTTCCCAATAAATCTGTCTATTCATCTTTTTTCATGTCCCTCTTTCATTCCTTGCATGAGATCTTTAAGATACTTAGGATTTGACATGTATTTTAACTTTCATTATGTTCTAAAGCAGTGGTTTCAAACTCAAATTGGCTTTGGGCCGCTGCTGGTATTGTCATGTCATACAGGGGCCACATGAATGTTCAAGTACAACAAGAGATAGTAATATTCTTTAAATCTATTTTTATTTTCATTACTAACATTTTTTCAAAATGCAAACTGTACTCTTTTTCATTAAATTAGCAAAACCTTGCATTAGCCTAACACATGCAATAGCTGAATACATTTCAACTTGTATTCTATTTCTGTCCAGAAACCTGGCAGCGTTTCTGCTCACACAGCCTTGCCACATTTGCCCTAATGGAGTTTACAGTGGAAACTCTGAGCACAGCTTCAAGATTAGCATCAGTAAACCTACACCCGTACTTGCATTTATTAAACTTCATAGTTGAGAAACGTTTCTCATGCAGATATGTGCTTTGGACAGCTCGGGTAAGGATGGAGGTAATTCTCTCAGAAACTGCCCAGTCAAGTCTGCTTTTCCTTGTGCCACTCTGAACTTAGATTTTAGCTCACTATTGGAACAAACTTGGGACACTCTCTACATCAGCTGAAAAGGGGTCTGCAAACAGCTGGAAGGTGTCCGGTGTGACCTGAAGTCAGCAAAACGGTGATCAAATTCCTGCAGTAGGTTTTCAATAGCAGATGTGTATGTATCACTCTAGAATGCTGTGTCATCCTCCAGAAGAGATCTACATGTTGGGAAACGAGTGAGATTTTTGTCAGAAAGTTTTTTCCATAACTTCAATTTTGTGGTGAAGGCTTTCATATTTCATAAGCTGCTGTGATGAGCTGATCAGGGCCCTGGAGCTTCAAGTTAAGTATGTTCAGCTTCTGTGCAATGCCCACTAAGAAAGCAAGGTCCATGACCCATTGTGGATCTTCCAACTCAGGAACACCCGTTCTTTCATCTGCCATGAAATTTTTCACCTCTGTTCTCAACATAATAAATCTCATCAAGATATTTCCCCCGCTGAGCCAGTGCAGTAAAGTAAAGTACATCACCATAAGTTGACTCAACTTCTTCTAAAAATTGCTCTTAACTGGTGATGCTTTAAACTCCTTGACCTGATGTAATGAATACATTTCAGAACAACACACATGACACGTTCAAATTTTAAGAACGTGCTGCACAGTGCTTGTTGATGAATAATGCAGTGTATAATTACTGCTGAATCAGCTTTTTCCTCTTCTAATATTTTTTGAACCAACGCTACAAGTCCATTTTGTTTGCCTGTCATGGACGGGGCTCCATCTGTGGTGATGCCTACCAGTTTGTTCCATGGCAAACCAGCACGCTCAATTGCATCACACAGAAGATGATATATTTCATTGTCTGTGGTACAGCCGTGCATCGGACATAAACTTAGCAGTTCTTCAGTAACATCAAAGTGGGAGTTAACACCCCTAATGAAAATCACTAGTTGAGCAGAGTTGGTTTTGTTGCTGCTTTCGTCAAGCGCCACAGAGTATGTAGTAAAAAGATTAGCTTTCTCATGTAACTGATTATAAATGTCATTTGATAACTCGCCTATTCGCTTTGCCATGGTGTCTTTTCTGGACGCAGCATTTCTGCGACTTTTAACATACAGTCCTTAAGAAACTGCCCTTCAGTGAATGGCCTTCCTGTCTTAGCGATTAACTCACTTACCACATAACTTGCTTCCACCGTACTATCAGCATCCTTCATTGCTTTGAGAAAAAGACTTTGCTGTAATTTCAGGCCTTTGTGTAGCTTGTGTAGTTAGTTTTTCCCTCTCTTCTCCCTGATACTTATCATACTATTCTCCGCGTTTAGTCGAGTAATGACATTTGAGATTATATTCCTTTAAAACAGCAACTTTTTCTTTGCATATAAGACAGTTGGCATTTCCACTGAACTCCACAAGAAATATTGTAATGTCCATCTTTCTTGAAAGTATCTGTGCTCAGCATCCACCTTCCTTTTTCGTTTGGAAAGAGACGTCTTTTTTACTGACAACCAAGCAAATGAATTCCAAAAAAAAAAATAACGTGCCTTCTTTTTATCAAAAACTGCACATTTGCACCAAATGACAGAACTGAAAGATTTACATTAATTTGAAATCATTTTTTAATTTAAAAATATTGTTTTTAAACTAGTGTGGACTTAAACAAGTAAATGAAGGAAGTAGGTGAAAATAGTTAAATAAGTTTGCATTATTTTGTTAACGTCATATATGGGCCGGTGGGAAGGGGACGGGGGGCCAGAAATGGCCCATGGGCTTGGAGTTTGAGACCCCTGTTCTTAAGGGTGTCAGGAAATCCATTTCCACTTGGTCCTCCTTCACCCTACCATATCAGAGCAGATTGACAATTAAAATGAACTTGCTCTCCAGAGCTGATTTGCTTAGATATATGCTTCTTTTTCTCCTTTTTATAAGTACTGGACAAATGTTGTTACTTGTTTTGTCATTCCTCTTGAATCAAACATTCTACTTTGATCTGCAAAAGGTTGGATGGCGGTGCCACCCTCCTTGACTTTGTAGTGGTCTGGTGTCGCTCAGATTCACACCCTCAACGGGACTGTGATTTGTTTATTATGTTTGGTGGGAATCGCAGGAACGCACCCAGCCTTAGCCTGACTAGCACCACTCACCACAGAGACACAAATTAACAGCAATAGAATAAATAAAAAACTTAGTGATATACTGAATGAAACACAAACAACAAATAAACAGCTAACCCTCCCTTTTCCCCATGAAAATATTAATTATTAAGACAACAACAAGCATACAGTATAACAATAAACACTAATGACCCACTCTACACACTGTCTAAACGATGATGATCCAGGGAACAGCTTTCTGTAAATAATGTATTAAACAGTCCTATTGGTAGTCCGGATGTGATGAGGGGTGAAGATAACTGAGGACTCCCTCCGATGAAGTATGATGACCAATCCAACACTACTCACCCAACAGACAGGCAAGAGACAGTCCATACGTCTTTACAGGTTCGACGATCCAGGATAGAAACGATATTCCACAGGAGGTATTGGAGACAAGGCCGACTGGTGAATACGAACAGAAAACAATGGGGTGTCATTGCTGCTTAGCCGGCTCCCTTTTAAAGTTCCTGTTGGTCCTTCTTGTCCCCAGCAGCCACTGCCCAGATGTCCAATCAGGGCAATACCCTCAGGACAGCTGGGAGTCTTTTAATCCATAGTGCAGCTATAACTTCATATTATACCATCACACCTCTAACCTCAGGAGCTGGAACAGTGAATCATCTCCAAAATGTTTCCATCCCAGCTCTCTTTGAAATAAAATGCATCTTCATTCTTTGCCCAACCACTTTCCTTTTTATTTGTAATAAATCAAAATCCATTTCCTCCTAAAACAAGGTCAACATAAATTTTAGATGTCAATAGGAAATCATGACAACTTTTCTCCAATGTCTCCAGACTTGTGGACATTTGTAATGAGTTAGGGATCAAAATATTCCTTTCTGTCTCCGGTGTAGACACCATATGACTACCATCTTCAATTTTTATGCCCGTAGTTGAGGTCTTTACTTGGAGTGTGTGGAGTTCCTCTCTCTTCACCTTCTCCACTGCACCCCTTGTACTTGCTTGCTTCAGCTCTCTTCCTCTATCTGTTTCAAGTCCAAATGGGTGTCTGGACAATTTTACCTCCTTGGCTAATCATCCTTTGAAACCATTCATGCCATGTCTAACTAGCTAACAGACAACACCATGGTAGTATATCATTTTCTCAACATCATCAATTTACCAAAAATCTAATCACCAGTGCACACAAGTTAAATGTATTAACAGATTACCATATACCCAATCCACTGAAGACATCACCCCACAGCAGACAGAACTTTGTTCCCTCTATCTCCTCATCTCCCTGTCACCCTTCTCCACATTTTGGGAATGTCTTCCAATAACATAAAAATGCACTACTGACCTTTAAATCATATTACTTTTAAATTTATAATGAACAAAAAATGTATGTACAGCTATTTTCCACTCTAATGATTTCAACACAGGTGATATTTCACTTAAAATGTATGGGTGTCCTACGAAAAAGCTCATTCACATAAAATGCCACTGTGGTCTTCAAACTGAGACTTTGTTTGCCATAGTCAGGTGACAACATGCCAATCTGAATGGACAGCTGGCCACATCCTTAGCAACAGTCTTTATCTTCTCTTGAGGACTTTCTAGGGTCTAATCCCACCAGCATGTCCTGGTCCTTCTCTCATTGAGCTACGTCTGGTAATCCTGTAGGAAGCCCCTGCCTTGTTTTGTTTTCCTGTGCAAACTACTTCTGTTGTTTCCCCCTGATCAAGCGAAGCAGCAGTTCAATTCCAGGGTCATCCTTTACACAGAGAGTAAGCCTAGGAACCTCATTTTGCTGTTTCTACTCATGATGTCTTTCTTTCCTTTGGTCATCGTGCAGAGTTCATGATCATAAGCAAGACATGGGGATTTAGAATATCTGGTAAATCAAAAACTTCATCCAAGTACTAAGCTTCCATTTCACAACCACCAGTTTAACTGCAACATAAGAAAAAGTTCCTCTGCTGTATCAGGTTCATGATTACCTTTATTTTCACTTGTGAAAAAGATGCCAAAAGGTACTTGAACTCTTTAATTTGGCACAGCTACTCTCCCCTGATTTGCAGAATATAACCAATTCTTTTCTAAACTATGACCTCTCATTTGGAGGTTCAGATTCTCAACTTAATCCTTTTAGCTGTGAGAACTTGAGAGCACACTCTGAAAAGGACAAGAAGTGAACATTATCTAAAAGGAACAGACATTTCTCCAAACCGTGGTGGCACCTTGATACCTCTTCCATGAAAATCACAAACAGGACAGGAGATGCCCAACTTCCACATTAAACAGACCCAGTTTCATACAAATATACACTTGGACTCTTGCTCCACAGGTATAGGGATGAAATGGCAGCATCATTCCTTTAAACGGGCTCTTTCTTTTCACAATCAAAAGCATAATTCTTTTTTTTCCTCCACCAGAACAACTAAGGTGAGTTTTATCTGTCTTCATTCCCAACTCCCACTTTCTCTGTCAGACAGAGCAGCTTCTTTTCATCCTGGATCTGGATGTACTTCACATGCAACAACAGTGCCACAGAGAAGCACTTCCAGGTGAGGTGGAACATTCATAGGACAGGGAAACCTTCTCCTCCCAAAAGCTGTCACTGGCAGAATCCAAGCACCTCAAAAGGATCGTCCATTGGGACTACGGCTTCCATGATGCCCTGCAGGTGTCCAACTAGAGAAATTCCCCCACCTGGCATAATGGGGGAATACAGAGCTTCAGGAGACAGCCCCCAGATTTTGAAAAAGAACACCAACCATCCTGGCCAGGATGACTATCCATCCACCTGGTCCATCCATTTTGAAGGCTTTCTGAATAGGCAGGAAGTACAAAAAAAGTACAGTTATTGAAAGGAAGTTCTTTTAATGCAAACATTCAGTTAAAGTTAAAAAAACAGTGAGCCTGGACTTCCGTGCAAGACTAGACTTGAGTACTACAGCCCTGGCTTGCACTTTGAATTTCTTTCTGTTGGAGAATCATTGTGCTTCCATTGTTTCTCTTCTTTTTCAGTGACTGAGTCAATGTATTAACGTTTCATCTTCAATTTTAAAACCCCTCTCTAGAATTTCTCCCAGTGCAAATTCATTGGCTTAAGAGTCCTTCTGGCTGGAAGAATTAACACTGTTAAGATGAATATTCTTCCTAAGTTCCTTTTTTATTTCAAAACATTCCAATATACATTAATAAATCATTCTTTAAGCAATTAGATTCAACAATAACCTCATTTATTTGGAATTCAAAACATCCACGCATCAAAAGAGCGACCATACAAAGACAAAAGGCAGAAGGCGGCATGGCTCTATCTAACTTCCAGTTTTATTACTGGGCGGCAAATATACAGGCGATAATAACCTGGACACAAATAGAAGAACATACACAGGCATGGACCACAATAGAAGTAAAATCCTGCAGTACTTCTTTGTATTCCCTGCTCTGCGCTCCAATAAACACACGCTATCGGCAATACACAAATAACCCAATTGTGCTCCACTCACTTAGAATCTGGAACCAATGTAGAAAGCATTTTAAGACGGAGAAGCTTCTTTCTGTGGCACCCCTGCAAGAGAACCACCTCTTTCAACCTTCACAAATATATGCAGTTTTTAATATCTGGAAAAAATTTGGAATTAACTTGCTTAGAGATCTTTATATAGACAACGTCTTTGCATCCTATGAACAATTACATTCCAAATTTAACATTCCAGCTACAAATTTCTTTCACTATCTTCAAATCAGGAACTTTGTTAAACAGAACCTTCCAGAGTTTCCTCATCTTGCATCCTCATCCACACTGGAAAAAATATTGCTCAATTTTGAGGAATTAGACTCCATCTCTACAATATATAAAATCATTTTACAATCCCTTCCTTTCAAAGATCCAAGAGGACACTGGGAAAAAGATATCTCAATTAATATATCAGAAAAGGAGTGGAAAGTAGCAATGCAGAGAATTCACTCGAGCTCCATATGCGCAAAGCATACAATTATACAACTTAAAATTATATATCGAGCACATCTGTCTTGACTAAAACTCTCCAAAATGTTTCCAGGGCATGATCCAACCTGCGAACGTTGCAACCAAGCCCCAGCCTCACTGGGTCACATGTTCTGGGCCTGCACCAAATTAACATTATTCTGGACAAAAATTTTTAATTACCTCTCAGACAGTCTTGGACTCACAATCTCTCCTAACCCATTAACAGCTGTGTTTGGGGTTCTTCCAGAGGGTCTTAAAGTGGAGAAAGACAAACAAATTGTGATTGCATTCACTACACTGTTGGCACGCAGACTTATTCTGATAAACTGGAAGAACCCAAACTCTCCTCTTTTAAGTCAGTGGGAAACCAATGTGTTATATTATGTGAAGTTGGAAAAAATCAAATACTCAGTTAGAGGATCCGTGCAGACTTTTTTCAAAACATGGCAGGATCTAATCAGTAATATTTTAAAATAAGTTTATAAAGCACAGAGAATTTATTAATTTAGGTATGTTTACAAGCCTTAAATTTTTCACCGTTTGGCTTGCTCTCTCTCTCAGGGGTGGGGATCGATCTGTTCTTAACTCAATTCTTCTTTTTGTAAAAACTTGATTGCTTTGTATAGATTGCAATAAAATTAATAAAAAAAAAAAAAAAAAGTCCTTCTGGATTATTGGTGATGCTTCTTTCGCAGAGTCAACATTTTGGGTATCTAACTTGCATATACTTTCCTTGTCATTTTAAATTGTTCATGAAGAATAGATTCAACCAACCCATAACTACTGACAATAACAGTCATTTTTCAGTTTTTCATTATGATTTATTATATGCTAACAACATTTTGTTTTGACATCAAAGTCAAATGTTCTTCAGAACTCGGGTCATCTTTGAAGAAAGTCCTGCCATCAAGAAATTCTGCAGTCAAACTTTTGACTATAGCATAAAAAGGGGGTCCCGGCATGTGTTGACCAGACAAGACTGACCCTTATTGTACTGTTCTGTAACATTAGAAGTTCTTCAACCACATGATACTACATTTTTGCAACTTTAGATATCTGTATTTACTTGGTTCTAAAAGAAGAAAAATAAAACAAGGACTACAAATTCTAAACTTGTAATTCACATATTTTAGTGCACATGAGCAAATCCTCAAGCTTATGTAAATCAGCTATGTCCTATACATGGTGTGGACACTAGATGGCACTGTTGCTCCTCTGGCAGCTTCGGTTGATGAATGGGATGGAGTCTGCATGTTTTCCTTGTGGGTTTCCACATTTTCAGTAGGTGGCTGGGTGTGTGGCAAGCGGTGACCCAGGGTCCATAGTCACCGGGGCTGCAGCTACCGTGTTTCCCCAGAAATAAGACCTACTCCAAAAATAAGCCCTAGCATGATTTTCAGGCTGCTCTGTAATATAAGCCCTACCCCAAAAATAATTCCTAGTCAAGATCGTCAGCTGAAAAGCAAGGCACCTAAGGACAGGTTTATACTTCATGTGATGCAATGCGTGTGACCGAAACATCCATTAAATTCCGAGGACACCTTGCCACAATATCTCTGAAAAGGAAGTTTAATGATTACATCCATCAATTCGGGGATGTGCCCATTCCAGCAAACATCGGGTATGAGGCAGAAACAAAATCCCTGGACGGGTCATCAGCTCATCGCAAGGTAAACACAAGCACACACACATATACACTAACGTCATTGTAGCTTCACCAAATCCCAAACCTTCATGTCTTTGGATGGAACACTGAGCACAGTTGTAATGTGTTCTGTGTGGCGATGCTGCTTGCCGCTGCTGTCAGGTCAGGAGGAAAAACCGGAAGCGCATAGCAATTTAACAACTGGGTCGGGTTTACGACAGTCTACTTTAATGATAAACTACGAAGATAAAGTGCACATTTTGAGTTTAAAGCTGAAGTTTCCACTTTAATCACAAAATAAACATTTTCATTATGTCCTTATTTTTTTTCTCTGTGGCTCAAATACGCCGCCATACATTCTGATGGTACAAGGTGCAAAAAAAAAAGATGGCACAGAAGACGGTATGTGAGACTTTTAAAATGTATTATGTTATTACTTTGGGGAATGTGCAACACTTGAATATCAAAGCACCATGAATGCATTTGTATGTCAGCATTTTGCTTCACCACATCGAACCATTCATCAAACATCGAAGCGCGGACATCGATCCTGGAGGATCCTAAAAGCGGCTGATGTAGCAAGAAATTTAGGCTGAAATTCAGGGTTTGAATGTGGAGAGTTATGACGATATTCCAGAAGGAAATTGTTGTATATGAATAAATATAAGATATCCCCTAAATAATGCATGTTTTGGAGCAAAAATTAATATAAGACCCTGTCTTATTTTTGAAGAAACACGGTACCGCTCATGTGCAGGACGGAGGCTTGATGGGGCGGTTTGCTGCCGCCCACTACGCCACCGCAGCTACTGCTCCTGACTGGACAGAGGTAGGATGGGACCGAGGGGGGCGTTTCACTGCCCGCCCACCAAACAGCCTTGCAATGTCCCTCGAATGGCTGTCCTGTTTGTTCTCGGTGGGCGGTTGGTGATGCTGCAAGCGGTGACCTGGTTGTGGCTGAACGGAGGCCATTGAGGTTGAATGGGGCGGTGGGAGGCAGCATTGTAGTGTGCCTCAGGTGGCTACCTGTCAAATGGGTGTGGTGGTGGATGATTCACTACCTGCCTTTAGCAATACACTGTACGCTCTTGGTGGGCTGACACTGCAGGCAGCATACTGTATGCAAGTGGAGATGACAGAGTGGTGGGTGGGTGGTGAACCGCCCCTCACCACCCCCAATTCATTCTCAATAGCAAGCCTGCTTGTACTGTTACGTACATAGCAAAGAACTAACCGGTAGCAGGTGATAGCATTCAGCAAGGAAAACCAGGACCTAGGGACTCCAACAAAAAAGTTTTCTACAAAAGAGTTAGCTGATGCATTTTGTCTCATCAAAGCAGGGATGGCAAAGTTAGAGAAGCAAGATCCTTATACAAAGAGGTTCACCAAAGTTTACCAAACAGTTACCAAAGGCCTGAGAAGCTACAAGGCTATTTATGATGTGAAAAAGAAAAGCTCCTTGCAAATCTCCGTTGATGCCTACTTTAAGAGACCAGTCCCATCCTCTTCACCAAGTCCATCAAGTTCTACCAACATTGTTTAAGGCTGTACTGTATTTGAAAATGTTTAAGCATTTACTGTGCATGCACAGAAAGGTAAAAATAAATAAAATGTTGAGACAAACATCTGTCCAAATTGCATTTATTAAAATAACGTTCCTGTTCTGACTTACATACAAATTCAATTTAAGAACAAACCTACAGTCCCTATCTTGCACGTAACCCGGGGACTGCCTGACATTCAAGAAAAAGAAGTGAAGGAAGAGGTTAAAATCCAATAAATAAATATCCATTAAAATCGAGTTAAAAGCCAGAGATGATCCATAAAACTTTGAGCTCAAAATATTGCCCTCTTAAAACTGGCACCTCCTTCCCTTATCCTATTCGGACTTTGCAAAAGGAGGAGATGTCTGCTGACAGATGCAGTCAACCTTCACATCCTGACTCAGGCAATTCTGGGGCAGCATGCTGAGCCGCACAAGTCCCCCACTGCCTATCCCTCGCGTCTATGGGAGACACCGCATGTCAGGATGCTCCTACTCCCCAGCAATCACTCAGCAGGAATGTCCTTTCTTCAGCTTTCAGCTCCTGCAGCCCAGAAGCTCACTCCCGACCACCTGCCTCTCCCTCCCTGCAGCACGAGTGCTCCCACTCGCTCTCTCGTCTCTTCCATTTAACCTCCGTCTCTCCTTCTACTGTCATTCACTCCCTGGCTTACTTCTTCCTCATTTTGCCTTTTCCTTTTTTTTCTTTTTCTTTCTCTTGACGGCGCTCCCTTATATTCCTCTATGGTCAGAGCACCTCGATCGCACACCGCAGAAAGCCGATGAAGTAACAGAGACAGACTGCACCCTCATGTTTCAGGAACATTTTGTCCCAATTACTTCACCAACCACCCACAGCTGTGTAATAATGCACACCTATGGAGATCAAGCCGGCCATTCCATTATTTATTTCTTTAAAGACGGGCCCCTAATTGTTATGCCGTGGACCTGCAATTCCATAGTATCCCCCACAGATTTGATAGCAGGTACTCACCTCTCTCAAACTGAAAAGTATAGTTTTTTATTTCCTGTCACTCTCGCTTGTGATCTGCCAATACTATGAAATAAGTGGAACACTAATTCTTTGTTCTACTAAAACTCGGAACTCATAATTTCTGACATCTGACTCAGAAAATGGAAAGAAAATGGATCCCAAACTTGGAATTCCTACTTGCAAACTTGGGCCTAGTCTCTCAAGTCGGAGTTCAACCAGTTAAGTACAGTAACACTTTAGAGGTCTACTTTGTTTATTAGAAGAATTTACTTTAAATGAATCAGCTCAATGCAAAATACTGAATATTCAGAAGGTAAACGTTAACATTACTAGAATGAACAATGATGGACTAATGTTAGCTTGATATGTGCCGCTGTTCCTACACTGAGCTCAATGGTTGCTTTGTGTAGTTTTTTAATTGCAGCTTCCAAGCAGAAACAGTACGATTTGTTGTGGCCAAAAGCATAAAAATCTTTTTGTAGACACACTTTTTTGTGCCTTTCGTGCTCATTGCTGTGTAGTGGTTTGTTGCCACTAAGATTCACAACCAAGATTTTTTTGGTGGAGACACCTCCGTGCAAAGTGTCAGGGATTTTAACGTCCCATACTCTAAATAAATTAATTAGAATGGCCACGTCAGGTCCAATTGTATAGTCAATCAAAAAGTTAAGGTTGAGGGGAGCTGGAAGCAAAACTTTATATTACCTGCTAGAAGACAACTGTAATGCGTGGAGGGGTAGGCCGATGTATGCAAATTATAAACTAGTCAAAGAAATGATTTTGACCAAAAGTAGGTAACACTAGATGTTGAATTTAAGGGGGCACCCAACATTTTGGTTGACTATTCAGACACTTTGTGTCTCTTTGCACACCTGTGTGTCAAGATTTTATGTTACATTACCACACATTCCAAAGTAAATTTCCAACTCGCACTGCTTTAGCTATTCTCCTCCATTTTCCTTCTACATCCCTCACTTCATCCTACATGACACCATAGGTGTACCTTTTGAAACCCTCAAGGTAATTCTGGGTCACAGAGGACTGATGCTTACATTGGCAGCGCTGGGTGCAAGGCAGGATACCCTACTTCAACAAGACTCGAGTGCGTCTCGGAGCTCATGCCAGGCACACTAGCGTCCTGCATTGAGTCAAGTACCTGCAAAAAGAAAAAAAAGAAAAAATGGGTGAAGATAAAAGCTAATTTTTTAAAGACAAATCCAATATATTAATACAGCTTTTGTTTACTCTATAATGGCTCTTCTTTGATACTACAGCTGCCATGTTTTAACTAGTCTTATGAGGCCAGACATCTTCATCAAATGAGAACACGATAAATAGTGTGTAGTGAATAGCAGCAAAATCCTGTCCTGCAAAGGCTACACCCACAGGGCTTCTTTCTAAAACACCTGCCACCAATTTCTCCAGTCCATGCATTTTAAACTGTCGCTGGGGTTTCAGAGAGAGTGCAAAAGATATTGAACAAAAGATGCAGAGAGAAAATTAAAACCTCAAATTGGTGTTACCCATTCAGGAGCACAAGGTAACTGAAGCTTAGTAATTCATTTGTAAGTTGTAATGAATGCTGTGACAGGGGCGACAGACCACCACAGCTACCGAGCTCTACAGGTTGAAGAAGAGTCTCAGTCTGCTATGATATCTTTCTGTTATTTTGATTATTACATCACTATATGACATAACAACAGCAAATAGAGTTAGATAAATGGTGTGGTCTATGGATATACAACATGTTAAAATGCTGCGGCTATTTTGTCATGGCATGTTTGCATTTCCATTTAGACGGTAATGTTACATTTCTTTAGTTACTCGTTTAGATGTGAAGTCAGAGCTTGGTATCCTGTGGATCTTCATTATCAGCTCTCCTAATGGCAGTCCTTTAGACAGAGTATGACACACCGTTCAGATAGACAGATAGATAGATAGATAGATAGATAGATAGATAGATAGATAGATAGATAGATAGATAGATAGATAGATAGATAGATAGATAGATATGATTAATAAAGTATCTGACTAAGGGGAAATTCACATACTCCAGCAGCAGCATACTGATGAAAAACAATATTACATTAAAGATTGATAACAATGCAGGTATAACAGACAATAAGTTTGTATAATGTTAACGTTTAGCCCCCCAGGTGGAATTGAAGAGTCGCATAGTGTGGGGGAGAAACGATCTCCTCAGTCTGTCAGTGGAGCAGGACTGTGACAGCAGCCTGTCGCTGAAGCTGCTCCTCTGTCTGGAGATGATCCTGTCCAGTGGATGCAGTGGATTCTCCATTATTGTCAGGAGCCTGCTCAGCGCTCGTCGCTCTGCCACGGATGTCAAACTGTCCAGCTCCGTGCCTACAATAGAGCCTGCCTTTCTCACCAGTTTGTCCAGGCGTGAGGCGTTCTTCTTCTTTATGCTGCCTCCCCAGCACACCACCGCGTAGAAGAGGGCACTCACCACAACCGCCTGGTAGAACATCTGCAGCATCTTATTGAAGATGTTGAAGGACGCCAGTCTTCTAAGGAAGTATAGTCGGCCCTGTCCTTTCTTACACAGAGCATCAGTATTGGCAGTCCAGTCCAATTTATCATCCAGCGGCACTCCCAGGTATTTATAGGTCTGCACCCTCGGCACATAGTCACCTCTGATGATCACAGGGTCCATGAGGGGTCTGGTCCTCCTAAAATCCACCACCAGTTCCTTGGTTTTGCTGGTGTTCAGGTGTAAGTGGTTTGAGTCGCACCATTTAATAAAGTCCTTGATTAGGTTCCTATACTCCTCCTCCTGCTCACTCCTGATGCAGCCCACCATAGCAGTGTCGTCAGCGAACTTTTGCACGTGGCAGGACTCCGAGTTGTATTGGAAGTCTGATGTATATAGGCTGAACAGGACCTGAGAAAGTACAGTCCCCCCTGTGGCATTCCTGTGTTGCTGACCACAATGTCAGACCTGCAGTTCCCAAGACGCACATACTGAGGTCTGTCTGTAAGATAGTCCATTTTCCATGTTCACTTCAGTTGTGTATTTTGCAGTTGATATTTTCATGAATATAGCTGCCAATTCTTTCAAGCTGTCTTCAACTCTTACACTGTCACTGTAATGCTGAACAACAAAGAGCACATCATGTCAATGTTACATTTAGTGATTTTATTTGATGCGTCTTTTAACTCTGACTCTCTTGTCTCTAAGCACCCTAGCCGTGTTCGTATTTTACAAGTCAGTCATAACACAGTTCTTGGGGATGTTTGTCGGCTTTGATTTGAACTATCGTAATGTAAAAGCAATATCTCATTGTTTTAATGACCAAGGCAGTAGCATATTCAGCCTAATCGCTCCGTTCAGGATGACGCATAAGCCTATTGACTTGTATAGGTGTTCTTTTTGAAAGATAGAGTGCCTATGGAGCATTACCAGCTTGGAGATGCAACACCTTAATCTTGAAGACCTGCTTTCCACCTAAAATAATATGGTTAGGGCTGACAGGAATGCTTATTTCTTGCATCTTTTTTAAATAACAAGTGTAATCCTAAGGTTTATTCCTGTTTGCTCAAACAGTGATTACAATGACCTTCTGAGTTATTTTGTTAATAAATGTAAAAACATTAGGCCTCATTTTTTTCCTTTATGGTATTATCTGCTGATGCTCCTGGCTCGTTTTGTTTGACCTCATTTTTCCTCCAGTGTCTGTTGATGACATAATGTCTATAGTTAGTAAAATAAAACCAACCACTGACATGCTAGATACTGTACCTAAACCACTATTTTTAAAGATTCTCAGTTCTATTGGGCCTAATGATTTACCTACTACTAGCTGTGCTACCTTTCTAAGACAGGATGAACTCAAAGTAATCAATGTAGTCCTCAGCCACCATCTACTGGAATGCATTTTTCAACACATGTAATGAAATGCAATGCATTTATTATTCCAACAGATGGTGCATCACAAACATTTGTAGTAATATTTTGTATTATTACAAATGCACTCACCAGCCACTTTATCACTTGTTAATGCAAATGTCTAACCCGCCAATCACATGGCTGCAATTCAATGCATTTCAGCATGTAGACATTGTCAAGATGACCTGTCAAGGTTCAAACCGAGCATCAGAATGGGGAAGAAAGGTGATTTAAGTGACTTTAAAAGTGGCATGGTTGTTGGTGCCACACAGGCTGGTCTGAGTATTCCAGAAGCTGCTGATCTACTGGGATTTTTTGCACAAAACCATCTCTAGGGCTTGCAGAGAATGGTAGTGGGTGCCACTCCTGTCAGCTAAGAACAGGCAACTGAGGCTACAAGTCACATGACCTCACCAAAATTAGACAATAAGAGATTGGAAAAACATTGCCTGGTCTGATGAGTCTCGATTTCTGCTGTGACATTCAGATGGTAGGGTCATTATTTGGAGTCAACAACATGAAAGCATAGATCGATCCTGCCTTGTATCAACAGTTCAGTCTGATGGTGGTTGGTGGTGTAATGGTGTGGGGGATATTTTCTTGGCACACTTTGTGCCTCTTAGTACCAACTGAACATTGTTTAAAATGCCACAGCCTCCCTGAGTATTGCTGCTGACCATGCCCATCCCTTTATGACCGCAGTGTACAGATCTTTGGCTGCCTACTTCCAGCAGAATAATGTGCCATGTGACAAAGCTCAAATCCTCTTAAAATGGTAGCTGACAAATCTGCAGCAAATGCCTGATGCTATTGTGTCAATATTGACCAAAGTCTCAGAAGAATGTTGAATATATGCCATTAAGAATCATGGCAGTTCTGAAGGCAAAAGGGGGTCCAACCTGGTACTAGCAAAATGTACCTAATAAAGTGGCCGATGAGTGTATTTATGATGTGCCATCTGTTGGAATGACAAATGCATGACAATTTATTACCACAAAAGACTATCTTATTCTAGAAAATGTTGCTGAGTTGCAGCTGGATGAGTTTCTTGAAATGAAGGTGCATGATCCTAATTAGACAGGCTTATAAAATGTCTGCAATAATGACCTACTCCTGCTGGTATTGGAGAGTGCTCAGTATTCATTTTGTTAGATCTCAATGAAGCCTTTGATACTGTCAATCATGCGGTTCTCTTGAACAGACTGCATAATCCTATGGGCATCTGGGTTCAACCTTGGCCTGGTTCTCCACATACCCAAGTTTTGCCATCTGTGTAGATGACTTCACTTCTGCCAATGCCCTTATAGTTTGGTTACAATATAATTTAACTTTAGCTCTAATTATTAATTCACTTAATGTTGTTTCCTAGCACTTCTATGCTGATCACATTCATCTTTACTGCTTTTTCAAGTTTCAGCAATTGCACAAGCTGGCAACGCTGGACGATTGTCTGTTGGAAGTTAGTAATTGGTTATCTGCCAGTTGGTTACAGTTAAATCCACAGAAAACAGAAATCTGGATCTTTGCACCGATTAACTTCTATTTTGAAGACATCTACTTCTACTCACTGTTAATCAGATCTCTTACCTTTGATGCCCATGTCAGGTCTCTCAGTCATTGTTACTCCTTTCTTCCTTTCTAGACTTGGAACTATGGTCACTGAGCCACAGCTGGAAATGCTTGTTCATGATTATGTCTCATCTTTCCGAGACTATTGTAATTCATTGTTAATGTGTTTGAGTAAAGCCACCTTGAACCACCTGCAAATTGTACAAAATGCCAGGCTTTTAACCAGACACAGGCGGAGGTCTCACATTACATCAATTTCATCCTTTCTCCATTGGCTGCCAGTAGAGTTTGGAATTCAATTTGAAATTCTGGTTGTCTCTTAAAGAGCCTGCCATGGCCAGCCCCCCATGTACATTTATGACTGTGTGTGTGTCAGTCATTATATTGCTGGCCAAGCTTTTAGACCTGGGAAACAGGGTCTCCTCCTTCCTGTACTGTGCACCAGACAGAAGCTACATGGTGGTCATGCATTTCAGTCTGTTGGCCTGATCCCCCCACACCAAACTGTCCTGCAGCAGGCTCATTCCACACAGACATTGAAAGATCAGCTTAAAACGAGCCGTTGGGTAGCGTTTCTGCGACGCCTGTTGTTCTATTTTGTTTATTCTGTGTATTTTTCCTGTCCACTTATTTGATTGCATCACTGTTTTTTCTATGTACATTTTTAATTGTGTATAAACTGCCGCTTCCCAGGTCCTCCCTCCGTGGAGTTTGCATGTTCTCCCCGTGTCTGCGTGGGTTTCCTCCCACAGTCCAAAGACACGCCAGTTAGTTGGATTGGCGATTCTAAATTGGCCCTAGTGTGTGCTTGTGTGTCCTGCGGTGGGTTGGCATCCTGCCTTGTGCCCTGTGTTGGCTGGGATTGGCTCCAGCAGATGCCCCATGACCCTATGTTTGGATTCAGCGGGTTGGAAAATGGATGGATGGATGGATGGGTATAACTGCAAAACGCTTTGCAGCCTTTGTCTGTGAAAGGCACTTTATAAATACATTTTTATTTACTTTACTTACCACAGAGAAAGTAAAGGATCTGTTTGACAGATTGTAGAAATGAAAGAAAACAAACATATTAAGGGTAGACAGAGGGGTGAAATAAGGAAGAGTAGAGCAGGACAGTGAAAGGACAGAGACTGGTCATTTTGTGCAAATTGCTTAAGTAATCTGAGAGTTGTAAGAATTTGGAAACACTTTCTGTTCAAAAAGGGCATCAGGGCAAGACTGAACTTCGCCCATGAACACCAGGATTTACAAAAGAAAACTTAACAGGGGAACATGCTTAATAAATAAATAAATAAATAAATTACTGTGATGCTTCTGTAACACTACATTTTTACTAGCCTACAATACCCTAATTTTTTCTTGTACAATGTTTTTTATCATGTCTTATGAAACAATTAAGACAGCACATGCTTGCAAGGTTCAGTGTTGACAAGTTTCCACTTGTGGATATATTAAATAATATTCTCATTCTATCACATCCGCATTAAACTATGTGCAATAGTTTCAGAGTAAGAGATACCTTAAATCCTAAAAATGACAGGCCCCAACATTAAGATTTTTGTTAAAAAATATCAGGCACAGGATCCTGTCCTTTTAAAGAAGAACCCGTATATCATTTTATCCCCTGCTGTTAGCAAAATGTAAATATTAATTTCCAAAGAACTAGCAATGGTGGAGTAATATTGCACCTTATACAGTCAATTCATTCATTTTCTGCACCTGCTATCAAGTCTAGACAGAGAGTGTTAGTCTGTTAGAGGGTACACTCAACTGCACACAGTGAAACTTTCACTCATGCCACTAGATCGCCACCTTACCTAAACCTAAAATGCATACGTAAGTACAATACAAAGTACAATAGTACACTAAGCAAATCCAAGTAGACATGGTAAAAGCATACCATCTTCATACCAGTAGTTGCCATATTTCTGGTAACAAGTTTTAAGTGAATGTTATTTCACATTGTTTGGCATTAGATGTTATTTACAGAAAACATGTTAAATTAAAATGTAAACACAAGGCCTAACTGGGATGCTAGTATTTTTGCTATTGTAGTTAGTAAGAAATGTCAACGGAAATAAACGCAAATGTTGTGCAGCATGCATGAAGACACAAGATACAACTTAGATCAGGTGATATTGTAAACATGCTAGGAAAAGGAGCAACAACAGCAGAAACCAAAGAGGAAAAATATATTGCACATTTCTTTAAGAAATAAATACAGATTATGTTCAACATTACACTAAAGAAACAGTAAAATCTCTAAAGCAAATTCTCAAAAAAACCCTCCAGATTAACAATACTCCCTCAAAGCGAGAAAGTAAGAAAGTGGGAGAAATCCCTTAATTGACCTGAAGACGCACTTCATTAAGTTGTTCATCAGACACCTGGCATCAAAATAAAATCTATTTCTTAACAAGTAACAAATGTTAGCATTAAAACAATTTTTTCTTGATTACTAACCATCCCTTGATACACATTTAATAAATAAAACATTTATATAACTGACCTATGCCTTGGACCCCAGAAAAACATGTTATTTTTAAACCAAATATGAACACTTTACACAAATATAAAGTACAGTTACATTCATGTTAATCTGCTTCCATCTAGTGGTGATGCAGAAACATTACATTATATAACTATTATAATTATTAAAATGTATAACAGTGTAAAGAATTAAGTGGATGGGAACAGTAACATGTTAACCTCACCAGAATCTTGGAAAAATGCAGTATCAATTTGTATATTTAATTATCTTTCAAAAGTTTATAATAACTTCAGGTAAAAACTTATTACAGTCACCTACCTGGAAAATGCATTGTTTATTAAAGAATTAACTACCTAATTCCTCAAATATGAAATATAATTCAAAATAATGTAACTGTCAGATAAATAACATTTAAGAAAATGCTGTGTATGTAATTCAGAGGATCAGATATTCAAAACTTAATTTCACCACATGATACAGGGAATAATTATTATTTAAGTGGGTTGTGAATAACAATGAAGAAAAAAAAAAATTATTATTTGCATTTATAAAATGACTAACCTCCTAGTGTTATACTCAATCCATTTTAAGATAATGAGAAATCTTTTTGTTAAGAACCACATACTATGAAATATGAACAAAAATGGCAGACAGTGAATAGAAATCCTTTAATTCCCTGTTAACAATTACTATCATTTAATTATAATCAGTGAGTAAAAGATGACATAAAACCATTTACAGTTTAGAATTTTTTTTTTTTAATTTTTTGCACTTTATTGGCTTAGAAGTCAAACTTTAATTACAGTTTACTGCACTTTTAAACCTCATTTGCTATGTTGTACATTTACTTTTAATGTAACTTGGTCAAGCATTCGTTGTTCTAACAGTGTTTTTCTGGCGTGCAGCAAACCAGACAAAATACAATGTAAAGTTTGAATTTGTTTGACAGTGGTCTGCATATACAAGTTAGAGATGCATATTAACGTTTTTTCCATGTAAATTTCCTTCGTGCTCCTTCTTGTCCTGGTTTTTTGCGTTCTTTTATTCGAGGATCAGCAGTAACCAATCCAGCTAAAAAAAAAATTAAAAACAGAAACCAAAATCAGATCAAATCAAAATTCAGAGCAACTTGTTGACATAATTTATTTTCTTTTCAGCTTAACAGAACTATGTAAATGTATAGTAAAAGTTGAACAATTAATGAAGGATAACATTAGGTAGTGTTGGTTCTGCACCTAAAAATAGTCTTTTTTAATGCTACTTAACCCAGATATTTTATTGTGATGGCTAAGAAAAAGTTGTATGACATGTTTTAATGCAGAACTAAAATACATTTCTGAAGGAATGGGTGTCTACAGAGACAAACACTTGAACAACAGAAACAATACTAAAACCATGTGTTGCATAATCCACGTTTCAAGTCATCCTGTTGTATGCTCACAATGTCCCAAGCACAAGAATTTTACTACAATATTGCTAAAGAAACCACTTCCAAAAAACACTCTTATGAGCTAAAACTTCTAGAACATGCTCATATGTGAACGAGCATTTGAACTGAAGGCCGGCTTTCGCCCCTCGTTCACTGGTTCTTAGTCCAACCCAGTTACGACTCATTTAATGGCTAACATCGCACTTCATGTGATATCAACATAAAGTTCACTGAGACACATATACACCAGAAAGTTAAGAGATAAAGAAATACAAGCTAAACATTATCAGGTACAGAATATGCTTCATACTTGGGCATATCCAGGATGCTTAAACAAACAAGATAAATTCAACCCATCCAATTTCACAGACCAACACCAAATAATCCCAAGGTACTCCAGTTGTGCACACAAATGTAAATGTAACCATGGGGGTAAGGTCTACAATTCAAATGCTTGTTCATGTTTGAGTGCATTCCTTTTTCATTCACAAGAGCATTTTATGGAAGTGGTTTACTTAACAATATTTCAGTAAAATGCATGTGCATTGGATATTTTAAGCATACGACTGGACTTGACATGTGGATTAAGACACTGTGAAGTTTGGATATTGCTTGCTACTGTCCAGTGTTACTCACCACAGACCCTTTTACATCAGAATTATTTTTCTCTCTCTTCTGCATGAAATTAAACATTTTACTGGGTAAGTTGCACAATTAAAAAAAAGACACAGTGGCTCATGCTGCTGCCTCGTAAAACCAAAATCTTTGTTACGAATTTAGGCTCAAATAATGTGGCGTTGATATGTTCTGCTTTATTTATGCATAATTGGTGACTGTAGACTAACTTGCAGGAGTGAGTGAGAGAGATTGTGTGGCCTGTGATGATGTACTAGAGGCCTTGGTCCTGGGTTGGTTCTTACTTTGTTCATATGATTGCATTAATTTGTAAACTTCTCATTTTGCTTAATTTATTTTGATTGCTGTTCTAGGTCAGAAGATATTCCCCTGTATTAATATCTCTTCTTACCTTGTCTCAGTGACTCAGCTTCAGTCTCTGTTACTAAGCTAAGCAAAGCTCTAGATGCAGCCAATCGAATTGCACCAGCTTGGGATGACCTGCCACTTCCTGAGACTGTGCAATCCATATCATATTGACCAAGGCGATTTAAAAACTGGAAGGGAAACATTAACTGCTCTCTAGAGTGGGAGAAAAAAAAGCAACACAGTGGAACAGACAGAACACTGAGGCATGAAAAAACATTAACTTGCTAGTCTAGACTGGAAAATTATATAAAAACCTAAATAGCCTGTGGTTAAAAGGTCAAGAGGTTAAAGATGACGTAGATATTAAAAAAAAAAAAAATCCTACGACTACTGAAAAAGGGCTCACATAGGTTTGAAATGTATCCGTTGTGCCTGTGCTCCAATTTTTAAAAAGTCATTTCTGTTTAGCATTTATTTTAGTAAGAAGGACTCTGTATTGAAGACATATGCACAACCATTAAACCCAGTGTCTGACAATAAAAAATTATGGAATTATTCATATTATAACTAATACTCTCTAGGCTAATATATACATTTTTTTTTTAATTTTACAAGGCTCAGTTTCCAGACCTAACTGCTTGAAGCTTTCACATTTTAAAATAGTCTTCAGCAATCAGTGCATTTCCCTGCACTTTAATAACCCGGTTATTCACAGAGACCTTGTTTCCGAAATGCCATGTAAACTCATATTCTGGTTAGAGGAACTGGGCTATTGGTCTCTAAGAAACCTGGATAATTAGACACAGATTTCTCCGTGAGTAAGCCAAGTATTTTGCCATAAAAACCTTGCACCATGCTACTGTTATGGTTTTTTGTTGTCTGCGCATGTCCGTGGCACTCTGTTCACCTGCTGTGCTACGCATAAACTTTTAGCGGCCACAGGAAAGAGAAAGTAGAACAATCCACAAGATAAATTTCCCCGAGACAAAATCTTGGGCTACACATTATTCTTATTGTAGACTCAAGGGCACAGAGACATATTTTTTCAAAATTGGGTTCTTGTTTACTTTTTAGAGCTTATTTGGGGTGAGAAACTGCAAAAGTGACATTATTATACTTAAATATACTGTCTGTCTAACTGTGGACTGAAGGAGTATGTCTAAGTAAAGAAATTTTTATTTTAAATCAAAAAAAAATTTAGTAGGCCATTCAAGTTTCAGTTTCAAAATTCATCATTTAACGTTCTCTGAAAACTCTTTCCATCAGGCCACACTACCGTTCAGCAAATCTCTTCTGTGAAGAGCAGAAAACCACAAACCCACGCTTGATTGCCATCTCATTAACAACGAATGCCTGATTCAAATTATGTTTCCAAGTGAGGCACACATTATATACATCCTTCAAATTATTTATGCAGTATGTTCAATAAATAATATGATAATGTACAATATTTGGAGTACTAGCTGTTTAATCAGAATACCTGTATCATTTATTATGACTTAGTTAACCTTTAGGAGGCAGGCACACAGGACTACAATTAATTTCAAAGGGTCAAAATCTTTTTTCTCCTAATTGCATATGTACGGAGAAAATGTTGATTATTTAAAGTATCATGGAGAACATATCTGTAAGGATGCATGCAATTTTTACATATTTCAGCACAATTAAATGTATTCACTAAAAACATTTGTTCCTAAATCTGAATACATTAATTAATGATATGTTGAAAAACAGTGTAAAAAGAACTTCAAATTCATTTACTACCATCAGTCAGAATTACCATCATATTTAAAATATTTTAAGCAAAGAATAATAAAATATGCTTTTGGCAAAAATTAAAATCCCACATTGGCACTGAGGAGTGAACACTGAAAATCTGGTCATAGTTTTCCCAACATAAGCATAAAATGGCATGCATTTAAGGTGGCAGACTATGTTAACAAAATTAAGTTTGCTGTTAGAAAAAGTCAACTGATAAATCAGAATCTGAGCTACAAAACCTCAGTTTTACTGCATAATATTTATACAAAAAAAACAAAAAAATTCTTTACATTTGTTTCCTTTAACACTAGTACATTCTAATACAAACTAATACAGTTTTTTTTTTTTTACTTACATAGATTAACTCACCTGTCTTGTAGCACTGGAAAAAAGTTCAGATAGTTCAGTCCATTTACAGTTATTCTTCCAGATCCATTGCAATGAAGTATGATTTTTGCATTGGCGGTCTTTCTTCTCCCTACCAAATGAAAATGTTTACGTTTATTACATATACACAATATTTACAAAGATTGTGTAAGTTGACAACGGTATAATGAAAATTATGTATTTTGTATTAAAGAAAAAGAAAAGAAAAAAAAAAACAAGCAAACAATGCTAGAAGCAGCAAGCCCGGCTACATTTATACAAGTTGGCTAGTTTTAATTAACTCAGCAAGAAAAAATCTTTAGAACAAGATTTTGGCTGTTAATAGATTCAGTTCTTTTAATACAGATGTGAAAGACTGAGTAGGTAATCTATGTTCTCATGTAATCCTAGTTACAAATGATGAGTTTGAGTTGACTCTGTAGTCAATACTTTCACAAACTTGTATGCTGTGTATTTATTATTTTGTGACTAGAAAGAAGTATTGTGCCCGTCTACCATAATATGAAGGATACATTCTATAATTCACAGTATTTAAATAGAATATCAACTTTCAAAATTATACAACAAGCAGTCATGTATAAAATACAGTGTAATGGATGGCCAGTTTCATATTTCGGCCCTCAACCCCAGGCTGCTAGGAGGAGCTCTCCCGAGAGCAGGTACGGGCCCCGAATTCCAGCACGGCCTCATGGACTATGTAGTTTTTATGCACAGCCCTGCTGGATACATTAGGGGTCACTGGGAGTCGCTGTTGGGAGGCTAGTGGACTCGCTTGTGCACTATGACCCGGAAGTTCGTCACAGGAAGAGCGATGGGCTTCAGGGATGAGGAAAAGCATTGTTTACCCTGACCCGGAAGGAATAAGGACTTGTGGACTGTTGGATTGGGAACACTTCTGGGTCAGGAAGTATAAAAGGACTGTGGGAGCTCCCAGATGGCGAGCTGAACTGGGTGGTAGGAGGGCAACGCGTCTGGGAGTGGAGGATTGGTTTATTGATTTATTATTAGAGTATTGTGATTGAGTAGTGTGGAGTGGAAAATGCTTAGTGCACCTAATTATTGTAATAAACATAATTATTGTCTTTTACCTGGTGTTTGACGTGGTACCTGAGGGTTCAAGGGAGCGATAGCGCCCCCTACTGCGACAACAGCTAACAACAAATTAGCTATCTTTGAAGTAATCATCTTAAAAAATTGCATTACTTGGAATGATATTAGTTTAATAACTGCACCTATTCAATTTTCTTCACTGGCTTGAGAAAACAGTTCAAGACTGATTCAGTCAGATGTACTAAATAATGCTGACAATTCAAGTGATCTCCTGGTGAACATACAGTGCATCCGGAAAGTATTCACAGCGCATCACTTTTTCCACATTTTGTTATGTTACAGCCTTATTCCAAAATGGATTAAATTCATTATTTTCCTCAGAATTCTACACGCAACACCCCATAATGACAACATGAAAAAAGTTTACTTGAGGTTTTGGTAAATTTATTAAAAACTACCAAAATACCCGCGATTCGCAGCGGAGAAGTACTGTGTTAAAGAAGTAATGAAAAAGAAAAGGAAACATTTTAATAATAACGTAACATGATTGACAATGTAATTGTGTTGTCATTGTCATGAGTGTTGCTGGCATATATATATATATATATATATATATATATATATATACATATATATATATATATATATATACATATATATATATATATATATATATATATACACATATATATATATATATATATATATATATACATATATATATATATATATATATACATACATACACACACACACACACACATATATATAAACATATATATACACAATAGAAAAATACCCGCGCTTCGCAGCGGAGAAGTAGTGTGTTAAAGAAGTTATGAAGAAGAAAAGGAAACATTTTAAAAATAATGTAACATGATTGTCACTGTTATGTAATTGATGGATTTTTTTCTCCCTAAATAATAAAAACCATCATTTAAAAACTGCATTTTGTGTTTACTTGTGTTATATTTGACTAATTGTTAAATGTGTTTGATGATCAGAAACATTTTGTGTGACAAACATGCAAAAGAATAAGAAATCAGGAAGGGGCAAATAGTTTTCACACCACTGTATATACATATATATATATACCAGCTCTTGGCGGAGAAATAGTGTGTTAAAGAAGTTATGAAAAGAAAAGGAACATTTTAAAAATAACGTAACATGATTGTCAATATACAGTAATTGTTTTGTGAGTGTTATGAGTGTTGCTGTCATCAAGGATTTGATTTTTATTATTTCTTTCAATCAGGTTCGTATTTGTAGGATGTGTTGTGTTCAAGTTGCATTCCGTGTTTGTCAATCGTTGTAAAGATAACAGGCTTCATTCATCAATTTGTTTTTTACTGCATCAATAAACAGCTCATATTCCTCTTTATCTGAGACGTGACACACTGCATGCACAGGTTTTTTTTTTACACTGTCTTCCTTTAGCGGAACATTGACTTTTTCCACTGTGTGCTTTGTTTCCGCAGTAGCTGCACTTATGAATATGCTTGTATGTATCACACGCTTCATATTTTTTTGCTGCCTTCTCAATTGTGTAATTCGGTTTTTGTTCAGCCCTCTTTGGAACTGTTGCTTTTTTTCTGTGCACTGCGTCATTTCATGTGAGCGCCGGTGTACATGCATCGAAGGTTCACAGCTGTGCTGGTGCCATCTCGTGCGATGTCCACGGCGGTATTTAATGTTAGCTAAGACCCGGCACTTAAAAGTTTCTCTCGCAGTTTCGCTGAGTTTGTGCCAAACACCACCCTGACCATCTCATCTTCCTCTGCATAAGCACAGTCCTTCACCCGCGAATATTTAGCGGCAGTGTTTCTATTGGATTGCCGCTGACGGACGGCCTTATATGGGCAGGCACTAAATTACGTGGAGGCGAACTCCGCCTCCCACGGCATCGGGCAGAAGTCCATTATAGTATATGGACGAAAAAATAGGTTCCAGTTATGACCATTACGCGTAGAATTTTGAAATGAAACCTGCCCAACTTTTGTAAGTAAGCTGTAAGGAATGAGCCTACCAAATTTCAGCCTTCTACCTACACGGGAAGTTGGAGAATTAGTGATGAGTGAGTGAGTGAGTCAGTGAGGGCTTTGCCTTTTATTAGTATAGATAAAAAACTGAGAAATCACATGTACATAAGTATTCACAGCATTTGCTCAACACTTTGTCGATGCACCTTTGGCAGCATTTACAGCCTCAAGTCTTTTTGAATATGATGCCACAAGCTTGGCACACCTATCCTTGGCCAGTTTCACCCATTCCTCTTTGCAGCACCTCTCAAGCTCCATCAGGTTGGATGGGAAGCCTCGGTGCACAGCCCTTTTAAGATCTTTCTACAGATGTTCAATCGGATTCAGGTCTGGGCTCTGGCTGGGCCACTCAAGGACATTCAGAGTTGTCCTGAAGTCACTCCTTTGATATCTTGGCTGTGTGCTTAGGGTCGTTGTCCTGCTGAAAGATGAACCGTCGCCCCAGTCTGAGGGCAAGAGCTCTCTGGAGCAGGTTTTCGTCCAGGATGTCTCTGTACTTTGTTGCAGTCATCTTTCCCTTTATCCTGACTAGTCTCCCAGTTCCTGCCCCTGAGAAACATCCCCAACACATGATGCTGCCACCACCATGCTTCACTGTAGGGATGGTATTGGCCTGGTGATGAGCGGTGCCTGGTTTCCTCCAAACATGACGCCTGGCATTCACACCAAAGAGTTAAATCTTTGTCTCATCAGACCAGATAATTTTGTTTCTCATGGTCTGAGAGTCCTTCAGGTGCCTTTTGGCAAAGTCCAGGTGGGCTGCCATGTGCCTTTTACTAAGGAGAGGCTTCTGCCTTGCCACTCTACCATACCAGGCCTGATTGGTGGATTGCTGCAGAGATGGTTGTCCTTCTGGAAGGTTCTCCTCTCTCCACAGAGGACCTCTGGAGCTCTGATCATTGGGTTCTTGGTCACCTCCCTGATTAAGGCCCTTCTCCCCCTATTGCTCAGTTTAGATGGCGG
Organism: Polypterus senegalus; assembly: GCF_016835505.1. Lineage (NCBI taxonomy): Eukaryota > Metazoa > Chordata > Cladistia > Polypteriformes > Polypteridae > Polypterus > Polypterus senegalus. The sequence goes on from NC_053155.1 coordinate 66,195,808, forward strand.
GCCAGCTCTAGGAACAGTCCTGGTGGTTTCGAACTTCTTCCACTTACAGATGATGGAGGCCACTGTGCTCATTGGGACCTTCAAAGCAGCAGAAATTTTTCTGTAACCTTCCCCAGATTTGTGCCTCGAGACAATCCTGTCTCGGAGGTCTACAGACCATTCCTTTGCTTGATTTGTGCTCTGACATGAACTGTCAACTGTGGGACCTTATATAGGCAGGTGTGTGCCTTTCCAAATCATGTCCAATCAACTGAATTTACCACAGGTGGACTCCAATTAAGCTGCAGAAATCTCAAGGATGATCGGGGAAACAGGATGCATCTGAGCTCAGTTTTGAGCTTCATGGCAAAGGCTGTGAATACTTATGTACATGTGATTTCTCAATTTTTTATTTTGCAAATTAAATTCGCAAAAATCTCAAGTAAACGTTTTTCACGTTGTCATTATGGGTTGTTGTGTGTAGAATTCTGAGGAAAATAATGAATTTAATCCATTTTGGAATAAGGCTGTAACATAACAAAATGTGGAAAAAGTGATGCGTTATGAATACTTTCCAGATGCACTGTATGAAATGCTACTTAAATGAAACCACTTTTAGAAATGAAACAAAAACAATACATACAGTATATGTTTTACCAAAATAAATGGCAAAGCTCCATTCACACACTCAAAATTTAAAAATCACATTGCAATTACCGATTCTGTTTTTCCTTATTTATTTATTTGAAATAAGACTATACTTCAACACATCATTGTTCTTTCTAATTGGCTGAAGTTGTGAGGTGACACAGGCAAAGAGTGAGCAGCTTTTGCACTGCTGGGACTTCTAAAGATATGGTGGGGAACGGAAATGCAGAGATAAGAGACGGAATGTGATAGATGAATGAACATTCTGAGACTTAAGACTTGTACTGCACTGTAATACATATGATGAATGCATAGAAAACTTCTGTAGGTGTAACAGAGACCAAGGGGATATATCCATGCACAATTCAGTCAGAAGGGGCATGTTTTTTTGTTTGAATAAAGGAAGCAGGAAAGTTGGAAGTTGGAAAAAAAAAATCTAGTGAAAATCATATGCATGAATGAGTGATCTGATATTGAAGTTCCACTGTACTGTACAAGATGAGGTCTTGAGATTGTACATTGTGATATTAAAGACATGTGCAGTATATATGAATGTTTGAGTCCAGCTGCTCTATGGGAGGGTGTTTTGGAATGTTCCTTTTAATACTACTAGCGAAAATATATGAATAAAGAACCACTTGTGGACTAGTATAATATTTTGGACAAATCTTACATTTGGTTCCATATTTGTTAATAGATATGCTGAAAAATATTTATCATGCTGCATTTTTTTCAACAAGTCAATCTTTTGGCTAAAAACGTGTTCCTAGTTACACATTTTTTGGTTTAACATTACAAACATGAACCATCCCATCAGTTCCTGATGTATTATTTGATTTCTATTACTGTCAACGGCTGTTGTCTGTTTCTTGAAACATACATATTATGAAATAATAATAATCAACAACCATCAAATGAAATTACAGGAAATGCAGAGAAAATGCCACACATAATGAAAGTTATTATCATCAGGTACGAGCCAATTTACCATCTCAAGTAAAACGTTTAGCTAGTACAGCAGAAAGGTCAGCACCAATGTAGGAAAAGAAAGTTTAAAAGAGATGTTGTGAATTAAATGCAATAGGAAAGTTAGATATCCAGACCTATACATTTTTATAAAATTTAAATCCAAGTTTTAATAGTAGGTGCCCTTTTTGAAACCCACAATATGACAAAGCTTTTGATGTCACACTTTATTTCACGGAAGATGATTTCTCTAGATCCTCATATTTTGGGCACATATACAAAGTCATTAGAGTTGTCATGTCTATCTGTCTGCAGTGCCCAGTGGACTGATGTTGATGAAATTTGGTACACTATTCATCACAGAACATTATCAGGAAAGAAAAATGTTCATTTAGATATCCTGAATAAACTGCAACATACAAATTTTACACATTTTAAAAACTCCCACTTAAAGGCACTGATGAATTTTCAAATTTGCCTTTCTTATAATGCAGAAACATTGTGTGCAACTTAAATAATGGATTAGTTTACCATTTCAAATTTACCATGAAATAGGTTACTTCAATTTGTATATTCTGTAAATTTCCTTTTTTTTTGTCTGTCTGCAAAACATAGAAACACCTACGGTGTTGTGTGTGCAGCAGCGGTTTGTGCCTGAAGCCTGTAGAACAGCAACAGAGCAAACCTACAACGCCAGCTCATTTTTTCTGCTGCTAGGTACGTTACACAAACTTTGTGATGGTAAAAGTAAAAAAAATGCAAGCAACTTAACTTATTTAGAAAAGAACAAAGAGAAACTACCTCATTAAGAGTGACTCTGTGACTTATTATGCATATAGTCAATAAAAATCTACTCATTATGCTATCAATCAATGTTTCGGTGACAGAATAATTTGTCAGCAAAAGGCCAAAATGATCTGCTATCCATTATGTTCTGCTGCAGCAATTTTAACTTGAGCCTAACATAGCTTTTAACTCTACTTCTTTCAAAAATGTTTAAAAAACCTTAACTAAAATTGGTCATATGCACTGAACAAACAAAATCTAACCATAGTACAACAAATAAATGCCATTTTTACATAACTTGAATTTGAGCCCAAATAGGCTTGTGGTGGCTAATTCTGTTTTTAACTGTTAATTTTAAAATGTTATTAAAATATTTTTATGTATCCTAATAACATGTAATTTCATTAAATCATTACTGTTATTTTTGGAAATGACTCATGACAAAATAGTGAACAAAATTGTGGTGACTGACTCTTTAACACTAGAATTACCAGAGCCTACGAAAAAACTCGTAAATCCGTCCCACCTTAAATCGCTTCTTAAAATCGTTCACAGCTCACCACCAGCGTCTTTTGTCATCTAAATGTGCCGATAAAAATCAGGCTGCAAGCAGCCGGCTATTCCATCCCCCCACTGACTTAGAACGTGCACAAACTTCTCCCAGCTCATGCCTTGATTGATTTTCTGGGAGTGAAGTGGAGTTTTAGAGTGGAAATAATAGATCGTTGTTTGGAACACACGCATTTCATGTCTGTTCCGTTTCTACAGTAATCTGTGTAAACACATTGTTAAAACAGAAGCGTTTTTTATATTCTACTAGTTTGTGGCAGTTGCAGAATAATAGCATAACTAACTGCATGTCAGCAGCATCGTGGTGTGACTTCTAACAGTATCCTTTGTATTTATTTTTATCTTATTTAGGTTTTGTGTATAAAAATATATGCAGAAGAGTAACTACATTGGCAGCGTGGTGCAGTGGCTAAGGTTTTGTTCTTCAAACCCTGAGGTTGTGGGTTCAAATCCCACTACTGACACTGTGTGACTATGCACAAGTCAATTGACCTGCCTGTGCTCCAATTGGAAAACTAAAAGAAATGTAATCAACTATATCATAAATGTTGTAAGTCGCCATGACACTAAATAGAAATATTTGGATTGTTTTGCATCAGCATACAATACTTACAAAAATTAAATCATTTCAATTTTTTGTCCTAATTTCTCTTTTCAGATATTACTTACAATCCAAAGCAAAACCAAAATACGAATTGTTACCTTCTCCCTCAATAAAAGCAATCCCTTCTTCATCATACTGCAGTGGCTGAATAACGTGTTTCTTAGACTGTGCTTCAAGCTTCTGGCGAAACTTAAGAATATATTCTTCCACAGTACTGCAGTACTGAAGACACAATATTCTTTCCATCAGCTGAATAAATCTTCTGTACTATGGGGAAACAGTTGTAAAAGTAAAGTCATTTGAGAGGACAATGAATTATAAAATTAATAAGACACGTAACTTACAGATTTTTTTTATGTACAAACCGGATTCCAAAAAAGTTGGGACACTAAACAAATTGTGAATAAAAACTGAATGCAATGATGTGGAGATGGCAAATGTCAATATTTTATTTGTATTAGAACGTAGATGACAGATCAAACGTTTAATCCCAGTAAATGTATCATTTTAAAGGAAAAATATGTTGATTCAAAATTTCACGGTGTCAACAAATCCCAAAAAAGTTGGGACAAGTAGCAATAAGAGGCTGGAAAAAGTAAATTTGAGAATAACAAAGAGCTGGAAGACCAATAAACACTAATTAGGTTAATTGGCAACATGACTGGGTATAAAAAGAGCTTCTCAGAGTGGCAGTGTCTCTCAGAAGCCAAGATGGGTAGAGGATCATCAATTCCCACAATGTTGCGCAGAAAGATAGTGGAGCAATATCAGAAAGGTGTTACCCAGCGAAAAATTGCAAAGACTTTGCATCTATCATCATCAACTGTGCATAACATCATCCGAAGATTCAGAGAATCTGGAACAATCTCTGTGCGTAAGGGTCAAGGCCGTAAAACCATACTGGATGCCCGTGATCTCCAGGCCCTTAAACGACACTGCACCACAAACAGGAATGCTACTGTAAAGGAAATCACAGAATGGGCTCAGGAATACTTCCAGAAACCATTGTAAGTGAACACAATCCACCGTGCCATCCGCCGTTGCCAGCTGAAACTCTACAGTGCAAAGAAGAAGCCATTTCTAAGCAAGATCCACAAGCTCAGGCGTTGTCACTGGGCCAGGGATCATTTAAAATGGAGTGTGGCAAAATGGAAGACTGTTCTGTGGTCAGGCGAGTCACGATTCAAAGTTCTTTTTGGAAATCTGGGGCGCCATGTCATCCGGACCAAAGAGGACAAGGACAACCCAAGTTGTTATCAGCGCTCAGTTCAGAAGCCTGCATCTCTGATGGTATGGGGTTGCATGAGTGCGTGTGGCATGGGCAGCTTGCATGTCTGGAAAGGCACCATCAATGCAGAAAAATATATTCAGGTTCTAGAACAACATATGCTCCCATCCAGGCGTCATCTCTTTCAGGGAAGACCCTGCATTTTTCAACAAGATAATGCCAGACCACATTCTGCATCAATCACAACATCATGGCTGCGTAGGAGAAGGATCCGGGTACTGAAATGGCCAGTCTGCAGTCCAGATCTTTCACCTATAGAGAACATTTGGCGCATCATAAAGAGGAAGGTGCGACAAAGAAGGCCCAAGACGATTGAACAGTTAGAGGCCTGTATTAGACAAGAATGGGAGAGCATTCCTATTTCTAAACTTGAGAAACTGGTCTCCTCGGTCCCCAGACGTCTGTTGAGTGTTGTAAGAAGAAGGGGAGATGCCACACAGTGGTGAAAATGGCCTTGTCCCAACTTTTTGGGATTTGTTGACACCATGAAATTCTGAATCAACATATTTTCCCTTAAAATGATACATTTTCTCAGTTTAAACTTTTGTTCCGTGATTTATGTTCTATTCTGAATAAAATATTAGAAGTTGGCACCTCCACATCATTGCATTCAGTTTTTATTCACGATTTGTATAGTGTCCCAACTTTTTTGGAATCCGGTTTGTATTATAAAATGTTCTGAAACTGATACGAATAAAAAGAAGCAAGCACAGGCAAATAAAGCAGCAGTACCAATTAGTGATGGGAACACTGGCTCTTTTCAAAGCTTCGGCTCTTTTGGATCGGCTCCCTTTAAAGAGCCGGCTCTTACGACTCCTAAATGGCTCTTCGTTTAGTATCACTTGGATGCTTATATTTTAGCCTAATTAAGCAATTATGAATGGTTTGTGTATAAGCAATTTCTTATTCATTGTTTTCAGACATTACGTATTTTTATGCATTTCTTTCATTACAAAAAATACACCGTTACTATTATTTAACATTTTAATAAAAGCTTTAAATGAACAACTTAACACAAAACCTCAGCAAACAAATAAAGGCCAATCTCAACAACAACACAACACTATGACTCTTTGAATAAAAGTTTTTAGGCCAGGAACATACATGGGGTTTAAGGCCTGAACAAAAGTTGTAAATCCAATGTCCTCCACAATGGAAAATGGTTGAAAGTCGCTAGCTATCATTTTAGCCAGCTCCTCATTGGCACTTATTTGTTTGTCTGGCGTCATTTCTTTTGGAATAAATGTGCTTATTTTGGTTTGAACTGAAGACCGTGTTATACCTGCAGTTTTCGGTAAGACAGTGGATGCTGCAGCAGAAGTACTTGTCTCTTTTCCAGGGTCAGTGGATGGCAGGAGAGAGGGCACGCTCTCCTCCAGTTGCACGGATGGGTGGGTGGATCTTATAGCCTATGTCTGTGCAGGTTTGTTGTTGACCCTGCTCTAACGGATATTTTCATATTACAAATTCTGCACTTAGCTTTGCAGTCTCCAATATCATTTAAATGCAGCCAAATGCCGCTTCTTTTTCGGCTTTTACTCATTTCTTTACTCTTCTTTTTTTTTCTTCACGATGCGCTTGCATTTAAATCTGGCTCCTCGACTGTCGCATCGACAGGTACACAGAGCGACACTACCTGGCCTGTACCAACACTCGCTGTCTTCGGAGAATCTGCCCCCCTTCCTTCTTTCACATAGTGGTACGATCCTAGTCCGATGTGTCGTTTATGAACGAGCCGGCATTATGAGTAAATGTTCTGTGTGCCCATATAAATAAAGTCCCGTCCCTGCCAAATGGATTTTCAGCAGAGCTGAGCAGGAGCGGCTGAAGATTCCGCTGTGCTCGACAGGCATCGGCTCCTCTCGTTCGCTTCAAAGCATCGGTTCTTAGAGCCGGCTCGTTCACGAACGACGCATCACTAGTACCAATAGTTATGCAATGCCCCTGATTTGATAAGGTCTCAATGCTGTTTAACCCTTTCATCTCAAATAGACAATAAAATATTAAAACTTGTTTAACACTTACATTTATTTGCTTAGCAAAGTGGAGTAAGAAGCTTGTTATAGTAGATTTGATACCACACAAAGGTCATCACCAGATCTTTATAAGATACCTAACACTAGCCATTTTTGTTAAACAAAATTTAAAAAGTACTGTAATAAAGCACTTTCGAACTATTTAACTTAATATAAAGTCTGTAGATCTTATTTCATAATGCACTTTTATCAGATTTTTACATGTTACTTACAGGGTGGGCCATTTATATGGATACACCTTAATAAAATGGGAATGGTTGGTGATATTAACTTCCTGTTTGTGGCACATTAGTATATGTGAGGGGGGAAACTTTTCAAGATGGGTGGTGACCATGGTGGCCATTTTGGATCCAACTTTTGTTTTTTCAATAGGAAGAGGGTCGGTCATGTGACACATCAAACTTATTGGGAATTTCACAAGAAAAACAATGGTGTGCTTGGTTTTAACGTAACTTTATTCTTTCATGAGTTATTTACAAGTTTCTGACCACTTATAAAATGTGTTCAATGTGCTGCCCATTGTGTTGGCTTGTCAATGCAACCCTCTTCTCCCACTCTTCACACACTGATAGCAACACCGCAGGAGAAATGCTAGCACAGGCTTCCAGTATCCGTAGTTTCAGGTGCTGCACATCTCGTATCTTCACAGCATAGACAATTGCCTTCAGATGACCCCAAAGATAAAAGTCTAAGGGGGTCAGATCGGGAGACCTTGGGGGCCATTCAACTGGCCCACGACCAATCCACTTTCCAGGAAACTGTTCATCTAGGAATGCTCGGACCTGACACCCATAATGTGGTGGTGCACCATCTTGCTGGAAAAACTCAGGGAACGTGCCAGCTTCAGTGCATAAAGAGGATAACACATCATGATGTAGCAATTTCGCATATCCAGTGGCCTTGAGGTTTCCATTGATGAAGAATGGCCCCACTATCTTTGTACCCCATATACCACACCATACCATCAATTTTTTGTTCCAACAGTCTTGGAGGGATCTATCCAATGTGGGTTAGTGTCAGACCAATAGCGGTGGTTTTGTTTGTTAACTTCACCATTCACATAAAAGTTTGCCTCATCACTGAACAAAATCTGCGTAAACTGAGGGTCCTGTTCCAATTTTTGTTTTGCCCATTCTGCAAATTCAGTGCGCCGATCTGGGTCATCCTCATTGAGATGCTGCAGTAGCTGGAGTTTGTAAGGGTGCCATTTGTGAGTAGCTAATATCCGCCGAAGGGATGTTCGACTAATGCCACTCTCCAGTGACATGCGGCGAGTGCTACGCTGTGGGCTCTTGCTGAATGAAGCTAGGACAGCCACTGATGTTTCTTCATTAGTGACAGTTTTCATGCGTCCACATTTTGGCAAATCCAACACTGAACCAGTTTCACAAAACTTAGCAAGCAGTTTGCTAACTGTAGCATGGGAGATGGGTGGTCTCATAGGGTGTCTTGCATTGAAATCTGCTGCAATGACCCGGTTACTGCGTTCACCAGACATCAACACAATTTCTATCCGCTCCTCACGTGTTAACCTCTGCGACATGTCAATGGCTGTAAACAAAGAGAAACTTGTAAATAACTCATGAAAGAATAAAGTTACGTTAAAACCAAGCACACAATTGTTTTTCTTGTGAAATTCCCAACAAGTTTGATTTGTCACATGACCCTCTTCCTATTGAAAAAACAAAAGTTGGATCCAAAATGGCCGACTTCAAAATGGCCACCATGGTCACCACCCATCTTGAAAAGTTTTCCCCCTCACATATACTAATGTGCCACAAACAGGAAGTTAATATCACCAACCATTCCCATTTTATTAAGGTGTATCCATATAAATGGCCCACCCTGTATATCAAAATTATAATAAGAGTTTATGTCCATAAAATAACTCCAATTATAGCAAAACAGTAACATTTAAAACTAGGACTGCGTGGTTCCAAACTGAATGACTTCTAAAAGACACCACTAACATTATTTAAATGACAACATGTCAATTGAACATCTACTTTGAGTGTAAAACTATACTTTATTAAAATAAAATAAGATGCAACCTAAAGATTTAACAAACATGTAACTCTTTCATTATATGGTAATTCATAACACCAACAGAAAGAAATAATAATAAGAATAAATTTTATGCGGTACTTACATCATGAGTTGAGATTGACTCAACTAGTAACTCTTCTAACTCTTCTTTAGTAAACCATCTTGTACCAGCCAGATTTCTGTCGTAAAAAAAGCATTAACTAAAGCACTGAATGTAGATAAAAACACAATTTAGGATATATAATAAATATCTTGCAGCAAAAGTAACAAAAATAATTTACTTATTTTTCCTAAAAATGATCCATCTGCTCTTTACTTTAATATTGCTGGTTTCAACTAGGAATGCTCCAATTGATCACATTATATTTCTTTATGTTTAATAAATAATTTTGGGACACAACGTATTACTTAACTAAAATAGGTGGAGCACTGGCAAGTCAAATGACTTGCTCAGGGTCACATAGTGCCAGTATCAGGATTTGAACCCACAACCTCAGGGTTTAAAGTCCAGAAGTCTTAACCACTACACAGAAACTCAGAGTTGTATTTTGTCCTTTAAATTAAAACTGACACTGCTTGAGTTTGGACAGAGATCTTGTATCTATCTATCTATCTAAAATGCTGCAGCTTACACTTTTAATTGGAGGGAAAAAAAAGATTAAAAAAAAATTTGAAATTGCAGCTTAGTAAACTATAGGTTTTTAAAAAGATTTGTACTGTTTTTATTATTTGTTGCTCTGTATCGTACATTTTTGGTAAGAAACAAGTACTACAATAATTAAAATGGTAATCTGAATTTTAGAATTACACCTCAAGAATTACGAATGTCTAGTTGACACATTGAAGAAAGAAAAACAGACCTGTCTAAATCGTATATCTTATCAGCAAAAAGTGGTCGTGCAAGTAATGATTTAAAATGATAAAAATATACTAAGTGCATGTATATTATATCAATATGTATTGCCAATATCAATTAATTGTGTGAGAAAAAAAAAGTATATATATATAGTGTATATTATATATAGTAAGAAAGGCGCTATATAGCATCTGACCCGACACAGATTCACATGGGAGGCATGGGTAAAATAAAACAAGTATTTATTTTTTTTCATATCCTCCGGTGGCGCCTGCGGAACCCCACAGAGCTGCACAGAACTCCAACCATGAAGCCCTGGGGGAGTCCGAGGGACCGCTGCAACCCAGGGAGGCTGCCGTCTAGCATCCCAGGGGAGATACTGCGCTTCCCACCCTTGTCCCCCTGGCAGATGTGGTGAAGGGGCGTCCTGGCCAGGCATGGGCCCCGGCCATCTGTCACTATATTATATATATATATATATATATATATATATATATATATATGTGTGTGTTAGGGAAAAATTCTGAAAACTACTTTTTTTTGTTTTAATTAAGCCTTTTTTCAGATAGGTAAATTACAGAAAAAAATAAACAATATGACAGCTCGTAGTTATAAGAAACATTTTATTTTCTTTTATGCCACAAGTATTATGGATACATATTTCTGTACATATTTAATTAGTCAAAGTATGTATTTTAAGGAAATTTTATTTATTTTAGTACTTTATGGTCACTGAACAATAAGCTAATTATTAGCTGTTAGCTGTGAACCACCCAATCTCACTGCAATTGCACAGGTGGTGAACCAGCTGAAGGTAGGGAAGGCTGCGGGGATCTGTGGTATCCGGGGTGAACTTCTCCAGGCTGGTGGTAAAGCTGTCCTTGTGGATTGCAAGCAATTTGCTTCCATTTAGCAGACAAGTGTCATCCCAACTGACTGGAAAACGGGTCTTGTCATCCCTTTCTGGAAAGAGAAGGATGATCACCTGAACTGCGAAAACTACAGGGGAATAACACTGCTCTTGGTGCCAGGTAAGGTCCTTGCTGGGGTCATTCTCAATAGGATCCGTTATCACTTGCTAACCTACAAGCAACCAGAGAAGTCTGAATTTATGCCTAAGATGTCTACCACTGACCGCATCCCAGCATTGAGGGTTCTTATGGAGCGCAAACACAAATATCAGCAGTTTCTTTGCAGTCTTTGTCAATTTTCATAAATAGCTTTCGACTTAGTTGATCGAGCTTCCCTCTAGGACATCCTGAGACTTTGTGGGATCACCTCAGTGTCACTGGATATCATGGCCGGCTTGTACAATGGTACTGTGTAGAGTGGAGGCAAAACCTCTGCATTCTTCCCAGATGATTCTGGGGCTTGTCATGGGTATGTTCTTGCTCCTACTCTGTTCAATGCTTGCATGGACTGGGTGTTAGGCAAGGTTGTGGGGTCGAGTGGCTGTGAGGCATCTGTTGGTAAAGAAAGATTCACTGATCTTGACTTTGCTGACAATGCTGTGATCTTCTCAGAGTCAATGGAGGCTCTGATTGGGGCTCTTGAGAGATTGAATGGGGAGTCTGAGTGTCTGGGCTTGCGAATGTCCTGGATTAAAAACCAAGATCCAGGCCTTTAATGACCTCTTAGCCACGGAGAGCAGCAGTGTTGGTTGTGGACAGAGTGTCAACCTTGTCGAAGGTTTACTTACCTCGGCAGTGACATTCATGTCTCTGGTGACTCTTCCTATGAAGTCAATAGACAGATTGGGAGAGCATGGGGGGTCATGAGATTGCTGGAAATGAGTGTCTCTGGTGACTCTTCCTATTAAGTCAGTAGACGGATTGGGAGAGCATGGGAGGTCATGAGGTCGCTAGAAAGGGGTGTGTGGCGCTCCCATTATCTATTCAAAAGGACAAAGGTTCAAGTCTTGGTGCTTCCTGTCTTGCTAAATGGTTGTGAGACATGGACGCTATCCAGTGACCTAAGACGAAGAATGGACTTCTTTGATACTGTGTCTCTTCAGAGAATCCTTGGGTGCAGCTGGGTTTGACTTTGTGTTGATTGAACGGTTGCTCACAGAGTCCCAAATGATGCACATTATATGCATTGTGAGGGAGCACCAGTTACAGCACTATGGCCATGTGGCGCATTTCCTCGAGGGTGATCCAGCTCATAAGATCCTCATTGTTGGGGACCTGAGTGGCTGGACATGGCCAAGGAGACATCCACATAATACCTGGCTGCGGCAGATGGATGGTCATTTCTGGAGGGTGGGACTGGACCATTTTAAGCTATATTAAATAATTATTTAATTTATTTTCAATTTATAAAGTTTAAATAATGCACTTTTCTTTTTACTACTGCTACTTTTGAACTGACATGTATAACAAATAAGGTTTACAAATTTTTAATTGGATTGATTACCGCTCTAATATTGAATTCAATGTATTCTTTTAAAGAGCGTTTCCACTTATCAGTATGGTGATAACATTTATTGAAATGTGAAAACAAAGGTGCAAATTTCTTCAAAGATTTTTCTTAGCTAGTTATAGATTGTTTCATTGAATAGAGCAGAATAATGATAAAGTGCCTGAAAATCACTTGAACTGAGTATTACTAAAAGTACATTAAAAGACAACAACATGAATTTGCATTCTTCATTAATATTCAAACCAGAATTTCATAATACATGATAAACTTCAGAGTGCAGTGCAAAAGGTGGCTTACTTTAAAATTAACATTTTAGTTCTCACTGCATGTTTATTGGTCACACTATGGTTAGCACTGTAACCCAACAGTCCCAGAGTGCTGACATTCCCAGACCTGGCACTGCCCAAGTGGAGTCTGCACAGTTAACACTATATCTACATGTTCTGTGGATACCCCAGGTTTCTACCCACATCCTACAAAACCACATATTAGGTTAACTAGTGAATCAAAATATATTTATGCAAGTGAGTGTGGGTGTGTGCACCTTGTTTTACACTGGCATCCAACCTGCACCTGATGCTACCTGGATAAGGACTTGCTTCCTAAAACACTGAACTGGAAAAGAGGATTAAAATAAGGAAGGCTGGATGCAAATGCATTTCTTTTCAGGCCAGAAAGTCTATAATATAATGCAACTGACAATTTTTGTTTTATTTAATTATTTATTTAAGTGTATGAGTGACATGATGGTTTTATGTGAGAAGTGTCTGTACTGTGTAAACGATAGGTACCTTTAAAAATGAATCATTACAAAATTATTAACCTTGGCACTTTAAAAGTTCCCAACAGGCGACATATTAACTGTGGCAATGGATAGATTAATAAACAAAGAATACATTTTTTATACTGAAAATGAAGCTACATTTTAAATGTGCATTCGAATCATAGCTCTCCCTATAAGAATAAAAGGAGAAACTACTTTGTATTGTTTTTATCAGTGTGTTATAATTTCAGTCATCAAAAATGTCAGTTGGTGCAGTTTGCATAGGATTAAGGCTTTGACCAACTATTTTTTTTTAACTGCAGCTTTTTCTGTTCTTCTGATTTGGATTACATTATTTGGAGGGGACTGGTTAAATTTTAATCAGTTGGACGGAATTTATTTTCATCTAGTTCCACAAAACCATCAGAATTCAGAACTATAAAAGCAATTTTATAACAGAACTGGAATTTTTAGATACTTTAATGGGGGTGCCTATTGATGACTACTTTACACATGTTCTTAGTTTTTCATTTTTAATATGAATGTCTATGAATTAACTTTCAACTTCAAAGTAAGATGATGTAGATATTTTTAGGAACACTAATTCTCTTACTCCTCTCCACATGAAGGTCATCTGCAGAATAATTTGTTTTTCTCTTAACCAAAAATTTTTCAATTTGCCTTTTGATTTTTTTCCTTGTCATTGTCAACACATGATGTTAGTTTTATTTCTACATTTTTTTTTTCAGTTTACAGATAACTGTAAATGAACAGGGCGGCACGGTGGCGCAGTGGTAGTACTGCTGCCTCGCAGATAGGAGACCCGGGTTCGTTTCCCGGGTCCTCCCTGTGTGGAGTTTGCATGTTCTCCCTGCGTCTGTGTGGGTTTCCTCTGGGTGCTCCGGTTTCCTCCCACAGTCCAAAGACACGCTTAGGTGGATTGTTG